>NC_141762.1:48844914-49159914 GCF_982258835.1 Parasteatoda tepidariorum | reverse complement strand
TAACAAAATCAATACAAATTCAAAATAAATATTTGTTTACGTTATTAACGCATGCGCGATGAGAGATGATGTCTGCGTTGGACCGACTGCTCAGGCTGAAGGCTTGGTTTCTTAGGACAGGACGCCGTCAGCTGGAAATCAGCGCTAACCTCTGATTGGTCCATTTGTGAGTTTGATAGTATACGTCATCGAACGCTCATCTTGAACTACAATTGCTGTCCAACTCAACTGCAGTTGTATTACAACGTGACGTTAACCACAGAAGCAATGGCGGACAACATCCAACTGCACATTGAAATCAGCCAAGATGTTGATTTTGACATTAAACATAGCTTCTTCATTAAACATAGCACTCTTCATTTAGCTCAGCTATAATGTGTTTTTTCTTGGACAAAATCATTATTTGTACTCTAAAACACTGGTCGACAATAACAAAATCAATACAAATTCAAAATAAATATTTGTTTACGTTATTAACGCATGCGCGATGAGAGATGATGTCTGCGTTGGACCGACTGCTCAGGCTGAGCTAACAAAAAAGTATTTTTTTGGCGTCAGCTCTACGTCAACTTTCCGCTGACGCCCAGATAAGGCGCTAGTTCTAAGATACCAGGTCTTGAACTAACAAACCAGTATTTTGTTGGCATCAGCGCGACGTTGACGTCCCGCTGACGCTCAGATAAGGCGCAAGTCCTAAGAAACCAGACCTTCACGTTGTAATCCAACTGCAGTTGAGTTGGACGGCAATTGTAGTTCAAGATGAGCGTTCGATGACGTATACTATCAAACTCACAAATGAACCAATCAGAGGTTAGCGCTGATTTCCAGCTGACGGCGTCCTGTCCTAAGAAACCAAGCCTTTAGGCAATGCAATTTGAGTATATAGTGCAAGATGCCAGAATTGCCACTTGTCGACCATATCGATTGTTTTTATTTAAATATTTTCTAATGTATAATGATGAGCGAAACTATTTTTTTTACCACTACTTCGCTTTTGTTAGGAAAAGATTAGCTTATGTTTACCTCTGTAATATTGCAAATTTTTCCCTGCCTCAGAAGTCAAAGAATGTTCGGAGGTAATTATTGGGACAAATTGGCCCCACAAACCTCGTTGCTTTTCAAGTATGTAGGAAGTATTCTCATGTTTAGCTTGACTTCAATAGATGGTCATGTGTTGTCACATGATAGTGTACTGCTGGTGATATTTTATGACAGTATTATGATCGATGTCGTTAATAATATTCAAATCCGGATTAATCAGCCGTAATATTGCTTTCGATAAGCATTTTTTATTCTATATTGAGCAAATTTTAAGAAAGTATTTACAAAAAATACTGAAAAGATATTTATTTTCTTTTTCTATAATCTTTTGGCCCAATATCATCAAAAGAATTAAAATTAAGAGAATGAAATGGGATGAAATAAAGGAATGAATGCATGAAAAGAAAAGAAAAAAAAGAGTCCAAATGAGGAATGAATGCATGAAAAGAAAAGAAAAAAAAGAGCCCTCATGAGTTCAAAACGAAGAAGGTTAAAAAAGACAACGATAGCACTATTCTGCGGAATCAGATGTGGATAAAAGCCTGGCAGTGCAGGTCATAGAATAATTCGTCTAGGTGGAATTTTCAACAGAAGGCCTTGACCCATCCAGAGCTGTCATATAAAATATGGATGCCAACTATATGTCGTGTTAATTGACCTTATCGTCTCGAACTAAAGAAATATTTTTAATCACAAGAAACAAATAGATTTGGGCGAGCGGTGGTGACTCAGAGTATAGAGCTCTGCCTCCCAATGAGGTGACCCAGATTCGAATCGCAGGGGATGCTGATTTATACGAATTCTGCGTCTGGTTTGCACCAACCACAAAGTTGACGCAGAATATACTCAGTGGTATATACTCATCCCTATGGTATAAACTCCCCACCGTAGAATATACTCACCCCTTCCAGATTATGGGTTAAAATCCCCTTGCCATCGGGCTAACCGTTAGAGATTTTTGCGATTTTCTCTCCATGTTAGTTCCATCATAAAGTTCGAAATGAAGATAAAACAAAGGAAAATTATAGACATATGAAAAATGGGGGGGGGGGAGAAATAATAATGAAAAAAAAAGAAAAAAAAAACAAAGAAAAAAAAACTGATTATTAAAAAAAACAAAAAAAAGGGATGAAATTTTTAAAAAAAACCGGAAAATAAAAAGTATGATCTTTTCATCACGATTATATCCGCAAAAAAAGAACTTTCTTCGCGTTTTCTTGTATTTATTTATTTTGTGTATGATTAATATTTTTATAAATTGTATAGCTTGTAACATTTTTCTGCAAAAAGGTAGAAAAGATACTTTTGGGATAAAAACCTTTGGTTAAATAAAAAGCTGTCAGGGTAACAAAGAAAAAGAAACTGTTTTATAAGAACCACTTGAGAAAAGGGCAAGAAGAAAAAAACATAACCAAAATAAGCAATTTTGTTACTACTTTCCCCTCCTTGTCAATAAATTCTCTGAACCATCAACCTGAAAAGATCTTCTCCTCGAAATATATGATTTTCATTTCCGCTCAAATGAGCATATCTTTTCATCTTCTTCCATCTCCACTCTGTCAAAAATGAAATCTCTCGCCAAAAGGAGCCGAAATGGAAGTGGCAGCAAAAACCTCCAAAAAATAAAGTAACCCATTATTTCTCAACTCTTAAATCATAGAAAAGTCTTTTGCCCTCCATCCAACGTGGTTCCTCCTCTCTTCCTATTGGCCTAGTTCTATTCTCAGGGGGGCACTTTTACACATTTCATGAGATCAAATTATTCTTAACCATTCCACCTCCCACTCAAATTCGACCCACCCAACTTTAGGAGAACGACAAAAAGACGGACTAAGCAATTTAACGCGTCGTCGCTTCGAAATTCCTTCTAATTAATCATTCCCCGATTCGACAGACCTTCCTTTCGCACCCCGTGAAACGTATTTCTGATGTGACTGTGACTTTAACCCCTTCCAGGCAAATCCCTATTCGTAGTGCTCCCTAATGACCATTAGATTTGGTGGGAAATGCTGACTTCATACCAACGACACCAAAGAGGCATTCGGCCGAATTTCCCTTTTAGCGGGAAAATGGTGTCACGAAAATGGCTGAAAAGGGATAATAAAGAGGGATAATCTTGCTGAGGTGTTTTATCCCTATGGCGAGAGATCCTTTTCCTGTTTTTAGGAAGAGTTAATGATTATTTGATTATGTTTAGTCTAAGGAGAAACTGAAGACTCAATCATTTTATACCCTTTTGCATATATATGGTTCATAACCCTTATACGGTTTATAACTTGTTTCTTAAACGAAGTTTGGAAGAAATATTTTCTAAGAAGACTGAATATATTGTTTTATGTTCAATTAAACCCCACTTTGATTCAGATTGAAGCAAGGTATCTTGCAGTCAAGTTTAAAAACTAAGATAATACGTGCTTCATAATTTCAAGCATTTCAAGCAGTTTCAAGGACTATTAAAAAAAAACTCTAAATCGAATTAAAGCATTGTAACCAGTTTATTCATAAAGTACATACGTTTGTAAAATGAATCAGAGTTTATAGAAATTCGAAGGAAAACGGCAGCTTTGGTCATTTGCTTGCCAGTCGAAGATAGCGTGAGGTTTATTGACCTGGACAAAGTATTTACGCCGAGTAAGCGACCGGCTATGAATTGGAGTAGCGGCTTGAAGACTTTAGGAGTAGCACTTAAGTCTACAGTCAACCTAATCATCGCCCTTTTCGAAACCTTTGTATCTGAATGGGCTATTAGTAATTGTTCCTCCGCAAAACTAAGTTTCACATACAGCCAAAAAGTGTGTCACAAAGCCCAATTATGTTCACTGTTCTTTCGAGATTATTATATGATTCCAAGTAATGTCAAGTTTCTTCAAACTATGTTTATCGGACATTTATACAACAGATTGCAGACTTTATTACGGCAGATTTGCAGCAGATGTAAGCAAGTTTTTAAACGGCATCTACGTAAATTTAGAGCATCAGTTTTGAAACTGAATCAACGATTAAGAGCTTTTAATGAAACACATCTATATTAAAATGCTTAGCTTAATGACTTGACAGAAAAAAAATTTAATTCTATAACTGACTAAAGCATGAATTTGAATATAAAATTAGGAGTTTTTTTTAGAACGCCACATTATGCCTCCTTTTGTTCTTATCTTCTCGTAAAGAAGCAGGTATGCAACGTCTTGAAAGAAAAAAAAACTAGTCTGAAGGAAAAAGTTGAGTTATTATTGCAGAGGAATTGTGAGTTGACATTGTTTGAATGCGACAACAGTATATTTATAGGAGGTTAACTAGCAGACATACTATCAGTCATAGCTTTAAACTAACAGGAGCACTGATGCATGGAAGAGGCTAATAGAATGGAAGAGGTTAAATAGAACGGAAGAGGCTAATAGAATGGAAGCATATAACTCTTACTGTTTCAACTCAAAACAATTTCATGGAGTAAACCATCTCAAAACTTTCTTCTTATAGCATATTTCCTTCATCCATTTACTTTTTCACTTGTATTTTTACAGATATAATAACTAACGGGCAAAACTAAATGATTGGCTATTTAAATATAACCGATTTGCATATAGATTAATATATAGAAAAAAAATTTAAGATTTTAGCTAAAATACAGTAGAGAACAAAAAAGGGAAAATAAAACACCACACCGTAAGTAATATAAATATTGTTTTTCACGAATATATGTTTTGTTTAAAGATAGCACAAGTATTTTCATGATAAAAAAATTGCAGAATAAATCTACATCAAATTTTATTTCGATTAATAAGTAATTTTCACTTTAATACTACTCCGAAAAAAAGAGGGAAATGATGGGGGACAAATTGTGCAGTTAATATAAATTTCAGTAAGCAGCAGACTGCTGTCACATTACATGTACTTAAAAGTATACGCACTTATAAAAATATTTTCAATGTTTAGCGGAAAATACACGAGCCGATATGGCAGCCTTGCTGCTGTCTCGCATAGAAGATATTAAATTCTGAATGTAATTTTTGTTAATTTTATGAAACCAAATCCTGACAGTTCAACCATGAAACTTATTCTTAATTGCAGGTTTCTGGCTGCAATTTTTATACCCAATATTTGTTAATAATTTACAATAAAATTCACATATAGGATATTTCTCGGCTGGCTAAAACTTGATGATAAATTTTTTCATATCGTCCTGCACCTAAAATGTGTAACAGGGAGACCATTTCTTTTTTAATAGTATTCGCAATACTGTAGAGTTGAAAACCTGCAACTGAGATAATAAAATAGTGCAAGATTCAGTTAGGGCATCAATGCTGGTTCTTCTGTGTGATAGCTAGCGGAGTCTTGTTGAAGAATGAAGTTTTCTGTATCTTTTAAAGTGAGCCCGGAGAACTGGATTAACTAAACATTTCTGCAAGATTTGGCTATAAACTGATGCATTGACAGTAGTCAGCCATTAATACTTTTTTGTGTCCAACACTTTTGAGTGATATGTACCTCTTGATCATTTGGTTTGCCAGAAATTTCAAAATTGCTCAGGGTGCAATTTGTGTGATATGCTTCACATACGTCTCTGAATATACTACGTCAGATCCATATAGATTGAATTTTGATTCCTTCAAAAAAGTGCGGAGTACAACTGTGTCTATGGGAAATGCTTTTTCGCCCAAGATTGTCACTTTTACGTTATATTTTCCTTTACCGAAGGCTTTTTTTTCTGAGACGATATGCATGCAGGCCGAGTTACATGAGGCACATTTTCTTTTCAAATTCAAATTTTAAATCAGCAGCACTTGCCGTTTCAAATATCGATCATTACATTTCGTGTTAACCCTTTTTCAGACCGATTGATCCTTCTCCAAACATCACCTACTCTCGCTCTTATTGGACCACTTTCGAGACTGTCAATTGATTGCAACCAATTTTTCTTTGCAATCACTGGTGTCGAATATCCTTCTTTAACTGCTATATGTTTTCCCCTTGGATCAATTGAAGATACGGCTCTATTTTTAGTCAATTGAAGATAACTAGCGCAATCACTCCTTCGCAATATTGTCTTAACATTTCTCAATTTTTTTTCGAAACTGCATGATACAGATGTATTGATTCAGATTTATAATTCCTTATAGGAACGTAGATGGATTTCCTATCTCATTTTTAAGAAATTCTGCTAATCTCATGCTTTCGAAATAATGCGCTAACAATACAATTTTTCTAAGAGTAGTAGTTTTTGCGTTTACCACCATATCAATAAATCAATTTTCTTTTCTTTTTAGTTTCGAAATTTATTTAATTTTTATCCTAAACTCAATTAATTTATGTTAATAATTATTGTTTGAGTTTACTTTCCCAAAACTTAAACATAATTAATATTTTTTTGAAGCTGGCGTATAGATAAAAAAAAGGAGGGATTCAATAATGCTAATTATAAAATGAGCAAAGAACATTTTTAAAACTAATAACCGATCTTTCATAAAGCGTGTATAAATCAGTTTGTTAGCAATTTTTTAACTACATTAAAGTTAATTATGGATAATCAATGCTATTAAAAAACATAAATGAGAAGGTATGTATTTTGCTTTAAGCATCGAACAAACAAAGTGAGCAAAATGATAGCTTATAATTATGCCGTATGGTGCATCAATTATCCGAATTATCAATGGCCCTATCTAATGACAAACTGTTTTGCTAAAGACACAGCTGTAAGAAATCACTTTCCAAAAAAATAATCTTATTCTTTGATAGAATGATTTATAGTTAATCGCTCACCAAGAGGATGTAACAGAACCTAAAACTTTGGCAATAATCGATTTAAAACCTTTTTTAGAAACATTTTCCTATCTCAAACTGTCATTTATGGATGATTTTGTCATCGTTATCGAATGCTGCTTACTTTATTGCGTTGTCAATCTTTTGCTTTTTGGGCGGGAAAAAAGAAGCTTAATCGCTGAAAGAGGTGGTGAAGCGTTTAAAATACTCGTTATTACTTTATAAGAATTATGGTACTGGCGAAGATTTTGCCTATGGATTTTTCATTAGCGCTCGGGTTTCGAATTTCACGGTTCCGTGGCCCCAAGGATCGTGGGTTGTTAATAGAATTGGATCAATTATGATATCTAAGCTGGGGAGTTATTGACGTGGGAATGATGCGATTGATTTTCTTTGTGGGGATTACTATGCTGAAAATAAGCATGGCCCTATCACGTTTCTTGCGTTCAAAGTACTGCCCATTTCGAATACGTAATGATTCTGAGACTTTCAATTTCTCTTTGTAAAATACTAGAAAACTTTTTAAACACTATATTTAAATTTAAAACAAAAAGGTAAAATTAGTCATTATATGTTTTGAAGGGGAACAAAATATATCTGAAAAACATTTTGTTCCCCAAGAAGTGTTTTGATTTTTTTTAAAAATAAAATACGCTACCAATCATTAATTTATATATATTCCTCTTTCTTTAGCAAAAGCAAGCAGAATACGGAACTTATGCAATATATTCATATATTATGCACTATATTCAAGTAGCTGTTTTAATTTTGCAAAACATTTTTAATTAATTTCTGTGCCAAACATTGATAGTATATTCAAAATGATAAAATATCATCTAGCACGTAGTTACATTTTTTATTCTAAAATTACGGTTAAAATAATCGGCAGCAGTCTGTCCAACCGATTAACCATAAAGTTTATGGTTAAAAACATTTCTTCACCTTTACGACTTTGAAACCGTTTAATACTGGGGCGGTAAGAAAACTGTAAATACAAAACTATACGGTTTTGCAGCCATTTACATCTAGCATAGTTCTCAAACAGTTGAAGCGAAACTTAAGCTGACAGATGAGCTATGTGGCTACTGCGCTATTTATGCGTGAATGATAGTTTCGTATTTTAATGGTCTAGAATCACCGATTTAACTCTTGCGCGGGGCACTAGAACTCTTCGTGTATTGATAATGAATAGCTCATTGAACTTTTCATGCATTGATATTGATATTGTCCCAATTCAATTGAGCCCAATTCAATATTGTTGCCTTGTAATTTGAACCCAATACAGAAGACAAAGAAACAGCTGGATCAAGTATTGGCAAACATTTGCCATCGTGGAGGACATTTTGAAAGAACTAACTTGCATTTGCGTTATACGGAGAGGAAACTACGAAAATCTCTCACGGTTAACCTAACGGCAAGGGAATTCTAGTCTATGATGCATCTAACACTGAGGATATTTTGCGTCAGCACTGTGGTTGGTGCGAGCCGGGTTCGGAATTCGTATCGATCAGCCATCCCTGGGATTCGAACTCGGTTCATCTCATTGGAAGGTGAGCGCTCTATCCCCTGGGCCACCAAGTCACCTTGAGTTGATATTGTGGGATCAACGTGTATTGATATGTGGTATCTCTCATGTATTGATCATATTGTGGTATCAACACTCGGAATAGAACCCCTGTTCATCCAGTTATGAAGTTGACCGATTAATCCTCTCAGTTACAGTATGTATTGAGCTACATGGAGCAAAATGGCTTAATATGTTGGGTCTAGGTAGCACGGATAGAATTCTGGTTGTTAAACCTTATTAGGCAAAGACAATCAATTAGCATTTTATCTCACACTTAACAGTTTGAATATCATCTTTTTTTAATATTATCGACTGTTTTGGTTGAATATGGTAAAATAACAATGAAATAAATTGCTATTTAACCGCATTTACTGAGAAATTTCTAACAGTGCATGTTGTCCAAGAACTATAGCATGTTGTATTGGATGAGAGTATTTACCCCATCTTACGGTAGTTAAACAACCAGATGAACTAATTAAAACCATAAGCTCCAAAGTCCAGTTAAATTTCTTTTTTTTTGCGGTTTTGAAACTATGCTAGTTGTAAATGGTTAAAAAACTGTAGAGTTAATTGTTAATTGTTAGTTAATTGTTAGTGAAATCTTTATTTAAATATCAGTTTTAAATTGTTATTAAACTAATATTCACCTATTATTAAATTAATATTAAAAAAGTGCACTGGGTGGAATAAGAATTATCGGGAAATTACGATTAAGATTATGTTTTAAAAAGGAAAATATTGTTGGGCATTTTTTTAAAATTTACGAATGCGTCAATTTTAGAAAAGATTTATATTTAAAGATTACATGACTTTTTCCCCATTTAATCATTGAAGAAATCAGAAGTGAAGAAAGAAAACCAAAATGTCTATGCTAGAAATAAGTTTTGAAATGTGTTAAAATGTTTAGAGTTTTATATAGAGTTTTTATTGGAGAAACCAGGTAAAATAAATTGCCTGGTTTTTACCGCAAGTTTCGCAAAGTATTTATTTTCACTCAAGGAAAAAGCGAAAATAAGTAGTTTTAAACTTTAGGGTTTCGAAGGTCCTTAAAATTGTACTTGCCCTAGGCTCATGAAAGCCAGAAATAGCTTTTTCTTACTTTATGATGAAGATGATAAACTGGAATCTGAAACTGAACAAAAATAAATGTTGAAAAATATAACAAGCGTTTGGAAAATAAATAATATTGTAAAAATATAAAAGAAATTGAAAATATGCCCGAAGTAAATCTTGTAGCATATCTTTAAAGGAATAAAAAAAGTATTTGATACATTATCACGTTTAATTTATTGATAAAAATGGGCCTCATAAAAAATCTATTTTATTCTATTCTATTTCATTCTATGGTTTTAAAACTAACAATCTCATGTTTCTTAATTTTTATATGATAAATCTTTATTTTGTTTTTATGATTATTAGTGGAAGGAATTGCATTAAAATATAATCGTAGTTTAAATTGTCTCATCTATCACCCAAACATTGCACGAGTCTTCAACCCTGAAGTCTTGTTTCTTCCATATGAATCCCGGTTTCCTTGTTAGCTCCATTTCTCCATAGCGGATGGGATTGCATTTTGTCCTAGTTTGCTTTTATCGGACACTGCGATAGGGTAAACTAACCAGTGAAGGAACACTCAAGTTTAGTTTGTCTGTAAGAAAATCGCAATAATTTCAAAATTTGTAATTTTTGTTAAATGAGTCAACAAATAGTGTTAACATATTTGTTATTGAAATCGAATTACGTAATTTTTTTAGGGAACTTACATAATATTGTATTACTCTTTTGGTGGTAGCAAAATAAGTAGCAAAATAACCAAGTGAAGAAACAGTTCTTACCAGCAAATAAACACTAAATTTTCCTGTTAATGAACACCTAATTTTGTGAAATTTTTTATATGTTTTAGGAATTTATAGGCCATACAAATGTCTAAAAACAAGATTTTTCTTGGAATTATAACATGCAACCACATTTAACGTGGATATACTAAAATTATTTCCACCTCAGCCACATCAGCTTATCTTGATGTCCTGGAATCTTGCTTTATTCATATGAATGCTGATCAAGTATATAATCGTAGCTATTGGTTCATTGGTATTCATTTTAAAATATTTTTTTGAGAAAGAAGTATCGTATCAAAACTTATTTAACACAAAAGTTTCAATTTTTTTTTATTAGAAAATTATTTTAATACCCTGTTATTTATGGAAACGTTTTCTAAAAAAATTTATATATAATTCGCTACTTTAAAGTTCCACTTCAGTTAAAGGAATTTTATTTATTCCTTGTTAAACTAGGGGTATGAATAAAATTTTTGTGTTTGTTAATTAACTAATTGATGCTTTTGAATATGTTTTATTTATTTCATTGAAATGTGCTCTACTGAATTTAGTAGCCAATCTTTCAATTTTACAGCTGTAAATATCTCTAAAACTTCAACTTTAAATGTTAACAGCTTCAATTTTTTTTCTTCAAATTTTGTAACTAGTCTCGAAAGAACACATTTCAATAAATAAATGAAAACGAAATATTTTCCAGAACCCGACTTGTTTTAATGAAAGTACGATCATATAATGTTCCGTAGGTTAATGCAGCAGAAATAGAATTCTTTCTTTGCTAGAAAATGAAAATTTAATTATTAGTAAGGAAGAATTCTGTTTAAGAGTAGGAGATAAAGGAATCAAAATGATACAATATTTTATTTCTAATACACATTTCAAAATAACTAAATGTTTTATCACATTATTATTGTGTATAAATAAAATAATTTCGTTGCCTGATAAACTAAGACATTTTGAAGACATTTTTTTGTTGTACATAACACTGTTTGTTGTACATAACTTGTTTTGTTGCACTATGAAAAAAGTATGGTAAAAATTTACCAGAATATAGTAAAATTTGCCGTCTTACGGACATGTTTTGGTGATAATTTTGGTAAAGTTAACAATGAAATATGATTTTACGATAAAGTTTGGTAACTGTGGTAAAATTTAGTAATTTTTGCATGATACCTTAGTATGGTATAAAAATAATTTATTCCGTTAAATGTATTTTTCAGTTTTGTAATTTTTGCTAAATGTTTGGTAATAAAAGCTTTAATTTTGAAAACTAGAATTTCTGGTAAACCATTACCATATGAAGGGGCAAATTACAAAATGAATAGTTCAAATACAGCTTATTTAGGTTTTTATTACCAGAATTGTTTGTTTTACCAGAAATGTCATTACCATTCGGTACGCTAATTTTTACCTAAATTTTTTCTCCGTTCGTTTAGTCGTAACAACATTTTATGTTGTAAACCGTATTAAATTTCTTTGCACTAATTTGTCAGTAAATAAACAGCATTTATAAAACATTTCTGATAATAAAAGACCATATGAAGTCGGGTAAAAAATTCTTATATCCAACAGAATAGCATTTTTATTTTTGTTTAATATTATGTACATGATAAACACATCAGTTTAAAACATTAGAGAATAAATTGTTTTCTGTTAACTATTCCAAATGCTTCTTTAACTATACTTAAGTATCGTTGCAGAAGCATTCCTTTGTCGTTAATCACTAGCACTTCAGAAACAAGAGTATCTTCTAACATAAACATATGCTTTAGTGAACTCTTAGCTTTTAAGAAATCGCATTCCTTTTTATGCATAATTAATGCTACATGACTGGCTCGATTAAAACTGATTTCCTGTTTACTCCTGTCTAATATTTGCTGTCTAAATGGCAACAAGTATGATTCTATTGGGTTTTATACAACAGTTGAATCTAAAGGAATAATATTAAGAGCTTTGTACACTTTAAAGAATTCCGGATCAAATTACGTTAAAAAGTATAGTTGAGAGAAATTTAAATTCCGGAACGAATATTAAATGATAATTATTTCTTAAAGATGCAGAGAAAAAGGTTCTTTGTTAAAAATCTTTGTTACTTCATCGGAATTTAATAGCACCGAATACTGAAAATATTTAAACCTCCCAAACAGGACGTTATACACTATTAAAAATAGTTAAAAACAATTTTCTCCGAAGTACTGATAAAGGCAAAGATCTGCAGGCAGAACAAAACAAATCTCATACATTGTAATTTTTACAGTAATAATTACCGTAAATATCCGAAACACTCCAATTAAATAAATATTACTGCAAAAATTACAGTATATGTTATGGTAAAAATGGATTTTACCGTAAAATTTGTTTTATCGATGATGCACCCAAATTGTCAGTATTTCATACCGTAATTTCAACCGGAATTTGTAACAGTCTAGATAAATGGATTTTAATTTTAATTAAGAATTAATTTCAGTTAATGGAGTTAAATATGGTTTTTAGACTGGTGTAATTAAATAAATTTAAAAAAGTATTAATAAAACATACTTAAAGGAATTAATAAAATATATTTAAAAGAATTAATAAAATATATTTAAAAGAATTAATAAAATATATTTAAAAGAAATTTATTTTTGTAGAAATCATATTATTTAGTGACAAAACTTTACAAGATTTCGATATAAAGTTTTATTACTAATTTTATACAGAATTTTAAATAATTTTTACACAATAAACATTTATGATACTGGAAAGAATTTTAATACAATAAGCATTGGGTCATTTTGCGTTTGGTTCACTAAATTTTAAGATACAAACTGTTTAAATTATTTCAAAAAGTAAATTTTTTTTAAATAAATGAATAAACAGTGGTAATAAACTTGAAGTTATTTTCTTAATGAAATTGGCAGATTTTTTATGCATAACATGTAATGTTAAAGTTGCGTTATTTCATTGGCAATTCTGAATGCAAGTTTCTGAAGATAAATTAGTTGCATATGACTTCAGGGATTTTCTTTCAGGAGTTTTTTTCTAAAATGCAAACTAAAACACATTTGTTACATTTAAAAATAGTTTGAAGTTGTAATTTTTTTAAAGCGTCTAAAGTATTCAACAAAAAAAGCGATTAAAAGAACTCTCAAAAATATCTAAAATACTGTATTACAGATTACATAAAAATAATTATCTTATTATAAAATTTAATGCTTAATTTAACTTGAAATTCTACAGAAAACGTCTAGTTCAGTAGAATGTATTTGATTCGATAAATAAATTAAGTTTATTTTTTATTATTTGTAGTCATCAAAAACTCATCAGTGCTTATTTTTTTTTTTTGAAAAATAGGTTCTGTTTTTATCAGTTTACAGTGATGAAATTAACATTCCTAAATACTGTTTATAATAGCATCTATAATAGCATTTCAAAAATTTCTCTACAGATTAACTTGTTTAATAATACTATATTTAAACTTTATATAAAACAGTTAGGAATTCGTTCTAAAAATTCAGTGAAGAATCATTAATATTTGTGTATTTTTAATGCTAGTTAGTTCAGATAAATTTGAAGAAAAAAATGTAACTTTTTATTTTTAACTTAATAACTTTCTATAGTTTCTAAAATTATTTTTTTTGAGAATTTATATTGCTATCTAACTATGTTATTAATGATGACAATTCACAACTGTATCAAATGTTGGTTGGTTGGTTCTAATGCCACTTGCCACACGGGAAATCCTGCTTGGTGAAAGCGAGCAAAGTTAAGGCAGAGGGTGCGATTCTTGTTTTTCAGTGGCGCCATCTATAGCCAAGAATTCGACTTCTGCCACATCATTCGTCACACCTGTTTATAAGGCGGACCCATTCATACATCCATTCATTCACCCACAGATCGTAATTTTGACCTGAATCAGAGAACGATCGATCTCCAATCCAGTACCCCCAGAGTTATTGATTTCTTATGGAAACATGGAGAACTTTGCAACTAGACAGACTGGCAGAACTGACTGGCAACTAGACAGAAACTGAGTCCAATAAAAATGCATCTTTGCTTATTGACATCCAACGTCCTCACGGTTATCTTACTAAATTTTGTTTTCTCCGTTCAGTATGTAGTTTTATTACAAACTAATACTAAACATGCTCATTGTTTTGATATTGAAGAACTGTGTTAATTCTAATTTTTTTTTTTTTTTTTTTTTTTTAGGTTTTAGTGTTAGTAATGGAATCGTATGGCAGGAACAAAAACGTTTCGCATTGCACGTTATGAGGGATCTTGGATTTGGCAAAACTCGTATGGAAGTGCACATTAAAGTAAGTCTTGCTTTGCTAAAATTCAGAGCTTAGTCAAATAACCTTTTTGTTAATATTTTCATGAACTTGTTGAAATCAGAATTAGAATATCAAAAAAATTGTCTGAAAAACGTAGTTTTTCATCTAAAGAATCAGTGTCATTTGAAATATTCTTGGAGGAAATGTTCCGTACTTACAGTCGACGATATCGTTAAACTATTTAAAAATTCAGTATTCCTAAGCACGAAAATTTGAGTGTAATTTTCGGATTTACATAATAGACTTTTCCACTTTATTATAACGATCTTTACATGTAATCAGATATGCATGTTTTAGTGATGCAATTTTATTTAGAAGAATTAAATATATTCTTGATTGAAATAATTTTCTTTGAATTTAAAAAATTTGTTTCATGTAGTGGGTGCTTGTGCTTGAATTTAGAAATATATAGTTTTTTTTAACGCTTTTATTTAAATAGCAATAAGTTATGGTACTTGGTTTAAGACAGCATAAATACCATGATTATTCAAATCTCAGAAACATAAGCTATTTACGAAATTGATTTGTTATATTACATACTATTTTTAACTATTTGCTGAAATAGGAAATATCACAGTTGGTACACAATTTGACAAACACTTTGATTTTAATTTCTTTAAAGCAAATCTGACTTATTTAACCATCAATTTTGATGGATTTAGAAAATTTCATTAATTGACAATGGAATCTATTTAACAGAATTCATTTGACTAAGCGTTGGCTAAATGTTAAGTAAGAAATAATTTAAATAGAAATGTTATCAAGTGTTGTGAGATACTTTTTCTGTTCTCGTCAATACGAGGATCTGGTGAATAGTTCTAGAGAAATTGAATTTTTGAAAAGTTGTATTATTAAAATTCAATTTTTCAGAAACTATTGGAATCAGTTCGTTCAAATTTGACATTTTGCCATGTAAAATCATATTTTAGAAAAATGGTTCTAAAATTGCATTGCCTTACAATTCAAGCATTTATCGGCCATTATTAAATAAAATAATAAAAAATCTGAAATCTTAATCTTTCCCAGATTGCGGCTATCCTCTACATTTTTGGGGTAAGAAAATCAAAATCATTTAAAAAAAGATGTTTATTCTGCGAAAGTGCAATTTAATGTCCAATTTCATGATTTAAAATATCGTATATGCCAACTAATTAGCATATTTGAGGTCATCCTCTTAAACCATTAGGATTGAGCTCTAGAATGTGAAAATCCGATCATTAGATCTAAAGTTATTCAGGATAGTCAGTTTCTTTTGGTGCTCTATACATTATTTTGAGAGTTATATTGTGTATTTTCATAATAATGCATACTAATGAGCAGTACTTAAGTTTTTTTTGCGTTTTTGAAATTTAATTCAATGATAGGTTAATATGATGATGTTTATGATCATAATAAAGATAAATGATTGGTTTTAAATGATTATTTCTGATTTTAGAAATCCATAAAATCGAGCATAAGAGCAATTTTATATTACAAGATATATCCATAATCTATTGAATAAAATTTTAATAACACATTTTTTAAATTTAATTTAGTTAAAATATAAAGTAAAATTAGAGTTTTGAATATATAATTATTCGTCGACGTAAGCGATAGTAAATGGTATACTTTTCTGGAAATAACCTCTTTTTAAGTAAATATTTTAAATTTCTTCCTTCAAATTGACAATCAGGATGTTTAGTTTATATACAATATACAATACAATAGTTTATGTACAATACAATAATACAACAAACACAGTATTACAATATTACAATAAACAGACAATATTTCATATAGCGAGCATGGTATTTTAAATTTAATACTATTCTAAAAATCAGATTTTATGAGAATTACATTATTTAATCGAGAGTCACAATTAGTTATACTCTTAAATAAACAAGAAATTTACAGTACGAGCAAAACTTGACGCAATTTATTCATTAAAAGTAACAAAGTTTAAATTTATTCGAGCATGGTAACACTAATAAAACACCTTTATCTGTCATGGTGATTAATCATCGCAGCTCAAATGACGTTAGCTCCGTATAAACTGCGAAGAATCCTAAAACTTCCACGTTAATATATTGCTTTATCGTTTCTAAAGAAATTCTCCAGCTAAAAATATAGAAAGTGGGGATGCTTTATGCTATCAATACCTTCACAAAACAGAAAACAAAGGAATAATTCAAATATAATATGTGCACCAAAACTTACACTATGAGGCATAATTGATGATCTTTGGAAGATTATGTTTCATAAGAAATCATATTTCACCAAGAAAATCGTTGTATCATTTATCATAAAGATTCATTTGCTCATTTTTACTCAAAATTATTTCTTTAGAATAACCATTTTTTAAACTATTCCGAGCTTCTTAAAAGAAAAATGGTTTTTATTTTTTCGTTTGTAGAAATAACAGAAAATAAAACGATAATTAATAATATTTATCGTTCTATTTTCTGTTACGAAGAATTTCTTCATATTATTATTTAAATGATCTGTGTAATAGATGAAGTTTTAAGATGTTTGCTTTTTTACATTAATGACTGAAAGGATCTAAAATAAATTAATCATTGCTTTAAAGCTTGTTTATGTTTTATTACATTGTCATCAAGTTAATTGTAGTTAATTCATACATTACATGGACCGAACAAAATGAATTTCTTACATTATTGTATGAAATCTAAGACTTATTTCTCTCGTTTGGATTTTCTTACATCAAGTTATTTTATCATTATTTTATCAAGTTATTTTATTTACGTAGTCTAATCTTAAAAATTATCCCCAACTTATAAACAAAAACTAAAAAAAAATTATCAAACTCTGGTTAGTGATATTGTCTGGTTATATCTCCTTATTGAAGTCGATTAGAGCGAAAGTGAAATTAAAATCAGGAAAAATATTTTTTTTTGTTACATGGGACTGAAAAGTGCTTACTTTTTATTAGGAGCTGTCTTCAGCAAAAAAAAAAAAAAAAAAAAAAAAACGATTTTGATGGTTTTAACATAAAATTTTGCTCCGATCAGTCTTGATAATAATTCATCAAAATTTGATTAAATTTCTTATTTATATCTTAAATATCAATTTACAGCACCCGATGTGAATAATTTGAGGATTTTAAGTTATAAAAATATGCATTAAGGTTTATAAATATGGAACATCCAGTTGCAGACTTTATTTGACAAACCAAAATAGTTAAAAAGATAACACTTGACACCAAATATTTCCTAATTGATATTTTCACAGTGGCCAGAAAGGAGAATTTTGTGACAAAGAAAGAAAAAAAATAGAAATTATTATAACATTATTATTAATTAGTATTATAATTCTATTACTTAAATGTCATTATTCTTGATTTTTTAATTGATAGCTTAATGTTTAATGATCGCTGATATCATGCTATTTTTTAAACTAAACAAATTTACAAATATAGATTTGATTGTTAAAAAGGAATTAAAAATTTTTAGGTGTAAAAAATTAAGAAATATTATAAATCTTGATTCGTAAACATGCAATGTTAATAAATTTTTTTAGTTGGCCATTTTTTTCGTGTACTTTCATCTTTATCTAACATAATAAAATTTCAGACTCGAATGGAGTCGCGCAAACAAAAGTCTTATCGATCTCAAACATGGGTAGCTTTGGATTTATAGTTTTCAGGCTAGGGCCTTCTAGATGCGATCCCGAGCACTTATCTCCTGCCTGCTTGTAAAAGGTTCAAAAGACATTGTTACGTTCTTAATGTTGACATATATTCGTCTTTAAAATAAGAATAAAAATGTACGACAATGCAAAAAAATACACAAATTGTTATGGATAAATATTATCTTTGAATTAGTTATATAGTTAAAACCATAGTTAAAAAACCATAGTCGAATTTTTCAAATCAGTTAGTTAGTTTATTCCTTTCATTTTACTCCCCAAAATGTCAAACAAAAACGCAAAGAATCGCTATGGAAGTTAGGGAACCACAAATTAGAGACCAACTGCACTGCTGTTGCAATTTAGTTAATATTACTCACTGGTCGCCTTTACTTTCCAAAGTAGCTGGTACCCATTAATCTGCAGTTGAGTGAGCTTCATGTCCCCCCCCCCTGGGATAGAAGCACGGTCAATAAATGTGACAGTTTTCTTAAAAAAACAATAAGGATTTTTGTTTCTTCCTTAAAGTATCATTTTTGAATTTAATAACGTAGATCAAAATACTGTTTGAATGAAGAATTAAGTTTCCAGCAAGTTAGTGAATTATTTTTAGTATATACCTAATAGAAAGCGAAAATGAGGATTTTTCTATTCTTTAAAGTTTTTGTGAAACATTCATTATCAATAAAAGAAATCTTCTACAGAAGTGAATATCCACTTTGTGCACTAGCTGTTCAACTCGAATAATAACATAATAAACATTATACTGTCACTCATCGTATTATAATTCCTACTTATTAAATTTTATTGAGCAAGTAAAAAAACGTATACATAAAATTTATTTATTTTTAAGCTACGGAGAAAATATAGAGTTTTCTTAAACATTTGAAAGTTCTCAATACATCCATTGTAAGTGCGGCATAACGTAAATTTAAAACAATTATTTATATTTAAAGAGTAATTTATCATTTTTGTCAGGTGTAATTTTAGAGATCACCATCAGTAAAGAAAAATGCATGGTACATATATTCGATATATGCTATCGCAATATGCTGTTCTTTAATTCCATCAATCGTCAAATGACATGGATTATTAATATCACCAACTTCACGAATATCGTCTGCTTTTCTCCTACTTCTCCATTAGCACCACAAATTGTTCTTTAGACGCGGCCGGAACATATTTATCGGAAAATCGAAAACTCCGGCAAGAAATAATTAATGGATAAAGACTCCTCAGACTGCTTCTCATAGTAACTTTTTTATTTCTTTCTCGGCATTTGCTCGGCACCGTAACTGAGAAGCTGTCGTCTAGTTCGATTACGATTACAGAATAAATAGAGACGTAATGAAATGTTAGTAAAAAAGAATTCGCCGAGTATGATCGTTTGGCAGTTCTGAGTGAAAGAGTGTCGGAAAAGGGGATTCGGCGTATCAAAATTTGACAAGTGCTGAGTATTGAAAATGTTCCCAGCTTCTCATAAATGGAATACCCAATAGAAAAGAGGAATTTGACAGATAAAGAAAAGATATAGATTTATAATAAATGAGTAACTAATAGAATAGGTATTTTCACTTAGAGTATGCTGTCACTTAATGTCAATGAAGATATAAAATCTGTATTTATATTTTCTATATGAACTATGCTGAAATTATCTTTGAAGGCTTACAGTTTATATTTTTTTGTCGTAGAATAATTTGTAACACGAAAAAACTTTTAAAGTAGCTTATTTCATTTGATAACCAAAAGCTGAATTAGAAAATTAAAGAAACGATACATAAGATGCTCAATTATTAGAATCGTTTTCTTAAAAATTATCTAGATTTATACTTAAGTATTAGTCGTATTATTGATTACAGAATAAAAAAGAAATGTAAGGAAATTTCTGTAATAAAGGAATTGGCGAATATGATCGTTTGGCAGTTCTTCTGGAAAGAGTGTTAGAAAAGTATTCGAGTATTCAAATTTAACCCGTAAAAATGTTTCCAATTTCTCGTAAGTGGAATAGCTCATAATGAATAAAGGTTTATAATAAATTGATAACTAATAAAATAGATATTTTCCCTTAATGGCAATGTAGATATATAGTCCTGATTCTTATTTTTTATAAGAGCTGTGTTAAACAATTTTGAAGCTTCAAATTTCATATTTTTTGTGGTAGAACAGTTCGTTAAACTAAAAGGTTCTAACATGGCACATTTATGAAGCGACCAAAATTTTGTTTGAATGTTTAAAAATGATTCCAAAGATACTCAGTTATTAAAATTGTTTTTTTCAAAAAGCATAGATTTATATTGAAGTATTAGAAATGATTACAGAATAAGTAGACATGTAAGGAAGTGTTAGTATACACAAGATTCAACGAATCAAAATTTGAAAAATATCAAATATTGAAAATGTTTAAATGTTTTCTTAATTAAAGAAAAGATACAGAATTATAAAAAAATGGGTAATCTCTTAGAGGTTGCTGTTAGTTAATGACAATGTGAAGAGAAAGTCTGTATTCATATTTTATTTAAGAGCTGTGCTAAAATCAGTTGCGAAGTTTCGCAGTTTATTGAATCCGTTTATTGAACCATTAACGATAAGAAAGCATTACTATGGGTTATTTTACTTGACAACCGAAACAGAAATTGAAAATTAGGCAAACTTTCCAAGAGATGTGCAATCGATGATGAATCGTTGCTTTTCTCAATTTGAAATTTTATTCTTTTATAAAAGAAACACATAACACTCTATTTGAGTAAAAAAAATTCATACAATTATATTTTATAAGCAATGTAAAATTTGAAAGCTAAATATAACATGCTACTTACAGAAGGAGCAAATGCTATTTTCTGCAGATTCTCAAGAAAATCGGCTGGTTGGTCAACCACGTAATTGTAATTTGGATCCCACGGTTGTAAAAATGTACTAAAACCTTAATAAAGTGTTAAGTTCAGCAGCGTTTATTTTCAAGTTGAACTACAGTATCACAGTGAAAAAAATAACTAAATTTTACAGAAAAAAACACATATTTTTTACAGCAAAAACTGTTTAAAGATAAATACATTTGATCATAATTTATAAGGGTTTGCTCCTATAGTTTTGAACGTATTTACACTAAAATATGACATCGAAAAGAAATACTTGGATTATAAAAACAGTTTAAGAATTTTCTTTACTACCAAACACTAGAAATGCAGTGGTCCAGAGGACAAAGCTCTCCTCTTCCAATGATTTGACATAGGTTTGAATCCTGACGATGACAGGTCGTGTGAATTCTGCTCTAGCTTTACATCTTCAACAGTTCTGATATAGCTATTTTGTAGAGTGTTTTTATTAAAATAACACAGTTTCTTTATTAAAATAACATTATTTATATGTTTAACAGGCATTCACTTTTGAATAACAGTATTTATCTGTGAAATAAAAGGTTTTACACTGGTAGACCAGTTGCCAGTTTTTTTCTGTAGACTGATCAAATTTTTTTATAGTGCATGTAATCAATTATTTTGTATGCTCATTAGATTCATATTGGTATCACGGCACTATTAAATTGGCACTATAATAAGTTTCATCATGAGAAATATTTTTAACTAGGCTTCCCTCTATACCTTTTCCCGCTTTTTAGGGTAAAACATTCTATGAACGGTAACTCTTGAAAATAATTTAATACTGGCAATAAATCTGTGTCCAACCTTTTTATACAATGTCCGAACGTTTAATAAATAAAGTTCTAGAGGCATTTTTATAAATTTCTTTCTACACCAAACTGACTCTTATTTTTTTTTTTTTTTTGAAACCATAAAGCTTTGCATTCAATGCAAATCATTCTATTTCAAAAAAAACTTCAAGCGATCAAATTTAAATATTGCAATTTATCCTAAATACAAAGGAGTTGGTGCCCAGTCACCATAAATGTAGCATACTTACACACAGGACATTAAAAATATAATGTTATAAACACTTGAAACAGTTTCTGGGTGCATTATATTTCTTAATAATATCTAATTCTATTGCAGGAAGAAGTTGCACACTTATTAGATGAACTTGAAGAATTTCAGGGTAAGCCTGCTAATGTTCGACGTTACCTGGCTCCAAGTACATCCAATAACATTTCTGCTTTAGTATTTGGAAGAAGGCTGGATTATCACGATCCAATGCGTATTCATTTGGACACGTCCATAACTGAATTGATACGCTTCTTCCGACCAACTAGTCTTCACGCTTGGTTCCCTTGGCTGAAAACTTTACTTTTCAAGTTTAAACTGTTTGATTACGATAAGTTACAACAAGCCATCGAACATCTTTTAAAGTTTATCGAGTAAGTTAATAGAGATGTTACGTAATATTTTATGAATTAGGTTTTTCTAATGTGTTTGATCAACTACATTTTAAAAGATTCCGAATCACATTACGGTATTAAGTACCGGCGCTATCAGTCGTAAAATAACGAAAATAAAACAATCTAATGTAAAAAAATGTCTACGAAAACAACGATCCTACCAACTAGTCTTTACGCTTGGTTCCATTGGCTGAAAACTTTACTTTTCAAGTTTAAACTGTTTGATTACGATAAGTTACAACAAGCCATCGAACATCTTTTAAAGTTTATCGAGTAAGTTAATAGAGATGTTACGCAATATTTTAAGAATTAGGTTTTTCTAAGGTGTTTGATCAACTGCATTTTAAAAGATTCCGAATCACATTACGGTGTTAAGTACCGGTGCTATCAGTCGTAAAATAACGAAAATAAAGCAATCTAATGTAAAAAAATGTCTACGAAAACAACGATCCTACCAACTAGTCTTCACGCTTGGTTCCCTTGGCTGAAAACTTTACTTTTCAAGTTTAAACTGTTTGATTACGATAAGTTACAACAAGCCATCGAACATCTTTTAAAGTTTATCGAGTAAGTTAATAGAGATGTTACGCAATATTTTATGAATTAGGTTTTTCTAAGGTGTTTGATCAACTGCATTTTAAAAGATTCCGAATCACATTACGGTGTTAAGTACCGGTGCTATCAGTCGTAAAATAACGAAAATAAAGCAATCTAATGTAAAAAAATGTCTACGAAAACAACGATCCTACCAACTAGTCTTCACGCTTGGTTCCCTTGGCTGAAAACTTTACTTTTCAAGTTTAAACTGTTTGATTACGATAAGTTACAACAAGCCATCGAACATCTTTTAAAGTTTATCGAGTAAGTTAATAGAGATGTTACTCAATATTTTATGAATTAGGTTTTTCTAAGGTGTTTGATCAACTACATTTTAAAAGATACCGAATCACATTACGGTGTTAAGTACCGGTGCTATCAGTCGTAAAATAACGAAAATAAAACAATCTAATGTAAAAAAATGTCTACGAAAACAACGATCCTACCAACTAGTCTTCACGCTTGGTTCCCTTGGCTGAAAACTTTACTTTTCAAGTTTAAACTGTTTGATTACGATAAGTTACAACAAGCCATCGAACATCTTTTAAAGTTTATCGAGTAAGTTAATAGAGATGTTACGCAATATTTTAAGAATTAGGTTTTTCTAAGGTGTTTGATCAACTGCATTTTAAAAGATTCCGAACCACATTACGGTGTTAAGTACCGGTGCTATCAGTCGTAAAATAACGAAAATAAAGCAATCTAATGTAAAAAAATGTCTACGAAAACAACGATCCTACCAACTAGTCTTCACGCTTGGTTCCCTTGGCTGAAAACTTTACTTTTCAAGTTTAAACTGTTTGATTACGATAAGTTACAACAAGCCATCGAACATCTTTTAAAGTTTATCGAGTAAGTTAATAGAGATGTTACGCAATATTTTAAGAATTAGGTTTTTCTAAGGTGTTTGATCAACTGCATTTTAAAAGATTCCGAATCACATTACGGTGTTAAGTACCGGTGCTATCAGTCGTAAAATAACGAAAATAAAGCAATCTAATGTAAAAAAATGTCTACGAAAACAACGATCCTACCAACTAGTCTTCACGCTTGGTTCCCTTGGCTGAAAACTTTACTTTTCAAGTTTAAACTGTTTGATTACGATAAGTTACAACAAGCCATCGAACATCTTTTAAAGTTTATCGAGTAAGTTAATAGAGATGTTACGCAATATTTTATGAATTAGGTTTTTCTAAGGTGTTTGATCAACTACATTTTAAAAGATTCCGAATCACATTACGGTGTTAAGTACCGGTGCTATCAGTCGTAAAATAACGAAAATAAAGCAATCTTATGTAAAAAAATGTCTACGAAAACAACGATCCTACCAACTAGTCTTCACGCTTGGTTCCCTTGGCTGAAAACTTTACTTTTCAAGTTTAAACTGTTTGATTACGATAAGTTACAACAAGCCATCGAACATCTTTTAAAGTTTATCGAGTAAGTTAATAGAGATGTTACTCAATATTTTATGAATTAGGTTTTTCTAAGGTGTTTGATCAACTACATTTTAAAAGATTCCGAATCACATTACGGTGTTAAGTACCGTCACTGTCAGTCGTAAAATAACGAAAATAAAACAATCTAATGTAAAAAAATGTCTACGAAAACAACGATCCTACCAACTAGTCTTCACGCTTGGTTCCCTTGACTGAAAACTTTACTTTTCAAGTTTAAACTGTTTGATTACGATAAGTTACAACAAGCCATCGAACATCTTTTAAAGTTTATCGAGTAAGTTAATAGAGATGTTACTCAATATTTTATGAATTAGGTTTTTTAATGTGTTTGATCAACTACATTTTAAAAAATTCCGAATCACATTACGGTGTTAAGTACCGGCGCTATCAGTCGTAAAATAACGGAAATGAAACAATTTAATGTAAAAAAATGTCTACGAAAACAACGATCCTACCAACTAGTCTTTACGCTTGGTTCCATTGGCTGAAAACTTTACTTTTCAAGTTTAAACTGTTTGATTACGATAAGTTACAACAAGCCATCGAACATCTTTTAAAGTTTATCGAGTAAGTTAATAGAGATATTACACAATATTTTATGAATTAGGTTTTTCTAAGGTGTTTGATCAACTGCATTTTAAAAGATTCCGAATCACATTACGGTGTTAAGTACCGGTGCTATCAGTCGTAAAATAACGAAAATAAAGCAATCTAATGTAAAAAAATGTCTACGAAAACAACGATCCTAACAAGTAGTCTTCACGCTTGGTTCCCTTGGCTGAAAACTTTACTTTTCAAGTTTAAACTGTTTGATTACGATAAATTACAACAAGCCATCGAACATCTTTTAAAGTTTATCGAGTAAGTTAATAGAGATGTTACGCAATATTTTATGAATTAGGTTTTTCTAAGGTGTTTGATCAACTACATTTTAAAAGATTCCGGATCCCATTACGGTGTAAAGTACCGACACTATCAGTCGTAAAATAACGAAAATAAAACAATCTAAAGTAAAAAAATTTCTACGAAAACAACGATAAACTTTTTAAAGATTAAATTTCTTATGATTTGAATATGTTATCTGATCAAAAATTG
The DNA here is from genome assembly GCF_982258835.1 of Parasteatoda tepidariorum. NCBI lineage: Eukaryota > Metazoa > Arthropoda > Arachnida > Araneae > Theridiidae > Parasteatoda > Parasteatoda tepidariorum. The sequence continues at coordinate 49,134,295 of NC_141762.1, read as the reverse complement.
CTAACAAGAAAATCTTATTTAATATTTTTAAAAAAATGAAATCAGAAGTGAAAGTGATACAAACTGATAACGACAAATATTTACATTTCTTGGTAAAAATGATAATATCAAATTTATATCAATTAAAGCACATTTTTTATTATTATTTCTGAACGGATCTTACTATATTTGATTTAAAAAAAATCATTAAATTTTAAAATTCTGCAAGAATAAAAGCTCTGTGTTCAAAACGATAATTGAAGTACTCAAAATTTATTCAGTTCAAACTTTTAAAGTAATATTGCTCAATCGTTATATTAGGGAAATCTTTGCTTACATAACATAACATAACATAACATAACATAACATAACATAACATAACATAACATAACATAACATAACATAGCATAACATAACATAACATAACATAACATAACATAACATAACATAACATAACATAACATAACATAACATAACATTGAAAGTTTTAAGTTGAAGAAAGTATTTTACAAATTCAGAACAGCATTCACGCTATTTAAACATCAAAATTATAATGAATTTATTTCTGCATTTAAGAAATATTAAGCTACAATTCCATTAATTTCATAACTTAAATTCCAAATAAATCGTTGATAATGTAAATACTTTAAAGACACTCTTATTATAACCATGAAAACTAGTTCAACTTTGCAAGTGAATTAGAGATAAGCTCATTATGCAAGCAATTAGATAAGCTTTTCCTTATACTAAAATCTAATGGACTAATCTCTTCAATCTTCCAAATTCCCTCAAATACTATAAACCCTATGAACCCTACTTATTCTTTCTTCCAGAAAAGTTATAGGCAGCATAAATGCTATCCATAAGCCTGAAGATATATCGCCAAGGTTTCGGTTGTGGACGTTAATTTATGGAAGGAATCTAATGGAAATCATTTTACTGAAAGATCTGACGTAGCCTGTTGTTGACACAGCATTAAGTTTGAACTCGCTTGATTAAGTTCCATGGGAAGGGGATCTTTTGTTGACACACAAGATTGAGATCCCCACTGGATTCGTCTGTTTGGCCTTCCGAATTTCCTTACGCGCTCGCCAAGAAGGAGATCTTAAATCTCCACTATGTTAGTTGGATCTTTCTCAACAAACAAGATAGTTTTCTCTCTCATGTGAGTGAACGGTATGTTAAAGTTAAATACCGGAACTTCGGCTGCATCATTATCTTTGACTTGAAGGAAGATAATTTGTTCGAATCGTGCTTCAGAATTGCATAGTGTGTTTGTTCCAAGAGCTACTGGTTGTTTCCTTAGATTGGCGTTCTGATTGTTATGAATTTTTAATGATTTTATGTGTTCCGATATTATATAGGGAGCATTCTGAAAACTTGTTCCGTGGCAATACAGTTTTGTCATTCGTGTTGGAGTTTAGTATTCGATGAAATACGGAAATTAGATAATATTTATTGCATACAACTAAAAATTACGAATTAGTATTCTTATTGATATTATGTCATATGTATTTGCTTAGTTTCATCCTTTAGTGAATAATTAAGATTATTAATTATGATGTTCTTTGTAGTATAGTTAACAAAATTTAAGGGAAGTTGATAGAAAAATTTAAATTTTTATTGCCTAATTTATTTTAAAAACCGAAAATAGGAAAACTAAAATAGGTAAAGTAGTTGAAATAGGTAAACGTTAACAGATAAAGGAAAATTTTGAAATTTCAATAATTTTAATACTTTAAATTTCTTTATTTATATATTGGAAAAATTAAAATTTTGTTGCTTAAAATACTTGAAAATATTGAATTTTTTTTTTTTTACTTAAATACCAAAAAAATTTTGAAATTTTCCTTAATTAAAAGGCAGAAAAAAGTAAAATTTCAAATCCTTCATTTAAAGAAAATATTTAAATTTTTATTGCTGAAATACAATAAAATATTGAAATTTACATTCTTAAATGTAGGAAATTATTGATAATTTTATTACATTTTAACAATAAAGTAAAAGTTACAGCAATAATGCACGTTTCTTTATAATAATAACGATATTTAAACAATGACAAATCTCTAATGAACTTACTAAGTTGCTTGAAAATTAGTTTTAACTATACAAATAGTAAAAACGAAGATTTAAATAAAACGTTATAATTGAGTACTTGCACTTCAAGAAGATGATCACGGATACCGACACATGTGATCTATGACGTTAGCCCCAGCTGTCGTTTACAAGCAAAATGACTTGTTAAAGTTGAGTTAAGCTTTCCCACATGAATTGGAATATTAATTAATGTGAAATTAATTAAATACAGCACCGTATAGTACATAGAATTTGTTGAAATTCAATTTTTTATCTTCTACGTCTTTTACTTAACTTAAATTTATTATTTGTTCACGTATTTTATTGAAACGGTGATATATTTTTGTTTAGTGTGCAAAGCCTAGCAACTTGGTTGTTTACTTGGCAACTTCGATGCATAAAAAGTTTGTTCATGTTCAACATGGTTTCGTGCCTGTCTTTGTGTTACTCAAGATATATAAAGCAAAAAAATTTAAATCTTTGTGAAAGAATATAGAATGTGTTACTCAAGAGAATTGATGCTTGACGGACTTGACTTACTCAAAATAGAATGGAAAGTACAGTTTTTAACGTAAACAAATGTCACATTTCAGCAACCAAGCAGGATAGACATACTACGTCACTTACAGGTATCCAATTAAGAACCAGATGTTTTATCAAAAAGATAGAATTGCTGCCAATTCTTTCAAATTTATGCGTAGTTAAATTTTGTATCAGTAATTTACGTTATTTATCGTAATTTTCTGCTTCATTAATAATATCGAATTTTTTTTTAAATATCGTCATCGCCATAAATTTTTAGAATTCCTGTTAATAAGGGAATTGATAATATTTTCCATATTTGGAGTCCTAAATACATGAAGCGTTTGTGACATTATAGTGTTAAGTCACACTTTTTCCAAAAGGGACATTATTACATCACGCTTTTTCTCAGATTTGCTTTCACGTAGTTTCTATACATTTTTCTGGAATATTTCATTACTTGTGCAAGAAATATCCTATCATCTGGAAACCGTAGTGTTTTTCAGTGAGGAAATTTTTCTAGATCAATTTGAAAAAAAGTAGCTTACAATGCCCAAGACCAAATATATATCTATATCACAAAAAAAATCAGAATTGGAAAAAAAAACGAAGGTGAAGACTGAACTAAGCCAATTAAAAGTGGATGGAAAATTTTAAATACATTATCTGCACATTGCCCTATCCTTCCTCAAAGTTAGAAATTAAAATAAATAGCCTAATCTTCTAATATAATCTGAAAAATACCGTGACTCTGATGATTATAACTTGATTATTTTTTTCACAAAGTTTTTTTTTTTGTATCTTTTCTAAATGGCTTGGAACAGAAAAAAAAAACTTACTTGATTCGAAACAGAGAAAACAATTTAAGTGACACGGGACATTTCATTTTAGTTTCGCTGGCTGTCACATATATATTCGTTTAAGTAGGTTGACGTTTGTTTCGTAAATTCAATTTATTCGAACAAGCATATAGTTTTTACAGTTAAAAATTCTTAAATAAAGAAATGAATTGAAATAAATGCAACGTGTCCCACAGTTTCTTCGAAGAAGGTCTTAATATTTGAAAAGCAGAATATTTATTTACATTTCAAAATATTTTTGATGTCTTGCACTTTGCACAAAAACAAATAAATCACATTTAAATGCTTATAAAACTTTAAATGCGGAAAATTTTCGAAAATTTTTAGAGTTTCTAACAAACAATAATTTGCTTATGGCTTGAAAAAATATTATATTAATTTAATAAAAATATGCTGCTCATTTTAGGCTTAAGTTTTCTTTTAAAAAAAAAAATTCGAAATGTAACTATTATTCCGTACATTTTCTGATGTGCTATTATTTTTGTAGATGGGTGATGATAAATCATTTTGATCGTTTTTTTTTCACCACTACAGAAACAGCAATGCAAAATACTTTTGAGTGCTAAAGAGGCATTTATATATAATTTCAAACTGTAAAGATCTAGGTGACAAAATACGAAATTTGAAGAAAAAATTTCCGAAACAATTCTCCAAAACTATCCTTTAAAATTATTTGGTTTAAAATGATGTAACAAATGATTCTATCCTACTATTCAAAATTTAATAATTACATTTTTATTGCATTTATACAAATACTTAATCTTGCCTAATTCGGATGAAGGAATTTCAAATCCGAAATTCAATTTGCTTCTTAAGCAACATACTTTTTTAAAATGACATTTATAGTCTATTTTTGGTCGAAATATACAAATTTAAGAGCGTTTTATATGTAGCAGGAGATCACTTAAGTGTTGCAACAAACTTCTATGGGATTTAGGGCAAAATATCACTATTGATATTGCATAGGAATCAATGCCCAGAAATATCATCGTACGCAGCTTGGAGAACTTTCTTATTAAGACCTACTCAGAAGTATACGAAGAAACAGTTCATAATAAGAAAGCTGGCCGTAGTAGCGTATGATATGCCATTTCCGGACATGGGCATGCGTATTCTTGTATTTTGCTTATTCTGCATGGTAAATACGATATATATATATATATATATATATATATATATAAACACAAATAATAATAGTATTATAATATAAAATAGAAAACTATTAATGAGTAAAAGCAAAAATCTTCATCAGGACACATCTTTTGCTACAATTTAATGCGATATTTCTGAATAAAGAATAATTATCCTAATGTAAGAATTAATCTTTATATTGTTTCTTATCTATCTATCTCTCTATCTCTCTCTCACTCTATATATATATATATATATATATATATATATATATATATATATATATATATATATATATATATATATATATATATATATATATATATATATATATATAAATAATAAACTCGCTTAATAATGATATTTGCAACATGTTTTATGGTTAAAAATATTTACCGATTTTCAAGTAAACCAAAACTAGTTTTAATTAAAGAAAACCAACTTACATACCTCTTACTCTCCCTTATATTACTTCTAATATTTTCCACCAAATAAGTACCAATATGTAATTCCTCTATTCATATCTATCGCGTTCTCTTCTATATGGAGTTAGCATACAATCAATCACTCTTAAGGGTTAATTAACCTTAATTAGGTTCTATGGTAGCACAATTCTGTGACAGAACAAATTGTGAATTATTGGTGCAGAAGGCGAAGTACACTCTTCCACTGAAACATCGGTGGTCCAGTTGATTGCAATTATACCAACCAAATTAATGGTCATTCCCAACGTCTCGCTTATCTAGCAAATTTATCAAATTCCGCTGTCGCTCTCATACTTAATTTGCAAGGATTATTGTAATTTATAAATGTCTCCCTGAATTAAAACAATGCCTGCTCTTTGAATGTATATACAGAACACAAGATTAAAACAATGTCTTCACAGTAGACCATCAGTTTTAAACTTATACTTACTATCTAAAAGCACTATATTTTTTCGCTTACCAAATCAGCTAAAATTTTCTTGAAACTTGATAAATAAATACCTTTTGTAATATCTGACGCTACAGAATAATTATAAGTTCAAATATTAATTGCAAGGTAAATGATCAAATAATTTATCGAAAAATATGTAAAAATTGAGATATTAACATTTGCGAGTTTAATCTTGTTAATTAAACGCCTTTCATAATTTTTTGCTCAATTATACTTTTATATGTTTATTATAATTATATAATAAGTGAGGAAATGTAATTTCATTGAGATTCGCGAGTTTAATCTTGTTAATTAAACATATTTCATAGTTTTTTGCTCAATTGTACTTTCATATGTTTATTATAATAATCTAAGTGGAGAAATATGACTTCATAGAGATAAATGATATGATTGGAACTAGATATCTGAAAACGTGTGTGAAAAAAATGTTTTAGAAAATAAATATTTTCATCTAAATATTATCAGATTCATGTTTTAATTTATTAACATTTTTCAAGCGTCAATCAGTAGTTAAATCGATTAAAGGCAAAGCTTTAGGTCTTTTTCAATTGAAATGATTAAAATAGCTTATTTCTTAACAAAAATTTGAAATACGTATAATGATTTCCTTTTACGTACTACTTACGTATTTTCCACAATAAACCAGTACAACATAGTACACTTTCATCCAGTTAGGGCTTATGCAGTAAACAGATCGCGTTTATATCAACTACTAACGAAACTCAGAGTATCTCGGAAAGTTTAAATTGTGCAAACATATAAATTTTAAAAGTAGAAACATTGAACTATTTACAAAATTAATAAACATTCCTTACCCTAATGAAAAATAGCTCAGTAAACCTCCGATCCTGATAAGTGTTAGAGGAAGAAAATGAGCTTTATTGAAGATCATTATAAAATAATCGGTGTGATTCCTTGCTTTTTAACGTTACGTTATGTAAATAAAGCAAAAAAAATTCACTGTAGTTTCAGTTATAGAAATAAGTATCTTACTCAATGTTGAAGTAAAAAATATGATAAACATATAAAAAAAAATATATGTAAATAAATGTAGTAAAACAATAAAATAAAATGTAATAAAATATTTTTTTTGTGTTTTGACACTGCAGAAGATTCTTGTTTATTTAATTAGGAACACATTTTTCTAATATATATATATATATATATATATATATATATATATATATATATATATATATATATATATATATATATATATATATATATATATATATATATATATATATATATATATATATATATATATATATATATATATATATATATATATATATAAACACAAATTAACATGAAAAACATGAATAAAATAAAAAACTAAATGGTAGAGAAACAAGAATGGTAAAAGCAAATAGTCGTTGTCAAGACACATCTATTGCTATAAATGCGATATTTCTGAATAAAGAATAATTATCCTAAGATAAAAATTATTCTTTATATGTGTCGATATCGCAAAAAACCTTATGTTGTAAAAAATCATGAAATAAAAGAAAAATGTAAAAGGAAATCAAACTAACCGGCGTGAATTAAAACGCGGTTTAGGTTTAAAAGTACAATAATAAAACAGTTAACAAAAATCGCGAAGATGTAAAATATTGCTTATAGCTTGAATCGAATATAATAAAATTAAAAAAACATTTGATCGAAGAAGAAGGAAAAAAAATGTTTAGGTAAAATATTAGTGCTGCCATCTGTGAGAAACAATTAGTAAAAAGGTAATAAAATTGAAATAATAATAAAAATGTTTAACTGATTGAATAAATTAGCAGTCTTAAAAAAAAATCATTTATAGGGAAATTAATTTAAAAGTCAGTCTGTCAGGATAGAAAGCCGTTTATAGACTTATCCTTCATTCATAAAATCTAACATAATTTTACAGAATACACATATCCATCTTTCATAGGGTGACTTATTTAAAAATCAGAGCCTGCATACAGGAATAGAAAACCGTTTATAGGTTTTATTCTTCATTCATACAACCTTACATAATTTTAAAGTATACACGTATCACCTGCATTCATTTGGGGTGGTTCTTTACGAACCAGAGCCCATTCCACTTATACAAAAATAATAAATAATTAAATAAATAAATAAATAAATAAATAAATAAATAAATAAATAAATAAATAAATAAATAAATAAATAAATAAATAAATAAATAAACTGTTTATTATACTGGGCAATTAAAATTAAATAATTTTAAGAGGCTATAAATATTAAGAAGTAACTAAAAAATATTTAACTAATCCAGTATAAAAGGTCATACATCCAAACTATTCCGTCCAGTGGCTTTAGGAATAGTTTATCATAGTTAGTTCCTACCTTGAAAAAATCAGAGCTTATTCTTAAAACAGAAAAATTAAATAAAAATTAAAAATTAATGTACCAAGTTTTTTAAGATTTTTTTAAAATAGAAATTAAGAAATGAACTAGGAAAATGGCTATTAATTGAATCGTTTTTATATATATCAGTATCTAATAAAAACTCGTTATAGTTAGAATTATTCCTGTAAAATCTATGAATTTGATGGGCAATAATATTAGAAAAAACCTTATTGGCTAAGTTAGAGTTGAAATCTATGCATTTTTTAACTGGAAATTTAAAATCATTTCTTTTGTCAAAAAGTTTAAATGTAATATTTTTATCTGCATTAATATTAAGAGTCAAATCTAAAAAATTTGCTGAAGAATTACTATTATTTGTTTTATTAAGAATTAATTCATTTGGATAAATATGTTTTGCTAGAATATCGAAATCATTAAAATTAATAACTAATAGATCATCAATGAATCTGAGAAAGAATATATATATATATATATATATATATATATATATATATATATATATATATATATATATATATATATATATATATATATATATATATATATATATATATATATATAATTCGAAATTCTAATTTTACATGGGGAGATGTGTAAATATATACACTTCCTGTTTCTTCTGATTTCTGAAACAGGCTGCAAAAGTACCATCTTACCAGATTTATTACAAACAAATTCGAATATAACCGTTTGTTAAGGTTTTTTTAGATACGTATTCTGCATTGCATAGCAGCGTATGATGACTTTTCCTGTCATGGGTTCCTATTTAATTTGAATCCTGATGATGTGTGCTGACTTCCCTAGAAGCTTATCAAAACATTTATGCGACCCTTTGTTGAATATAATATTTTTAAACTTGTGCATTTCGACAAAAAGGAGAGTAAAAATGCTATTTTTAAAAAATTGACTTTTAGGGAGAAACCGATAGCAGGTTTGGAATCAGTGACTTAAAAATATCAAGATCCGTTAAAAAAAAATCCCGTTCAATATAAAACATGAAATATTTGTTCCCCATTGTTAATATTCTTTCGTTATTATTGCACAGTTGGCAAAAACAATTTCAAAACATTTTATTGATAACAAAATCACCACACCTAAATTAGGCAAAATGTAGTATTTGTAGAAATGAAACAAAATAATTTGTTCTATTTGTTCCATTTATAACTATTTATTTTTTGCTCTGTTAAAAATTTTGCAATGCATTGAACCATAATATCGATTAAATTTGCTGTAACCTTAATACACAACCAAATTTAATCGTATTATCATTCAAGATAATTATTCCTTGACTTCACGATCGTTCACCTTTAAACAAAAAATACACCGATATTATCGATTTGTTATTGAGGCAACTTTCTTCACATTTTATGATTAGTTACTTTTTCTACATCTCATGATTGGAATAAAATTTTCTTGTACACAAAAGTTACACTTTCAAAAAAAATTGTACAGGGTGCTCTAAAAAATCCCAGAACCTTTTGAAAAAGCGTAAAAAGTAGTTTTTGAAAAAACAATATGATCTTCAAACAATTCAAAGATGACAATTATCATATAGTTGGGAAACAATAGAGTCCAGTTACAGTTAAAATTTGAAATAAAAATTTTACCTCATAAAAAAAAGTACTTTTTATGAAGAAAAAAAAATTTAACTATTTAAATCGCAGTTTTTTTTTGTGGTTGCTTGTAAGGAAGTTATGACTAAATAAAGTTTAAAATAAACAGAGAAATTAAGTTTCAATGAAATTTGCAGATATGGTATGAAACTTAGCTGATATGATAATAACCCTGTTTATGTTTCCGTTAGTCCAATGAAGAGGTGTGTAACAAATGTGCGCTGATTGGGGAAACTCAGTAATTACCAACAAAAGAAGTCTTACAATGGTCTTAAGACACAGCAACTGGAAACAGGCATGAAATAGAAGGAAACAGGTTCTCTCTGTGCAAAACCAAATATTCAGAAGGCAAATTTTTTTTAGATTTAACAACTAGTGCGTATGTACTTACTTGTTACTTTTAAACGTCAACTTTTTAATCGATTCGCGTATTTTATCGGATTAATGAAGACTTTTACATTGCGATAGACGAACCTTCGAAGTCGAATTAGTAAACGTGAACTAAAATTGAGTTTTTCCCTCTCATTAAAGGTTTAACTTAAAATAGACATTTTTTCGCTTAAATTAACAACTTTGATTATTTGCCTTTAAACCAAAACAAATAAGAAATAAAATAATTTTTTTACTGAAATAACTTTTTTTATTATAAATAAGCTATTTTTACTTTTCATTTTCAAAAAGAGGGGAAAAAAATGTTAAGAAAAACTTTTTCTTATAAATTGGTTTTTTAAAAAAAATAAGGAAAATTTTAGTTTTTAAAAAACGCCTTACTAAAAGATAAATGCACATAAGTGTATTCTAAGCCCAAAATTTATGATGGAATTTAAGTCAGCAACCCAATAAAATAAACTTCCATTTCATTTATAACCCTTTGCAGCGACGTTACATTTCAACATTTTCTTTGTAAGCTATTATAGAACGTTGTATAAAATTCGAAAATACTTGAAAGCAATTGTGATTGTTACTTGTCTTCTCGATTGGCTTCTGTTCGGAAAATGTTTCCTTTGATCCAGTGAAAAGATGTGTAACAAATGTGCTCCAATTGGGGAAACTCAGTGATTACAAACAAAAGAAGTCTTACAATGGACTTCGAATCCTAAGGTACAGCAACTGGAAACAGGCATGAATAGAAGGAAACAGGTACAGATAATAGGTCATTTCGGGACATAACAACGATACCTTTCAACCAAAAGGGGCGATGTCTTATTCTTTTGTTGCCAAAGACTGTTTATTGATTTTAACTTCTCAAGAAAGTTATTCGTTTTATTTTCATCTGGATATCTTAAACTTTTATTTGACCTGACTGAAAAATATCATTACGTTTTATTCTTATATCATTATTCTTGTTATTCTCAGCATTCTTCTTGCTATTCGCTTGAAACCTCCCTGTTTTCTTTCTTTATTATTAATGTGCTTTTGTATATTATAATACATATTTAAAATGGATAAATCATTAGTTTGCGCATTTCTAAAATTAGCTGAAAAAATTCAAAGCACTGTGGCAACTTGGCCGATGAAATTTTTCAGTTACGGCGCAAAAATTTCCTTTAATTTTTTTTTCCGTTTTACAATTGCAAAATTTTTAAAAATTAAAATTAATAATAGTAATTTTTTTACTTTCATCTTAAAACAACATTAAATACTACAGCAATCGAACTAAAAAATCTAGTTTACTGAAAGTTTAGGTCTCGAACTCGAAATGTAATTCAATATAGATTTAAATAAGTAATCCAATATACAACGCCTACAAGGGAATGTTACTTACAATAAACTCAGAAATAAAACTCGAAATTTAACGCAATGTAGATATACAATACCATGCCAACAGCAATTGAACAAATAAATGTTATTTTTAATAATGCAATTTCAACAGCCATGGATCAAGCGAATGTTATTTACTTTAAGTTCAGGAACAGAATTTTAATTTTAATACAGTGGAGATATGCGATACAAAGCCAACAGCAATTGAACTAGTGAATGTTGTTTACAATGATGCAATGCCAACAGCTGTTGATCAAGCGAATGCTATTTACATTAATGCAATAACAGCAATTGAATGCATAATAAGTTTGTTTATGTTCTGCATTGTTTCGTGCCTACCTTTGTGTTAAGTATGAAATATATAGTAAAAGAATTGAAATCTTTCTAAAAGAATCTTTATGAAAGAATATAGAATGTGTTGCTCATAATAGAATGGAAAAACCAGATGCTAACGTTAACAAATACCGCGTTTCAACAACCAAGCAGGGATAACCACACTTCGTCACTTACCGGTATGAACCACATGTTTTATCAAAAGATCTAGAATTGTTGCCAATTTATATTTCAAATTAGTAAGTAGTTAAATTTAATATGAGTAATTTATGTTATTTATATCGGCATAAATCGTCATCGCCATAAATTTTTAGAATTCCAGTTAACAAAAGAATTTATAATCCTTTCCACATTTGGAGTCTTAAATACGTGAAGCGTTTGTGGCATTATAGGGATAAGCCACTCTTTTTCCAAAAGGGACATTATTACATCACAATTTTTCTTAGCTTTATTTTCACATAAATTGATCATGCGAATGTTATTTACTATAAGTTCAGGAGCAAATTTTGAATTTTAATACAATGGAGATATACGATACAAAGCCAACAACAATTGAACTAGTGAATGTTGTTTACAATGATGCAATGCCAACAGCTGTTGATCAAGCGAATTTTATTTACAGTAATAGAATAGCAGCAATTCAACAAACGAATGCTAGTTTAGATATCGAGCTCGAAATTTGATATAAATCAGATAAGTAATACAGCATCTTCAGCAAGCGAATAAGTCCCTCAAATAAAGTCACAAATTTAATTTGAAATTTCGTACATTGTAGATATAAGCTTTGTACACCATACGAGTATAATCCAAAGATAAAACAACTGATAACAGGAAACAGCAATTGATTGTGTTGTAGAAATCCAACAAAAAATGTGTGCTCCCTTTTTACATAAGATGTAGAAACTTGCAAAGAAATTAGAATTTCAAAATTTCCTATTTATTTTTAGAATAATTTCTTAACAATAAAAATAATTTGGATTTACAATAAATAATACAGTTAAAATACAAGCTTAATTACATTAAAATATGGGTTTTAACAACAATAATCTGTTATTACTCTTAAACAAATTTGAAAATAAGAAAATATGAGTGTCTTGTCAAACAGTAACACTAAAATTTTAAAAAGCAAATCTATTAACTTCTTCTTCTTTTTTTTTGGAATTTAATTTAGATACTTAATTTAGATTTTAACGATTATTAAGCACATACAAAAATCAAAATATTTTTATCCAGAAAATATCTCAGTAGAGGATGCAAAAAAAATTATCTGCATTTTCAAATCTTAACTTTATACTCTTATTTTTTGTATTGTTTACATAGCAAAGAAATTGATGAACACGAAGCATCCTTGGACCCAAATTCAATCCAGGATTACATGGATGGATTCCTTCTTCAGTTAAAGCAGAGAGAATACAGAGAGCCCAACACATCCTTCACAAGTAATGTCAATTTTTATATATATAATCACATTGAATAACATTTAGTTTGTCTATGGAAAGAACTTCCCTGCCCAGAAAGTCTATTGCCGACAGCTACTATGAAAACGAGAAAGAAACACATTTCAAAAAAGGTAGGTTCCCCCCCCCCTGATTTTTCTTCTTTTGCACACCCAAGCAAAAGACCAGTTTCAAATTTTGAACCAACTCCTCTACATGAAATAGTAAAACCTCGTAACTATAGTCACCACCCCTGCTCCAGAGGAATAGCGAGGGTTGTTCTTTCCATAGATAGACTATAATTGATACAATCTGTCTATGAAAAGAGTTCCTCTCATAGTTATCTGGAGCTTCGTCTGTGACTATTGTTGCGAGTTTGAACTATTTCAGGAAGGGATCATTAGGGAAAGATTTTAACAGGGGTCAGCGAGAAGAATATCAAAAGCTCTCCTCTTTGAAATGTGCTCCTTCTTGTTTCCATAGCAACATACAATCTCAGATCTGCTTTCTTAGAGACTTTGCAGAAGTAGAAAACGTGCACTGCCCCTCGCAATGTCTGGCGACGGCCCTGTAGCAATGACATAAATAAAACGTCATTTTTTCTCTTTTTCCTCTTATTTTAAACTGTACAAAGATGGCTAAAAAACAGTTTAAACATGATTTAAAAAAAACAGAAAAATAAATTTTTGGCATGATAATTGAATTACTATTTTTGCCTAGTACTCTGGAACAGGCCTTTGGTAGTTACCTGCTATTTTTTTAACAGGTATGATTCAATAACAAGTACAAAATACCTGTACCAGAAAATATTAGCCATCTCTATCTCAGACCCTGTGGCGAGAGGAGTTCTTTTCATATACTGGCTGAATTTGAACGAAATTGGTCAAATAGTTTTCGAAAAGTAAAATTAAAAAACGGGATTTTTTCAAAAGTTTTACAGTTTAAAAATTATTACATAAAAATTTTGTAATTTGACATTTAAATTTGCATAGTTAAAAAACATTTATATCTTACATTTCAAGTAATTTCTTCTTATCACTGAAATATACAATAAAAACTAATAATTAATTATTCGAAACATGAAAACATTATAAACATTATTGAGCTCTTTAATGTATTGTAAACTTTAGTGGCTCAAACTTTCGACAGATCTCTTGACCTATTTAAGTTTTACAACATTAAGCAATTCAGCCTATTTCTATTAAATATTGACCTATTTAAGCTATTTAAAGTTTTAAAACTTGTTATTATATTAATCAAAATAGGAAAATATTGAAAAAATCATTTGGCTCTAAATGTTTTAAAACATGTTTTTATATTTATAAAAACATGGACTCACTGTAAATAATTTTGGGCCCCTTAATGTATTGTAAACATTAAAGGGACCTACGTGAACCATATTTTTTAGAAATTTTGTGTCCTCCTTTGTCACTTTTATCATTAAAAATATAATTTCGTCAAAATAGGTATGTTTATGCATAGAAAATGCGTTTTGTGTCTGAATAAATGATGGAACTAATTTGCACTTAATTGATATATTCTTTACTGGTATGAGTAAATAGCTATTTTAAATTTTGAAACATAATTAAAAACTGTACATTTCATATTATCTCTCTTTATAAGGTTTAATTTCATTAAACTTAAATTAAGGCAATGGTATTTTTAAAATCGTCCATCCACGACAAAAAATTTAAAATATTAGTGTCTTAGGAATACTAACAACGAGAATAGTCTAATATTAATAATGTCTGTAAAAAATAGCATAAAAATAAACTAAGAAAAGATAATATGGATAAATATTTACTTAACAAGGCATTTTAATCAGTTGTGAAATAAATTGTACTTATTTTCTTGTCTTTAATTAAGAAATGAACCCACGTCTTGCAACTCAACGGTTTTGTTTATTTTGTTTTAAAATTAAAAATGAATCCCTTTCAGTGAACATAGTTTCTTTAAGAATCGTATTTTTTTTTTGTCCAAAAGAAGTTGGACATTTTTTTTCGGTTCGTAATTCGTTTATTTTGAACGAGTCCAAATTAATAATCAAGTTTTCAACATCATTGTCGGAGAGTGTTTCTTGTGTTTCTCTCTCCATCTTTTTTTCTTTTTTAATTTCCTTTGAAAAGATTTTTCTCTTAATCGAAAATTCCCCCTTGAGGTTGTCAATTTAAGAATGGCAACAACAAAAAATAGAAAAAAATAAAAATAAAAACTCAATAAATTTCTAAAGAAACAAAGGGGAGTAATTACCAAAGGAAGAAGAAATATTGCTAATATGATTTAATTTCGAATGAATGCTTTTTTCCATGTCCAATGCAATTTTTATTTATTTAAAACTATTGTAAAATATTCATTAAATTAGTAATTAATTGTATAATGGCATAATGCGGTAGTTTTTCTCTTAAAAGATTACTTTATTCTTCTTAATTTTATGGAAGACTAGCTGAATACCCATTCTTCATTTGGAGTAAAAAAAAATCGTAAAAAATCAATGATTTGGTTGTTAACTATAACAACGTTAATTTGCTATTGGTGACGGTCTGGGATTCATCCTTAATAATGGATTCCTAGACAATATTAGACATATTACACACTATTACATATACTACATTAGACATGTAGACAATATTAGACTCAACACTACCACAATTTAGATCGGAAAGCAGACGATGATTGTAATCACCCGTTTTTCTCACCGTGCTCCCAGACCATTGCATGTACGTCCACCAGGGATATTTCATTTTATTTTTTAATCGGCGTTGAATAGCCGATTTAATTCTGAGTTTACGAATATTAATGTTAACTCCGTCCTGCCAAAGATGGCCGAGCAGTTAGAGTGCTTGGCTGTGAAGCCAATGGTTGTGAGTTCAAATCCCACTCAGGGTATGGATGTCTCTTTCAGTGTTTTCTGTTGTGTGAAATGTGAAAGTTATCCTCCCTATGGGTGGGTCTGTGGTGTAAGTAATGTTGCTCGTCCTACGTAAGCTAACGTTAAATGAACAATACTTCCGGTATTTTCAATAGAAAAGAACGAGAATTCAGTGCTTGCCATTTAAAAAAAGCGCTCCTCTCCGTATCCTTGTAGTTTTGAACTCAATCCGGAAGACACGGGAATTCCTGGATCAAGCATTGGGACAAGCTAGTCTTAGTGGAAGACTTTTTAGTGAAACTAATCCGCATTTGCCCTCCATGGAGAGGAAAAATCACAAATCTCCCATGATTATCCTAACAGCAAGAGGATTCTACCCCATGATCCATCTACCCATGAGGATATTATGTGTCAGCACTGCAAGGCGGGAGCAGAATTCATATCAAGCAGCAAAAGTTGGGATTCGAACAGGGGACCACCGATATTAGGCGTAAATTCATTCCGAGCCACTAAGATACGATCGAAGAAAAGTGCAGTATTTTCATTCACCAAGCTACAGGGAATCGAACCTCGGTCTTAGCGGTGGAAAGCGAAGACAAAAATAACCACACTAAATGCTCGAACTGTGACGCTTATAAGCGTCATCTTAAATCAATATGCATCGTGTGTAAAATTTATCAGCATATTTGTTAAGAAATTTTGTTAATTAGATGGTTAATCTCTTGATAAAATACAATTGGTACTACTTGATTGTTAAAATATGCTAACAGTTTTGACAAATTAGTTTTTCAGGACTTAATTTTAAGAAACAATATTGTTTCTTAAAATTAATACGGCATATTGTTTTTGTATACTAACTATAAGTTGTAAAATATGAGAGGCTCTAAAATAATAAAATTTATTCATAAATAGTGAGGGTAAAATGACTTTGCCAACATACGAGCCATTTGTGAGAGTAACGTTCAAATAATAATTATAAAATTCTGTTTAAATGTATTATAAGGTATGCTCTCCAGAATGATATTGAGCAATTTTCTTAACTTGTCCCAGGCCAGCGGTTTATACGCATAAAAACCCAGCGCCACGACAACAGCAGCACGAGAACACCGAGAATTTCGGACTTGTGGACAAAGTTCTACACATTGTAGATGACCGATACATTTTGGGTCGACAGCAGAAGGACAGCACTAACATCCCGACCCACAGGATCTTCTCTACTGGATGGAAGCTTACATTCAGTTCCAATAGTTTGTCTATGTAAAGAGCTTCCCTCGTCATTCATCGAGAGCAGTGGCGGTGACTATGATTATGGCTATGAGATTTACTCATTTCAAGAAAGGATGCTCAATCAATATTTTAACAAGAGAAAGGGTATAATTTTTCTTCGGTCATTTGCGAGCTCCCCTCATTGAAACGAGCAGTTTATATAGCAGAGAGCGGCTTAACATTTTGTGGCAAAAGGAGTTCCTTTTACATAAAGACGGAAAACACCAGAACTTATATTGAAAACCATTGATACAAAATCACAATCATAAAATGCTTCGAAATTTACACAATAATAATAATAATAAATGCATAAATAAAATACAGTTGAAAGCAGTTCAAACATGCTTTGACGGATGATTAGCGAAAAATTGGTGGCTCCTTCAACGAGGCAGAACTTGATTAGGATTAGACAATCTTAGATCTAATTCAACAGATCGTTTAAAGCACTTACTGCTTTAACTCAAAACAAATTGCTTAGTTCGTAATCCAAGTCCCAATCGGTGATTGGCGTTTATTCACCAATCACCGATTGCTAAATATATAGTATAAAATTTGATTGTCGATCCCTAACGGTTAAAAGGTACATATGATCACCACGGTCATATGTACTCTTTCACCCTTAAGAAATTTTATTTTGCACTTTGGTTTTATTGCTCTTATGTCCTCTGGTTGATTGAGAACACCAAAGAATTCAAAAATAGTATTAAAGACCATTCATTCAGCTTTCACAGTTATAGTTTCATTGACGTTATTTGGAATTTTTCATAAGATAAAATCCCCTTTTTTATCCTAGTGGTGAAAAAAAACTTTCAATTAATTTGGAATGATACTTTTTGTAGGGCAAACAGCTGCACTGGGCAGAAACTAAGAAATGTATTGTATCTGGCTTTTGAAAAGTCCGTGATTTAGCTTATTTTATATCCGTCGTTGAACAGCCGACCCAATTTTGGGTTTAAGACTACTAATGTTCAACTCCGTAGCCTTGAAATTTTGAACCAATCCAGAAGACAAGGAAACTCCTGGATCAGTACCCCCAGAGGTATTGATTTGTTATGGTAACATAGAGGACTTTGCGACTTGACAGATTTAGCGTGCATCAGTCACCATTTACCGACCTGGTCTACCTGGCATCAAACTCCTGAACCTTTGGACATGGGCCCAGTGCCCTACCAACCAGGCTATCTCGGCCCATGTGATTTAGCTTAGAAGAATTCGCTCTGTAATTAACGGGTAAAAGCGCAGTGATTTGTATGTATCATTTCAAAATATTTTTTTCAAACTCTACTTTAATTTCATACTTCAATGACGAAAAAAAGGTATGGTCTTTTGAATATTTCTAAATTTTGTTATTGCTACGTTAATGATTTAAAAAATGCAATTAAAGCTTGAAAACATGCCACAATAAATTTTGAATTTTTTTGATAAACAAGCGTTTTCTAATTTTGAATTAAATAAATTATGATACGCTTTGCGTAAAGTATTCAGATCATCAAGAAAACTAATAAAGCGTTTTTCAAAATGAAATTTTGAATTCAATAGAATATGAGATTTAGAATGAATCGCATTGCCATTAAGATTTCGCTTATATCTTGCCTGACTGGGTCATTTGAATCATATAAGTTATTATAAACGTCATTAATCAACTGCTGTCAGCGAAGTTTAAATGAATATTTCATATATCATTTTTTCCAGCAAACGGTTTTTTATTTGAAAAAGATTTAAATAGCTTTTTAGAGCACGGACGAAATTAGAAATATATTGAAAAGGGACATTCAAAAATTGCTTTTCTTTCCTCCGTTAAAATATTACAAGCTTTGAATAACTTTACGTTAAAAAAATATATTTTAAAAATTCATTCGCGCGTGTTGGTTCTACTATTTTTTTGTTTATGATTTGCTTGAATATTAAATAAAAGTGATAGTTTGTGGTATTTCGCGTCATAGCATCGAAGAAACAATTATTATTTCAGAACACACTAACTTTCGTAATAATTCAAATTCTCTTCACGCGACTCGCACCGACCATAGTGCTGACGTAAAATATCTTAAGTGGTAGATGGATAATGGGTTAGAGTCCCTATCCATTTCGTGGTTTTCTTTTTCATGGAACGCAAATGCGGGTTAGTTCCCTCAAAAAGTCTTCCACGAAGGCAAATGTTTCACAGTACTTCTTCCAGCAGTTCCTTGGCTTCTGGATTGGGTTAAAAATTACAAGGCTAAGTAATTACGCGTTAGTAGTTCTAAACTCATAAAAAACTAGATTGGCTGTTCAACAAAATTTATAAAATAAAATAAAACTCTATTTCATTAACAACTTAACAACTTCTATAAGAATTTAAATTCAACGAGAACTCAATATTTATGGAACAAGTTTTAAACTAATTTAAGAAATTTGGAGAGTGGAAATTTTTATTGCAATTTAGAAGACTAAGTTAAACATCCGAACTCAACCATTAGATCAAGAGTTTTGAGCATTTCTTTCTGTTTCCTTTCATTTTTGCATCTTTTCAGTTCTATGTTTAGGCTTAATAAAATATTTACCTAACAAACCATTTCTACAATAATTACGCAATCTTCATTGAACGGAAATGTACCCAATCAATTCTATAACTGAATATTTGATGAGTATGCGAGTAAATTTGTGTTTTTTTTTATTTTCTTAAATTACTACTATTTCACGGAGATTATATTAAAAAAAATGTGTATAGTCTTTGCGTATATGTAACTACATATTAATTCAAATTATAGTTTTGTTATTAATTTTTATTTTAGTTTCATATATAAATGATATTCGGCGTGTTCACTGTAAGAAACTTCTTGGAAAAAAGGGTTAAATAGCAATGTCTTTAATTGCTCTTTTGCCATATTCGAACAAAACCGTCAAATAACCATAAATAAGATAGTATTCAAACTGTTAACTGTCAGAAGACCGTTTATTAACTGCTTAGACCTAATAGGATTAAACAGCCAAAAATTTATCACACCAGTTAAGCTCGACTAATGAAGCCACTTAGTTTCTGGAAGTATATATTATAGCTGAGAGAGCTAATCTGCCCTTCTCATGATCGACAAGACGGAGGTTTAAGCCCCAGCACTGACACCACAATATTTCCTCTGACCCTTCAATTCACGAAAAGTTCCCAGTGTCCTGCACTTTCCAATTTGTGACTCTGGACTATTAGATAACGATACTTACATCCACCCATAGATGGAAGCATCATAAAGCTGCTTAGTATTAAAAAGTCTAGTATTTCCAATCTCTGACGATAGGTAAAACAACCAGATGAACTAAGTAAACCACATTCCACGATTCATTTGATAAAACACAACTCAACCACTACCTAACTCGAATGCCTAGTACCTATAAACTACATATTGGAGCCTAACTCCAATATCTAGTTAAATTTCTTTTTCTTCTGTTTTAAAACCATGCTAGCTATAAATGGTTAAAAAACACTCAGAGCTTTTTTTAATAATTTTTTAATCATACTAGTTAAAAACGGCTTAAAAACCGTAAATTTAAAAAAAATCGTTTCCGTAAACACAACAGTCTAAACACCCCTAGCAGTGTATTATGTTTAAGGAAAATACACCATCAATATACACCGAAGAAACATTACATTTTGACCACCCTCCATCTATAAAAATGGGCTCGCCCAGGCTTTCACGGTTTCTCGCACAGGAACAATGTTTTCATGGGGAAAATTAGGACCCATAATCCTCATAGAACAATCCCTGACGTCTGTAAGCTGCTTGAACATAGTTGCAGACCAGGCTCATCCATTCATGGCAACAGTTTTTCCTGCGGGGGATGGTGTTTACCAACATTGTTCCATATCATAAGGGTCGAATCGTCGAGGAACATTCCAGTGACTTTCAAGTCATGTCTTGGCCCCTAAATTCACCTGACCTTAATCCAATAGAGCATTTGTGGTCCTACTTGGAAAACCAAACTCGTGCTGCCACGCTACCCCCTCGCAATGTGAGGGAATTGCAGGACCAGTTGGGGAGCGCTTGGTACCAGATACTTCAGACTACCTATCAGCTTTTTGTGGAATCAATGCCACAGTTTTGAGGGCTAAAGGTGGTCCTACATGTTATTAGCAGGGTGGTCACAATGTAATGGCTTTTCGGTGTATAAGCACAGCTGTATATTTATATAGATATTGAATTTGTTATTATTATTTTTATATATTAATGGTAATTTATAGGAGCTATGTTGAAAGGAAACGCGCCATCTTTGATTGGTGCAGGCAGTACGACTGTAAGGGCGACTGTAGAGTGGACTCTATTGACTATGGCTGAGTACCAAGACGTACAAAAGCGAATTCAAGCCGAAATAGATGAAGTAGTGGGTCGAGAGAGAATGCCATGCTGGGCTGATAATACACAACTAATCTACACACAGGCTGTACTCATGGAAGTACAGCGATGGAAAACTGTTGTACCCATCAACCTACTCAGATAGTAAGTTTATATTTGACCAGTTCATGTGGTCAAGCTTAAGAGGGCTTTTTTCTAAACTCTTTGAATAGTCTCTTTGAAACTTCAAGCTCCTTAATTTGCTAAATAGATAAAAGTTATAGTTAAAAATTATTAATTTAAATAAAAATATAAAAAAATTCCGCGCGAAGAAGGTTATCGAAAAAAATGTCTTATACTGATAATTTAAGAAGAAACTGGATTAGTTAACACAAAGAGATAAAACTGTCCAGCCTCAAAAATTTGTAATAATTCAATTGCTAAAAGCAAGACTGATTATATAATTTTTTTGTTTTCAGATTAAGTTATAATTTGCTTTACTATGTAAAGATATAAGAATAAAAACTACTGATGCTTAGAAATTTCAAATTTAAAATATTATTGAACTATTGTACGATTCAGGTATTTCATTTTAGTCATAAATCTCTTATTTCGCAATAGTTTATGCTATAAATAAATAGTTTTTTTAATATAATAATTTTACAATACAAATATAATGTATACAAATACAATAATACAATAAATACAATAGTTTTCTAGTTTCAATAGTTTACGTAAATTTATTAAATATTTTTTTTCAATATTTGCAATATTTTTTAACAATTAGCATTCGTATGCTTGCGCTTTTGCTAAAATGCACATTTGAAAATTTTATTTCTTTTAAAATGAGCTTCAATATACAGTTGTTGTATTACACATTTTAAAAAGTGAACAATTTACACAAAATAAGCAAGTCTTTATGTATATATATAATTTTTCTGAAATGAACAGCGACTTAACTTAAACTCATACAAATATTGCAAAATCATCAAATCCAAATGCCCTTCTCTTGGCCGCTATCCTAAACTTAACAAACTAATGAATGATTGATGAAGGGTTCTTAAGCAATGAGTCAGGAGGTTGAGAATTAAAGAAATTAATGACACTCTGACAGATAAAGAGAGATCTTTAGATTATGGGGATAAACTTTTAATTACTTTTGTCATTATAGCTCCATTTCACAATATTACAAATAGTTCCATTCCTTGCATTCACTTACACACTCATAGATAGAGTAGTGGTTGTATGATTGTATTGTTCTGTTGTTTTTTAAATAAAAAATAGTTTAACAATACAATGCCGAAAATATTTGACACATTTTAAATGTATACTATGAAGTCATTTAAGATGACCACCTCCGTAAGTTTATCACCTGTCTAAGTTGATTTCAGTGATTCAAAATACCGAAGTGGCAAAAACAAATTTCCCATCTATAAGTAGACGGCTTGCTTATGTAAGTCATAAAATTGTGGTTGGACAAGTGGTCAACTTACAAAGGTGTCACTGCATTTTTAACATTTCTAATATTAAGGATTTGATTTGTATATAAGTGGTTAACGTTCGTAGGTTTCACAGTATTATTTACATTTCTTTACATTTTGGTATTTAGGACCCCTTATTGGACAAGGAATTTTATTCGACGCAGGGTTGATTTCAAATTTTTTTAATTATACAGAAAATTAAAGCAAAGAAATATTCATTATTGTTATTTACTTTTGTTTTCCGAAATAGAATTCGACTCAAGTTCAGCTAATGCAGCACGAAATTTCGTTCTTTTGCTAAACATCTCATTTGTAATTATAGATGCAGTGAAGCTGTTAAGTTGACCACCTCTGTATGTTTGTCACCTGATTAGGTCAATTTAAATCAACCAAACCAAATTGGCAAAAACATTTAAATTTTCTCTTCATGAGTTGCTTACCTATTTAAGTAGACCATTAAAATGTAGCGCCACATGTTGTCAACTTACGCAAGTTTAATCGAATTCGCTAAATATTTACACAAACCTATTACTGTATACCTCTGACTATAACTGTATACCTCTGGCTGTCACTTTTTTGGTCAGTACAGAAACCTGTGTAGGTTGCGCTTTCTTGGAATTATAATTAAATGCGTTATTTCAACAAGTGATTAATTTATTAAGTAGGGAATTTAATTATTTTTGAAAATTTAGTTCGTTATCAATAAGATCTACATAGACAGGTGGTAAACTTACTGAAGTATTTAACTTATAGATTTCACTGTGCACTGTATCTGATAGATAGATATAACGTCCCACATGTTATACATATTACAATTTTTACGGTCCCTAATGTATCAATACACGGAGAAAATTATTTTACTGTATGGCAATGACGTTTCTGGTTAAGGAAAAAAACACATAATTCTAGCTTATAAAGCCAAAATATACGATATTTTTTAATTCATTTGGTAATTTTTCCGTTCAATTTCCGTTTTTTTCGGATATTCTGGTTTTCAAAATTATAGTTTTTAGAGCCAAGCAATTTGTAAAATATGCAGAACTGAAAACTAAATTGAACCGAATAAATGGTCAGTTTTTAAGCAATGCTCTAAAGTATCACGATTATATTACCAAATTTTACCTCAATTAATAAATTTCATCCCATATTATAAAAAACATCTTACTGTTAATTTTAACCCAAATCATAACCAAAGCGCTTCAGTAAAAATTGAGCTTTTTAGTATAGTCATAGGACCAGAAACATGGTAAATTTTACCATATTCCGGAGGTTTTGACCACACTTTTTTTCTCAGTATACTTTTGACCTTTTTTGATGAAAATCTTAAATTAGTTTAAAAAACTTTGATTACGAATCACCCTCGTATAGGAGGAATAGTACTTTTAGTCTTATACCAAATAGTTGAATTTCATTTTTTCATTGCTTTGCGGAACCTAATTTTGTTCTTTGAAAGATTCGAAAAGGCAATGAAATAGGGAAAAGGAAGAAAGAACGAGGAATATATTGATTAGAAGACTCACAGTGAGATTTCATCGTTACTCTTAGATATATATCAAAAAGTTTGGGATGATATAACCCACGCCATCTAGGAGGAATTTTTAGAAACAAGAGATTGAATGTGCATTCCTTATTTAAAACAAAACCATAGTTTTTTAGTCACTTGAAAAAAATTGGTCTTTTTGACATAAATCAAATTTTGTCTGACTAATTATTCTGTATAACTTCTTATCAAAAGTTTCTATCTGTTATACTGTATCAAAAAGTACATGTATTTACAATATTTTAAATTATTTAATTTCTAATATTAGGTATATATATATCAATGTTTTTGCAATCTATATTGATGTTACTTATCAAAAATCAATAATTTAAGAAATATGAAATTATTTTGGTGAATGACTTATTTTTCGTTAATGCAAAATTTATAAATTTTATGCTTTTGATGTCTTGAGTGACAAGTGATCTAAAAAGATTTAATTCAGACGATGAAATTCACATTTTTAACAAAGTGTTTAATTACTGATATCAAACAAAAACATCTTTTTCGTCGCTTATAATTAATTTGTTCACTAAATAACAGACAATATCTTTTGTCACGATTTAGCACAATCAAAAGCCGGTTGAATTTTCACTCAGGTGTAAAAATTTTTTTTTTAAAAATTCCATTACTGTTGCTTTAAAATAATTTTGTTTTATCGAAACATATTCCAGAAAGGCATACGCAAACAAAATGAACAATGACTTCAGATAGTTTTCAAAATGCTAATTCAGTAACACCACCATCCCCATAAGATTCGCGTTGATTTCACGTCTGCTTACGTGACGTAAGAAACTAAAGTAAGTTAAAATGATTATTATGCGATTTTCAAAAAATTTTCAGGGAAACTCTTTTTTGATTGAAAGGGATATAAGACTTCAAATACCATTAATTTAATCTTTTAAATAATTGAAAGACAAGTTCAGCAGTTTCAATTATTCATAATGTTAATTCGTCTAAAAGAATTCGTTTTTCACTCGAATCTCCCAATCAGAAAAATTAAAAACTTTTAATGATTTTTAGGATTGGAGACTAAAATTATCGTTTGCACTCGCTATGAGAATTTGTATTTGATCTTAGCACTAACGGTACTGAAGTTATAAGAGTATCTTTACATAAACTTTTAAGTAAAGATACTCGTATAACTTTTTTCTTTTCTTTTTTCATTTTTTTTGCATCGATACATAAACTTTTTCTTTTGTTATTATAGAATTTCTCGATCCTAGCATTGACGGTATTGAAGTTATAAGACATATTACATCAATAAAATAATTCATAACATTGTTCTATTTCTAAAATAATTGCTTTAAGAAATATTAAATCATAATGCATTTTTCGTTGCTACACTTAGAAAAAATTATGGTCAAAACTATAAGAATATGGTAATATTTACCGTGCTTCTGACTCTATGGGAACACCAAAAAGCTTGGCAATTTCTTCCGAATTGCTTTGGTAATGATTTTGGTCAAATTGAAAATAAAATATTTTTTATATATGAATTTAGTAATTTTTTATGTAATACCTTAGAGCATGATATTAAAACCATTTTTTCGGTTGAATTTACTTTCTAGGTTTGTATTTTATTCTAAATAAGTGGTAATAAGAACTATAGTTTTGAAAACTAGAATTTCTAGTATACCGTTACCGTATGAACGGAAAAATTATCAATAAATGATTAAAATATCTTATATTTTGGTTTTATTAACGGGAATTACGGTTTTTTTTTATCAGAAATGTCATTACTATACAGTACGGTAATTTTACCGGAATTGTTTCTTCGTGTAATAGCTATCTTTATATCTTTATTTTATTTTTTTTTTTTGATATTTTAATAGTTAATATTTGTAAATTAACAAACTAGATTTTGCCTCTAACAAATGAATTTTTACTGCAAAATTAAACAGTGATGTTTAAAATCTGCAGAAAGATTTGTGGGCCTATTTTGCGTGGTATTAGCGGGAATTGCTTACTACATTAAGCAATAATAAGACTTTCTGTATAGTTCAATTTGCAGCAAATGAAAACACTGATATTGCCTTTAGGTTATAGCAATTTTTTAAATTCTTTTCTTTGTTTCCTTTTTTTTTACTATTATAGTGAATGAATTTAAATTATTTTTAAATTTTATAAATTTTAAATTATCAGGTCTCTAATAAATTACTTAGGTGATTTTTCTTAATTTTTTTTTAATGTAGGAACAAAAAGAGCTGCATTAGAGAAATTTGAAATTGAATAAAGAAGTACAAACAAAAGAATAAATCAATTGCGTCTCTTTACTTTATCAATAACTTTTTTTCTCTCCAACAAATAAATTCGTTCTGTAAAAAAATTTACTAAAAAAAATCTTCATCTTTTTTAAGATTTTTTTTTCCTTCTCCACTTTTAAGAAGCCTAATTTGATTTTATTTTTTATTAACTGCGAATGGATTTACAATCAATCCACGAAAAAAAAAACTGGCTCTGATAATTCGGAATTTGAAAACTAAAAAAGTTACACTGTAGCAATAAAGTATTATTCCCCATAAAAAGTAGTCTAATTTGTTGTAGCATCTTTTCATGTTTATTAACAAACAGAGTATCCTTTTGATTGAAAGCTTAGTCTGTGGTGTGGTAATGCTTAATTACATTATTTTAATCTAAATATGTAAGTGTTAGAAAGGAAGTATTGCATAAA
Source organism: Parasteatoda tepidariorum (assembly GCF_982258835.1). Lineage (NCBI taxonomy): Eukaryota > Metazoa > Arthropoda > Arachnida > Araneae > Theridiidae > Parasteatoda > Parasteatoda tepidariorum. The sequence goes on along the minus strand of NC_141762.1, from coordinate 49,107,156 downwards.
ACTATTCCTTATGCAAACTTTTACAAATTGACATTTTTTTAAAAATATATAACCGTCATTGAACAGCCAACCCAATTTTATTCGTTTACGACTACTTATGTTCAACTCCGTAGCCTTGTAATTTTGAACCCAATCCAGAAGACAAGGGAACTCCTGGATCTGGTATTGGAAGAAATTGGCCCCCGTGGAGGACTTTTTGATGAAGCTAGTCCGCATTTGAGTTACATAGTGAGGAAGATTACGATAACCTCCCACGGTTAGCCTGACGGCAAGGGGACTCTAACCCATGATCCGTCTACCACTGAGGATATTTCACGTCAGAACTGCTGTCGGTGCAAACCGGATGCGGAATTCGTATCGACTGGGATTCGAACCCGGTTCACCGTATTGGAATCCTGAGCCATCACGGCTCAAACTGACATTTTGAAAATATCGATAATAATGTAATATTTAAGAGATGAGAAACTAAAAATAATCATATTTAGACGTCAGTTTCAAAGATACTCAATGCCCGTTTTCCGCATGGAGGAAAACCAATTTATCAATAAATAAACAAAACAATATGAAATCATTCCCGAAAGTGAAAGGCATATGTAGATCAAATCAAAGAATTTTTGACAATATAATTCCATATTTTTTATTTATAATAATTTTTGAACTTCCCGATGCCATTCTGTTATCAAAACGAGCAAAACGCATATTTAGAAGTTTTCCATCAAAATAAAGATTATCTAGGTTCATCACCATTTGGCATGATGCTATTGCTTAAAACCAAACTCAAGATAATTCAACTTTACCACAATCAAGTAATTTTTTCTGGTACTTATTCCTTTCGAGAGCCTATAAGAAACGTATTACCACGGTATACATATTTGTATACTTAGTACATATTAAAACAGTACCTATATACCAATAGAACTAGTTACCAAAATTAATTATGAATTATTGGCATACATAACAGTTTGGAACTACGAATGAGTATCAGAAACGAATGAGTACTTCTTCTCTATTAATTTCGCTTTTTAGGACATAACTTTAGTTTCTTTAAATTATCGTGGATTTTAAATTATTTAGTTTCATTGCAAAAAATTGCAGAAGCGTTACTATAAGCGAAATAAACACGTGATTACAGATAAATTTAGAAATACTAGTTTAGTGACGTAGCCCTACCATGCCTTCCTGATTCATCAGTGAGATTACCTGAAATAACGAATAAAAATATTTGAATTTTAAAGAATTTGTACTAAGTTCCTTTTTTTAAACTAAAAAGAGCTATAAGCTAGTGAGCATCATTTGCGTTATTTTCTAACTATTTAAAAAAAATCGTCTGCAGTTTAATTTATGAAAATAGCTAATGCTAAGACAATGAAAATAGGCGTCACTCCCAAGTGATTCCATTCAAATTTTTGAATGATTTTTAGTATAAAGGGCTGAAATTACCTCTTTCACTAATTGTCTAAATTTCTGGATCTTAGTACAAATGATTCATGAGTTATAAGAGAAACACAACACGCAAAGTCTTCATTTTATAATTATAGATTAACGAATTGTTGAAAAAGATTAAACACTAACCTGAAATCGATATTTTTTATATTTTCATGGATGAAAAATAAATAATTTCGCAAAATATGTATGTAATAAAACTGAATAATTTATTTACAGTACAACTGAGGATGCAGTAGTCGGTGGATATGATGTTCCTGAAGGTATGACAGTAATTGCCAATCTAAATGCCGTACACAATGACCCGGAGTATTGGGATGAACCTCATAAATTCAAGTCAGAACGTTTTCTCACAGATGATGGCAAAGAGCTGGTTAAGCATGAATCTTGGATTCCCTTCACCCTGGGTTCGAACGCATAATTTTTACATAATTATTTGCATATAATAAAAATACGAAAGCAGTATTTACCTACACTTTAACACTAGGAGAGGCAACTGTTGTAAATGGAAAAAAAAGAGAACGTAATATTTTCATATACTTTAACAATAGGAGACAGCAATCGTAAATGAAGAATAAAAATATTAATGCAGAATTTACTTATAGTTTAATCTTAGATTGGAAAATAAAAATATGAATGCTGTGTTTACTTAAACTTTAACACTAATCACAATAGCTGACAATGGAAAACAAGAATATAAGTGCAGTTTTTACTTATGCTATAATGCTAGGAGACAACTGCAGTTAATGGAGAATATAAGAATGAACACTTAGTTTACCTATACTTTAATGCTTAGAGACAACTGCTTAAAATGGAAAATAAGGTTGCAAATGTAGTGTTTATTCTTTAACACGAGGAGACAATGGCTGTAATTAGACAATATAAAATATGAATGCAGAGTTAATCTATACTAATTTAATAACCAATATTAGAGATAACTGCGTTAATATAAGAAATAGCTATACTAATATAAGAGATAACAGCTGTAAACTTAAAATAAAGATAGTGATAGCTCATTAATTTTTAAGTAAATGATTTCCATAGAAATCATTTCAATTTTCTATAGGAACATCAAACTGACTCATTTTTAAACAAATTCTAAGAAGTTTAATGCTGAATGAAATAACAGTCTTCTTTTTAACTAACTACAAAAAAAGCTTGATTTTTTCAAGCAAAATGCTGCATTCCATATCTATCAAAAAAATTCAATTTTTTTTTATTTTAACAAATAAGGCAAATAATGTCAAATCTTACATTTTTGCGAAGAATTCCTTAAAAACTGAGTTCTATGCACATGATTAATATTTTCTTAGATAATCAGAGTAGTGATAAAGTTTTATGCTTCAGCTTTCTGGAAGAGAGGAAAAGTTATAAATATTAAAATATTGTATCAAATGAGCTTAAATAAAATAATTGATTTATAACTCAAACTAAATCAATGGAACTTCAAAATTATATACAACTGTCCTTTTCGATGACTTGTTAAACGGAAGTAAAAGAGCTATCTTTTAAATTAAATCATTTGCATATTTGTCAACTGAAATTGAATAAATTCTTGAAGACTGACTAATTTCCAGTATACTGATTATGAATTTGACTGCTTTCCAGAAACTAAAAACTAAGCGAAAGATGATTTATTAAATAAAATATCAGCCTATTCTTTTTTTTAGTATGATTTGGATTAGAAACGCTTTATTTTTCGAAGTAAAGCAATTATAATACCACTTTACTTCTTTTTTTTTATTTGTACAAGAAATATTAAAATCTTTATTCTCCTGTCAAATTCCTTAAGAATTGCATCTTAAACATTATCTTAATGTGTTTTCTATAATCCAAGTAACGATAAAACTTTATGCCTCAAATTTCCAGAAGGGATAAAAGTAATGAACATTAAAATGCTGTATCAAATGAGTTAGAATAAAACGATTAATTTAGAATAAAACAATTAATTGAGAATTAAAATCAATTAAATAGAACTCCAAAATTATACACATAGTATTTAAAAAAATTCCAGATTAAAAATGCGGTATAAAGTACCCGCACTTTGGATGTATCATCTGTAACATCCTTTTTACCGTGAAATCCATTTTTCACCGTAAAATCCATTTTTACCTTAAATGATTATACCATACTTTAAGTAATATTGACTTAATTCGAGTGAGTGGTTTTATGGTAGTTATTATTGTAAAAATTGCGGCATATCTGATTTTTTACTCCGTAGCATGTTCGGATAAAAATGGATTTTACGGTAAAAAGTTCAGGCACCTTAAGTGCCGGTACTTTTTAACTTCATTTGATCCGGAATTTTTAACGGTGCAACTAATCTATGAGATGACTTGTTAAATGGAGAAAAAACAACCTCACAAATTAAAAAATTTGCATATTTGTTAAAGGAAGTTGAATAAATTCTTAAACAATGACCATTTTCCGATTTCTATATTCTTCTGTCAAATTCTGGAATTGACTATTTTCCGAAAACATCTTCTGTAAATCTAAACGAAGGTGATTTATTAAATAAAATATCAACCTCTTTTCTTAGTATGTTACGACGAAAGAAGCTTTATCGCTCAAAGCAAAACATCACATTTATAGTACCATTTTCAATCTTTTTTCCTTATCCGACAAAAAATATCAAAAAATCTATATTCTTCTGTCAAATTCTTTAAGAATAGCATTCTATGCATTATCTTAACGTTTTCTTCGACAATCCGAGTAACGATAAAGGTTTATGCCTCAAATTTCTGGGAGGGAGGAAAAGTCATAAATATTAAAATATTGTATCACAATGAATCAGAAGGCATTTTTCTCTTGACAGTTTGAATCTTTTATGACGGAAACTTCGAAGAAACCGCCCCCAATTCCATATAAATCGTTTTCAGTTTTGAAACTGAAAACGATAAATGAAAGGCGAAGCACTTGCCATCGTTGTATTCAAAACTGTATCAATTCATTTCTGTTTGATACCAGTGGCGTGGAGTATTACTTTGCTACGAATAGTGTAATATTTTTTATCCTCTTGTCTGACGAAACTGTCATTTAGTAAGCTATTTTCCATAAAAGGCTCTTTTGTGTAATGTCCTTTTATTTTATTTTATTTATTTTTTGTTTAAAAGGTGATTTACTCTAAATTTCTTTTCAAAATAAATATTTTCCGTTTTGTAAATTGAGTTATTATTGGATAAACATCTAAGCTCATTTATGTATGATTTCTCCTATTGTGTGTTTAAAAACAATGTATTTGCACCGTTTTTTTTTTTTTTTTTTTTTTTTTTTTTTTTTTTTTTTTTTTTTTATGCACTAAATTTTCTTGCGTGTGATATAAAGTTAGCTTGTTTCCTTACACAAAATGTTGCTGCATAACTTTGTTTTATTGGTTACTTAATTAAAGTTTGTTAAGTGACCATTTAAAAAATGATCAAAAAGTTCTTTTTTTAGCTTTCTAAAAATAAAATTATGCGATTTAACTGCCCAATAAAGAGAATATACGAACTGATTATCACTTTCATCTGAACTTTATGTATATAGAAGTTAAAGGGATTGAAGGGGATTTAAAAATATGTTTTGAAGTACAAGTATATATAAACTTATAAATATTGCAATTTCAAAAATTCTTAATATATTTTAATTTTATCTCTAGGTAAACGAGCTTGTCCGGGAGAAACATTGGCAAACGTAGAAGTCTTCCTCTATGCGACAAACATTCTCCATAAATTTCACATTAAATTTCCGGAAGGAAAGCGGCACAATTTCCAAGGAAGAGTTGGAGCGACATTCGAGCCTTTACCGTACGAACTTTGCATGATTCCAAGAATATAGTTGAGCAGTTAAATTGATATTCAGAATACTTTTTGTAAAAAATCTCTCGCTTCTAATGTTTCATACCATTTATATTCCTCCATTTTAGCAGTTGGCGTTTGAGCTTAATACTTGTTTTTATTTCCTTTTTTTCTACTTTTTCTAGTTTTGTTTTCATCTAAAATTCATTTTCAAGAAACCATTATGCACATGTATGTTAATGAACTTTTCCATGTTTTTCTTAACAAATAAAAAAGTCTTTGTACGTTGCTTATGTATTTAATATTTTAATACAGGGTTTAAATTTTGAAATTTTTCTTCAAGCTCATGAATCTTAAGAGAAAGTTCTTGTTAATAGTCTTAATTAAGGAAAAGAAAATATAATCACTCCCACAGCAGCTAGTAGTCGACCAAGGGTATTATAAAGGTTAAAACTCCCCAATTTAATGACCAACAGCTTGCTCTTGGAAATGTGGTCAGTATTGCGTACCGATCACTCGTTCCTCCTTGATTAGCTGAAATCTGTCCAGTTTGGTAACCTCATATTATTACTGGGAATTGAACCCCTGTCTTTCAAAGTGAGAGCCTAGTACCTTAACCACTATGTCATCTTGCCCAAGATCGTTATTTTGCTTCAACTAAAACATTAAATTTCGAACTAGAATGCTTGTAAAATGAAAATTATGGTAATAAATGTTAGTAAAACTGTAAATGTACATAGTCCTTAATGGAGGATTAACAATATAGTTTAGTAATTAGCATATGATCTAAAGTTTAACAAAGCATAAATGCAGCAATACAAAAGTTTAAGATTCAATAACAAGATGAAACAAATGATAGAGTTGATGCTTCGAGTACCAGGTTACTTATTAACATTTCTTATTGATTATGAATATTATATTTTAAGTTTTTATTAAAACTTTAAGATTCAATAAAAAGATGGAAAATAAATACATGCGAAGAAGTTTTGATTCCCGGTTACAATTTATTTCTTATTAACCACGAAGATTGTATTTTTACCACATTTCAACTATTTTTAATAAATGTTTTTTTTTTTTGCTGATTCAATAACTTTTCTGTAAGTAACTAAAACTTAATTCAATAATTAAACTTGTGAAAGAAAAAATACTATTTATTGTCTTGTAAGGAGACTATTGTTTCAAAATATTTGTAATACACCTGTAATTAAATGATCGAATAATTTTAAATGTTTCATTTTAAAAAGCGTTCAACATTTTCTGAAATAATAAAAAATTATTTTTAAATTATTGTTTGAAGACTAATTTGACACTCTCCTCCATTACACTTCCGAAGATTCTAAAAATTAATTAATCAACATCTTGTCTATAATTAATTAAACATTAATTTTCTCCCAGGGACATGTTTTTAGTGAGATCACATCAAAATGTCGGATAAAACTTTTGATAAATTAGTACCACCACACCAACATCTGCTTGATCGAAAACCACCGTCTAGCCACAATCTTAAGTTATAAAGTTTCCTTCGAAATTTGTGCAACCTAAACTTTAAACTTGATAAGATAAAATTAGCAATTTAAACTCTTGAAAGACTATGATTAGGAGTTGCACAACTAACTAGAATTTAATGGAAAATGTTAACAACTTCAGACTATGATAAATTACATTAATTCAGACAAAAAGGAAAAATTATGGTAATAAATTAATATTAATTTTTTATATAAGATAGTTTTTTTTTAACACATATAATAATGAAATAGAAAATTATTTGTATTTTCATGCTTTATTTCAAATTGAAATTTTTTATTGTGTTTAATAATTCTTATTTTGCATGATATTAATTAATTACTTTCGTAGTTTTTAAATTAAAATTTACCTATAAAAATTTGTGTTAGTTGTTGAGCTCTTCTTTATGAATTCATGTTTAATGCTTAGCAATTAATAAAACTATAATCGTATTTTTCTTGCATTTGTTAATGCATAAAAATTATTCTATTCTGTACTTGTCTGAAACAAATGATAAATGTAAATTGAAAAGCTAGGCAGTAGGAAACACTTCAAGATTTTTATTAATATTTTTGAAATACCTTAAAGTAAAACCTAAATTTGGAAGATTTTTAAAGCCTTTTGCATCAATATTTAAATATTTGAATCAAGTGAGAAATATATTTTTTTATGAAGGCAAGTAATTCGTTGAAAAATAAGAAGTTCGTGGTACTGTCTTATTGTTTTAATTTTTTTCTTTTAAATTCAATCCTTTACATATTTTGAAATTTACAATTAAGCATATTAAACTGTATGCCGCATACTGGATTGTATAATAAATGAAATATTGCACAATAAATAAGGAAATAAATAATAAATTACAAGAAGCACGTTTTGCCAAAAATACATAATTTTACTATAAGTTAACCCAATTTCTTAAACTTTTTATAATAACAGGGGATTAAATATTAAAGACACTAAATTATTTCTCATATTTCTCAGTTCTGAATACTTTTTATGTTTTTTAATAGCTTTTATGTTATTTTAAATGCTAATTTGCTTAGCATTCATTGTAAAAATTAGTTTTTTTTTATGAATGAGAGCAAAATAACCTGAACAAAGCTGCCAATTCACTTGAACTTATTTGAATTGTATGAGTTTTATAATATTTTCTTTCACGTCAAAAAAATAATTTAACAAATAAAAAAATAAAAGGTACCAAATAGATCAATTTTTGTCTCAAATTGGGAAAATTAAAAAATAAAATTACTCTAATTAGCATTAAAATTTGTCATATATGTCTTATTTTCGTAATAAAAACCTAAAAAATACATTTTATCAAAATATTATTATTGTATTGGATTAGTTCAAAAACTTATGCGCTGATGACTTTATGAAAATTACTGACTTTATGACTTCATTCTTCTTTTTTAAAGTTAGAAGAAGTTAGTTTCTGAGTGTTTTGGCGATATTCTAATATTAGAAGTAATGAAATAATTCTTATGTGCTAATAAATAATGAATGTAGTTATTATTTTCAAAAGGATGAAAATGCAATACACAAATTTGAAATAATTTTAAGCAATAAAAAAAATTATCTGACAAGAATTTAAAACTTTTTCAATTAAAAAGTAAAAGCTAAGATGAATTTTGTTCTAAAAAAATTAAAAATTGAAGCTTATCTGTATAAGAAAAAAAATTTTTTTTACCGATTTATAAATTTAACAAAAAAATTTGTTACAAATCTTTCAAAAAAGTGTACTTTTTTATGTTATATACAATTTCACAAATCTAAGTTAAATTCATATTATAAAAAAATAATATTAATTTAGAAATTGAATATAAAAAGTTACTAAATTAAACAATCGAAACTTAGGAATTGATAATTCATGATTAAAAAATAGATTGCATTTCATAAAGAAATACATAATTTATTAATAATTATGTTTCTCTCTTAAATTATGAGTTTGCTAAATAATCCTCTGGAAACAAAGTAGTGTTTGCATACAAAAGATTTATCTACAAATTGCAATCATTATATATAATTCTTTTTAGTATCACCCTTTATTTTTTCAAGAATTCATGAAAACATCCAAAAACAGGCGTTACAAAGTAGTTATTCACTAAATTTTCTAAAATGTACACTTTAATGCATTCTAAAAGAATGTAATACAAAATTGGAATTCAAAAATAAAATTAGCATTGTCCAGTTTATACAATCCAGCAAAATAAAATAAAAAAAATAGTTTCACTGATCATAAAGATCGTTTTTAGGAAATATAGCGTTTTTATTAACTCGCTTTTAGTGTAGCAGGACGGGAGTTTGCACACAAAATTTCAACCTTTTTCCCACTAAGAGTTCTTTGGAGATCTGCACTGGATGCTAAAACAATTTCAATCGTTCGATCCTTATAGGCAGAATTTATCACCATATTATCTGCAAATAATATTTATCGATCATAAAAATATACACCATTATCCAACATACACACACAAATAAACTAACAGAAATATAACTAAATAAAAATAATCAAAATATTTAAAAGTAACTTTTTTAAAGAAGATTAAAAGGACAAAAATGCAATGAAAGTTTAAATAAATAAAAATAATACAAAAAAAAAAAAAAACATGAGACACAAAACAATTATCTTCTACGACCTCCCGAAATTCCTCACGCTTTTAGCAAATGCTGCTCTTCACCTTTTTTAATTTTAGTTGTGCCAAAAAAAAACAAACATTCCATCATCCTTCAATGCTACTTAAGAAAGCAGTTTTTATAACTTTATTTCATTACAATTTATTTCTGTTGCTCAAAAAACATTCAAATAAACTTTAATCTTAAAACCTTACAGAATTAACTATACTTTATTCTTTGATATTCTTTACTTATCATCATGATCATTTAATTTTCAAATGCATAGGTTAACATTCCATTTTGCTTTAATGAAATCTCAAAAGCAAAATTCATGAAATCAGCTAAAAGCCTATTGATCAAAACATAACCAAAAGCTATTTTTAATTCCATTTCCCCAGCTTTTGTCTGCAGAGAGCAGGAACCATTTGTTGATACACATGCCAGAAACGTGGGTCACAAGTTAAGTACATTTCTTGTTCCTGCGAACAAAAGAACAACTTGTATTATGGAGCTGATCACATTAACCTTGGTCAAATAATTCATTTACCCAAGTGACACGTTGCGATCTTTTCCGTTTTGTACAGGAAAACATCCCACTGTTTATCACCAATCAGAAACACACAATGACTGTTTTGTACCTATCACAAAGAAGAACCCTCTTGAATAGAAGGATGCTCAAACTATCTGGTCTGTTACATTCATCCATACAATGTCACGTTTTGTGAATCAAACAAAGCCAATAACAAATGTTCCTTAAAATGGCGTATTATCATTGACTGAGAAAAAGAACGTTTCAGTTTTGTTTACGTTGAGCTTTTCATAATTTTAAACCAGCATAGTCGAATACGTTTGCAAAACGCTTACAAAGGATGTTTTGAATTATTTACAAATAGCAGTAGTAAATTTAATAAATAAAATGATATTTCATTTTCATCATCACATCAAATTTGCCAAGAGCTGAGGGAAAAACTTAAATATATATATATATCTTAATGAGCGATAAAAATGAAAGAATACATGAATGCAAAGTAAAAAAGCAAAAATGCACAGTGAAAAAATGACAAACCTCAATAACTTTTGGTAAGTAGGTAGGCACTTAATTTACGTCACACTAGAACTGCACAATGGGCTATTGGCGACGGTTTGAGAAACATCCCACAGGATGATTCGAAGACATGCCATCGCAATTTCGATCCTCTGCAGAGGGGATGGCTCCCCTGCTTTGGTAGTCTACGACCTGCGCACGAATTTGAGCAATTTATGGTAGAACAATTTAACGAGGACTGATACCGTACACCATCGATCCCTACACAGGCTGATCAAAGTGGTCCCCCCCCCCCGCTTGCTGAGAGCAGTCAGTGATGCTTGACTTCGGTGTTCTACTGGGAACCGAGTTTTTGCGATTAATCCACAGCAGGACTCTATAACCTTTCATTTGGTTGGTTGTTGGAGTTCATTTACGTCGCACTAGAGCTGCACAATGGTCTATTGGCGACGGTCTGGGAAACATCCCAGAAGATGATACGAAGACACGCCATCACAATTTTGATCCTGTGCAGAGAGGATGGCACCCCCGTTCCGTTAGCCCGATGACATGCACGCGAAGTCGAGCACTTTACTGTAGAACAATTTAACGAGGACCGATACCGTACACCCTCGGTCCCTAAGCAGACTAATCCAAGTGGTCACCCACCCGCAGACAGACAGCAACCAGTGATGCTTGACTTCGGTGATCTGCTGGGAACCGTGTCTTAATGATCAGTCCACTGCGGGACCAATAACTTTCGAACTATTTTGATTTGATTCCTCGAATTATGTTTCAATCTAAACTGTAAAAAAGTGTTTCTTAAAATGGGGCAAAAATGTATCAAAGTAGTTCCAAAACAAATAATAGTCGAATTTGAAAATCCATGTATTTAAAATTGAGACAGCATATACTCGTTTTACAGCGAAAGTCATAGTATAATGTCCAGGGAGGAATGTGTCAGAGTGATGTTCGTCGACTTCCGGCACGATTCGAAGCAATGATCTCCAGCTTCTCAGTAGGATGTTCTTACCACCATAGTTGTACACCCCAGTCCAGGAACAGTAACGTTTTATATAGTAGCAGCAGAATGACTCATCACGACATGCTAACTTCCAATTTCCAATGGTACGAGAGGCTGCAATTTCGAAAATATGGTCCCAATAGCTTAGACAGGAGATCGGTAATTTAAACTTCACATTTTGCTTTTTAGCTATATCACAAAAACTTTAAAGTGAATGAAATGCATGTCGTGATGCGTCATTGCTTCCTAACTTTCCCTGCAGGAGGGGGGGGTGTACAATGCGCAAAATACAAAGCGAACCACCCTGTATAACTTTTGATCGAATGATCAAATCTTCCCGCTCTAGGACTGAATCTTAATGGCTCGAAGAGGGGACCTCAAATATGCTAATCAGTTAATGCAGACGATATTTACAAAATCAGACAGAAAAATGTACTTTCTCTGAATAAGCATACCTTTTTTTTGACAGATGCGGATTTCTGACCCCCAAAATATAGGAGGTAGACGTAATCTGAGAAGTATGGTCTCAATAGTTTGGTCGGGAGAACAGTCTAAAATTTGGACCCTATAATGATAATTTTATTTTTTGCGTAGTTCACGCTGTCTCAAGATCGTTTTAAACAACTTGAAAGTTTTTTTACACTCAAATGTAAAATTCTTTTATTCAAAGATAATGCCATGCAAAACATAACTCTCAGTAAGTGTTTATCATTTTATTTAATAATAGTCGAAAAACTTTTAAATAATAAGGTATAAAATTTTTTATGTCATTTTAAAGAGTGCAATTTCAAATGACGAAATGCAAAATTTGAGAGAAATCGGTCAATTAGTTTCTGAGGTATAAAATTTTGAAAAAGTGATAATTTTGAAATTTGATTTCGTGGGAACTATATGAACTATTTCGCTAAATTCCATATTTTGCCATTTAAAATTGCATTTTTCAAAGTGATGTTAAAAATTGTGTACCAGTTCAAAATTTTTCAAACTTTTATTAAATAAGATAATAATAAATAATAAATATTTATCAAACTTTTTGTTGAAATAACAATACTTATCTTCTAAAAAACAGGCGTCCGTTTGAGATAAACGGTTTTATGCTGGAGCACCAGCTAACAGTTTTTTTTTTCTTCTGTAAACTTAACAGATTCTCATATAGTTTGTATAAGAAATGCGTAGCTTACGCGTTGTCATTCTCATAATTAAATGTAACTTTTCAATAAGATGACTAAATTGAATCTACCTTGTTTAAACTTTGAATCCCGTTAAAATATTTGAAATAATTTTTGAGTAAGTTGTCAGCGTCTTTAAATTCAAATTTTGCATATTATTTACAGTTTGTTTACTTTGAAGAAAAAAAAGTAACGTAAATAAATATATCAGAAATTCTTAAAAGTATTGGCTTTGAAATTTAAGAAAAATAAATACCTTGACTTCAACGATAAAACTTTAGAGGCCTTTTTAAAGTATTATTATTTGAAAATAAAACAGAACGCAGAAATATTTATAATTAGATTTGCGAAATAATGCAATGCTTGCGTTATCAGTTAAGCAAATATTGCAATACTTCTCAAATCTCATTACTGGAACTTCTAATAATAAATCCAACTTTCCGGTGTTTGGATTAAATTAAAATATTTAAACAATAACTAGACTTTCAATAAATTAAGTATACGAAAAATTTGTAAAACTATTTTCAACTTTGAATAAAAGTTTTAATGCATTATAAACACCCCTTTCTAATGAACTAAAACGTTTCGTCGAATTTGTAATTACTTTATGGAAAGTCATAGGATTTAGTTTCTTAAGAAAATAGTCTTTTCGGTTTTGACTAAATAGAGTTGCAGTCACATTGATTATTCGAGATACAATTCTTTGTAGTGTTAACTTACTTCATAAAAATTGTTTCTTAATATACTTTTCGTAATTGCTAGTTTAAAAACAAGTTTAGCATAAAAATCATTTATGTATGTATGCAAACGTAACAAAAAAATAGCTTGTTATGTCTTATATGTTTTTTTTAAAATTATTTTGCTAGACATTTTTGTTTTTGAATGTTCGATTAACGATTTTTTCAACATTCCTTTCTCAATAATTTGAAATTTCAAACCAAATTACATTTATTATCAATGATGAATCGTCTACCTGGTGGAACGATTTATTAATGGACTGTCAACAATCCATCATCGAGTTTTCTTGTATTTCAGAAAACATTACACTGAGAAAAAAGTATCGGAAAACAGGTCAAAGCTATCAGAATATGGTAAAATTTACCTTGTTTTTGGCTCTATTCGGGAACCAAAAATCTCGGTAATATTTATCGAAGCGCTTTTGATGATTTCGATAAAATTAAAAATGGAATATGGCTATTTAATATGTGAGAAAATTTGATAATTGTGGTAATATTTTTGATTAATTTTATGATAATACCTTAGAACATAGCATTAAATCCATTTATTATGTTAAATTTACATTTTAGTTTTGCATTTTTTACCAACTGTGTGTTACAACAATAATAGAGTTGATGCTTCGAATACCAGGTTACTTATTAACATTTCTTATTGATTATGAATATTATATTTTAAGTTTTTATTAAAACTTTAGGAGTCAATAAAAAGATGGAAAATAAATACATGCGGAGAAGTTTTAATTCCCCGGTTACAATTTATTTCTTATTAACCACGAAGATTGTATTTTTACCACATTTCAAATATTTTTAATAAATATCTGTTTTTTTTTTGTGTGGCTAATTCAATAACTTTTCTGTAAGTAAGTAAAACTTAATTCAATAATTAAACTTATGAAAGAAAAAATACTATTTACTGTCTTGTAAGGAGACTATTGTTTCAAAATATTTGTACTATACCTGTAATTAAGTGATCCAATAATTTTAAATACTTCATTTTAAAAAGTGTTCAACATTTTCTGAAATAATAAAAAATTGTTTTTTAATTATTGTTTGAAGAGTAATTTGACATTCTCCTCCATTACACTTCCGAAGATTCTAAAAATTAATTAATCAACATCTTGTCTATAATTAATTAAACATTCATTTTCTCCCAGGGACATGTTTTTAGTGAGATCACATCAAAATGTCGGATAAAACTTTTGATAAATTAGTACCACCACACCAACATCTACTTGATCGAAAACCACCGTCTAGCCACAATCTTAAGTTATAAAGTTTCCTTCGAAATTTGTGCAACCTAAACTTTAAACTTGATAAGATAAAATTAGCAATTTAAACTCATGAAAGACTATGATTAGGAGTTGCACAACTAACTAGAATTTAATGGAAAATGTTAACAACTTCAGACTATGATAAATTACATTAATTCAGACAAAAAGGAAAAATTATGGTAATAAATTAATATTAACTTCTTATATAGGAAAGCTCTTTTTAACACATGTAATAATAAAACTGAAAATTATTTCTATTTTTATGCTTCATTGAAAATTAAAATTTTCTGTTTTGTTTTATAACTCTTATTTTGTATGATATTAACTAATTACTTTCGTAGTTTATAAATTGCAATTTACCTATACAAATTTGAGTTATCCGTTGAGCTCTTTTTTTATTAACTATGTTTTTCATGTTTAATGTCGAGAAATTAATAAAACTATAATCGTATTTATCTTGCGTTTGTTGAAGCATAAAAATTATTTAGTATTTGTCTGAAACAAATGATAAATGTAAATTGAAATGCTAGGCAGTAGAAAACACTTTAAGATTTTCTTTAATATTTTTAAAATACCTTGAAGTAAAACCTAATTTTGGAAGATTTTTAAAGCCTTTTGCATCAATATTTAAATATTTGAATTAAGTGAGAAATATATATTTTTATGAATACAAGTAAATTATCGAAAAATAAGAAGCTTGTGATACTGTGTCATTGTTTTAATTTTTTTCTTATAAATTCAATCCGTTTCATATTTTGAAATTTACAGTAATACATATTAAACTGTACGGTGCATACTGAATTGTATAATAAATAAATATTACATTATAAATAAAGAAAGAAATAATAAATTACAAGAAGCACGTTTTGCCAAAAATACGTAATTTTACGAAAAGTTAACATAATTTCTTAAAATTTTATAATAATAAAGGATTGAACATCGAATGTAATAAATTATTTCTCATATTGTAGTTTTGAATACCTTTTATGTTTTTTAATAGCTTTTATGTTATTTTAAATGCAAATTTGCTTAGTATTCATTATAAAAATTAGTTTTGTTATGAATGAGAGAAAAATGACCTGAACAAAGCTGCCAATTCACTCGAATTAATTTGAAAAGTACCAAATAGATCAATTTTTGTCTACAATTGGTACTCTCTAATTAGTAATAAAATTACTCTAATTAGCATTATAATTTGTCATATATGTCCTATTTTCGTAATAAAAACCTAAACAGATTAATAAATTTTATCAAAATATTACTATTGTATTGGATTAGTTTAAAAACTTATGCGTTGAAAATATAAAGCATTGATGATTTATGAAAATTACTGACTTTAGGACTTCATTCTTCTTTTTTAAAGTTAGAAGTTAGAAGAAGTTAGTTTCTGAGTGTTTTGGCAACATTCAAATATTAGAAGCAATGAAATGATTCTCATGTGCTAATAAATAGTGAATGTATGTAGTTATTATTTTCAAAAGGATGAAAATGCAATACACAAATTTGAAATGATTTTAAGCAATAAAAAATTATATGACTAGAACTTAAATTTTTTTCAATTAAAAAGTGAAAGCTAAGATCAATTTTGTTCTAAAAATATTAAAAATTGAAGCTTATCTGTATAAGAAAAAAAAAAACATTTTTTAATGATTTACAAATTTGACAAAAAATGTGTTACAAATCTTTTATGAAGCTGTAGTTTTTTATGTTACATAAAATTTCACAAACCTAAGTTAAATTCATATTAAAAAAAATAATATTAGTTTAGAAATTGAATATAAAAAGTTACTAAATTAAACAATCGAAACTTAGGAATTGATAATTCATGATAAAAAAATAGATTGCGTTTCATAAAGAAATACATAATTTGTTAATAATTATGTTTCTCTCTTAAATTATGAGTTTGCTAAATAATCCTCTGGAAACAAAGTAGTGTTTGCATACAAAAGATTTATCTAGAAATTGCAATCATTATATATAATTCTTTTTAGTATCACCCTTTATTTTTTCAAGAATTCATGAAAAAATCCAAAAACAGGCGTTACAAAGTAGTTATTCACTAAATTTTCTAAAATGTACACTTTAATGCATTCTAAAAGAATGTAATACAAAATTGGAATTCAAAAATAAAATTAGCATTGTCCAGTTTATACAATCCAGCAAAATAAAATAAAAAAAATAGTTTCACTGATCATAAAGATAGTTTTTAGGAAATATAGCGTTTTTATTAACTCGCTTTTAGTGTAGCAGGACGGGAGTTTGCACACAAAATTTCAACCTTTTTCCCACTAAGAGTTTTTTGGAGATCTGCACTGGATGCTAAAACAATTTCAATCGTTCGATCCTTATAGGCAGAATTTATCACCGTATTATCTGCAAATAATATTTATCGATCATAAAAATATACACCATTATCCAACATACACACACAAATAAACTAACAGAAATATAACTAAATAAAAATAATCAAAATATTTAAAAGTAACTTTTTTAAAGAAGATTAAAAGGACAAAAATGCAATGAAAGTTTAAATAAATAAAAATAATACAAAAAAAACATGAGACACAAAACAATTATCTTCTACGACCTCCCGAAATTCCTCACGCTTTTAGCAAATGCTGCTCTTTACCTTTTTTAATTTTAGTTGTGCCAAAAAAAAACATTCCATCATCCTTTAATGCTACTTAAGAAAGCAGTTTTTATAACTTTATTTCATTACAATTTATTTCTGTTGCTCAAAAAACATTCAAATGAACTTTAATCTTAAAATCTTACAGATTTAACTATACTTTATTCTTTGATATTCTTTACTTATCATCATGATCGTTTAATTTTCAAATGCATAGGTTAACATTCCATTTTGCTTTAAT
Source organism: Parasteatoda tepidariorum (assembly GCF_982258835.1). Lineage (NCBI taxonomy): Eukaryota > Metazoa > Arthropoda > Arachnida > Araneae > Theridiidae > Parasteatoda > Parasteatoda tepidariorum. The sequence goes on along the minus strand of NC_141762.1, from coordinate 49,089,726 downwards.
GAAATCTCAAAAGCAAAATTCATGGAATCAGCTAAAAGCCTATTGATAAAAACATAACCAAAAGCTATTTTTAATTCCATTTCCCCTGCTTTTGTCTGCAGAGAGCAGGAACCGTTTGTTGATACACATGCCAGAAACATGGGTCACAAGTTAAGTACATTTCTTGTTCCTGCGAACAAAAGAACAACTTGTATTATGGAGCAGATCACATTAACCTTGGTCAAATAATTCATTTACCCAAGTGACACGTTGCGATCTTTTCCGTTTTGTACAGGAAAACATCCCACTGTTTATCACCAATCAGAAACACACAATGACTGTTTTGTACCTATCACAAAGAAGAACCCTCTTGAATAGAAGGATGCTCAAACTATCTGGTCTGTTACATTCATCCATACAATGTCACGTTTTGTGAATCAAACAAAGCCAATAACAAATGTTCCTTAAAATGGCGTATTATCATTGACTGAGAAAAAGAACGTTTCAGTTTTGTTTACGTTGAGCTTTTCATAATTTTAAACCAGCATAGTCGAATACGTTTGCAAAACGCTAACAAAGGATGTTTTGAATTATTTACAAATAGCAGTAGTAAATTTAATAAATAAAATGATACTTCATTTTCATCATCACATCAAATTTGCCAAGAGCTGAGAGAAAAACTTAAATATATATATATCTTAATGAGCGATAAAAATGAAAGAATACATGAATGCAAAGTAAAAAAACAAAAATGCACAGTGAAAAAATGACAAACCTCAATAACTTTTGGTAAGTAGGTAGGCACTTAATTTACGTCACACTAGAACTGCACAATGGGCTATTGGCGACGGTTTGAGAAACATCCCACAGGATGATTCGAAGACATGCCATCGCAATTTCGATCCTCTGCAGAGGGGATGGCTCCCCTGTTTTGGTAGTCTACGACCTGCGCACGAATTTGAGCAATTTATGGTAGAACAATTTAACAAGGACTGATACCGTACACCATCGGTCCCTACACAGGCTGATCAAAGTGGTCCCCCCCCCCGCTTGCTGAGAGCAGTCAGTGATGCTTGACTTCGGTGTTCTACTGGGAACCGAGTTTTTGCGATTAATCCACAACGGGACTCTATAACCTTTCATTTGGTTGGTTTTTGGAGTTCATTTACGTCGCACTAGAGCTGCACAATGGTCTATTGGCGACGGTCTGGGAAACATCCCAGAGGATGATACGAAGACACGCCATCACAATTTTGATCCTTTGCAGAGAGGATGGCCCCCCCGTTCCGTTAGCCCGATGACATGCACGCGAAGTCGAGCACTTTACTGTAGAACAATTTAACGAGGACCGATACCGTACACCCTCAGTCCCTAAGCAGACTAATCCAAGTGGTCACCCACCCGCAGACAGACAGCAACCAGTGATGCTTGACTTCGGTGATCTGCTGGGAACCGTGTCTTAACGATCAGTCGACTGCGGGACCAATAACTTTCGAACTATTTTGATTTGATTATTCGAATTATGTTTCAATCTAAACTGTAAAGAAGTGTTTCTTAAAATGGGGCAAAAATGTATCAAAATAGTTCCAAAACAAATAATAGTCGAATTTGAAAATCCATGTATTTAAAATTGAAACAGCACATACTCGTTTTACAGCAAAAGTCATAGTATAATGTCCAGGGAGGAATGTGTCAGAGTGATGTTCGTTGACTTCCGGCATGATTCGAACCAATGATCTCCAGCTTCTCAGTAGGATGTTCTTACCACCATAGTTGTACACCCCAGTCCAGGAACAGTAACGTTTTATATGTTGTTGTTGTTGTTGTTGATTTACGTCGCACTAGAGCTGCACAATGGGCTATTGGCGACGGTCTGGGAAACATCCCTGAGGATGATCCGAAGACATGCCATCACAATTTTGATCCTCTGCAGAGGGGATGGCACCCCTGCTTCGGTAGCCCAACGACCTGCGCGCGAATATAACGTTTTATATAGTAACAGCCAGAATGACTCATCACGACATGCTAACTTCCAATTTCCAATGGTACGAGAGGCTGCAATTTCGAAAATATGGTCTCAATAGCTTGGACAGGAGATCGGTAATTTAAACTTCACATTTTGCTTTTTAGCTGTATCACAAAAACTTTAAAGTGAATGAAATGCATGTCGTGATGCGTCATTGCTTCCTAACTTTCCCTGCAGGAGGGGGGGGTGTACAATGCGCAAAATACAAAGCGAACCACCCTGTATAACTTTTGATCGAATGATCAAATCTTCCCGCTCTAGGACTGAATCTTAATGGCTCGAAGAGGGGATCTCAAATATGCTAATCAGTTAATGCAGACGATATTTACAAAATCAGACAGAAAAACGTACTTTCTCTGAATAAGCATACCTTTTTTTTGACGGATGCGGATTTCTGACCCCCAAAATATAGGAGGTAGACGTAATCTGAGAAGTATGGTCTCAATAGTTTGGTCGGGAGAACAGTCTAAAATTTGGACCCTATAATGATAATTTTATTTTTTGCGTAGTTCACGCTGTCTCAAGATCGTTTTAAACAACTTGAAAGTTTTTTTACACTCAAATGTAAAATTCTTTTATTCAAAGATAATTCCATGCAAAACATAACTCTCAGTAAGTGTTTATCATTTTATTTAATAATAGTCGAAAAACTTTTAAATAATAAGGTATAAAATTTTTTATGTCATTTTAAAGAGTGCAATTTTAAATGACGAAATGCAAAATTTGAGAGAAATCGGTCAATTAGTTTCTGAGGTATAAAATTTTGAAAAAGTGATAATTTTGAAATTTGATTTCGTGGGAACTATATGAACTATTTCGCTAAATTCTATATTTTGCCATTTAAAATTGCATTTTTCAAAGTGATGTTAAAAATTGTGTACCATTCAAACTTTTATTAAATAAGATAATAATAAATAATAAATATTTATCTAACTTTTTGTTGAAATAACAATACTTATCTTCTAAAAAACAGGCGTCCGTTTGAGATAAACGGTTTTATGCTGGAACACTAGCTAACAGTTTTTTTTTTCTTCTGTAAACTTAACAGATTCTCATATAGTTTGTATAAGAAATGCGTAGCTTACGCGTTGTCATTCTCATAATTAAATGTAACTTTTCAATAAGATGACTAAATTGAATCTACCTTGTTTAAACTTTGAATCCCGTTAAAATATTTGAAATAATTTTTGAGTAAGTTGTCAGCGTCTTTAAATTCAAATTTTGCATATTATTTACAGTTTGTTTACTTTGAAGAAAAAAAAGTAACGTAAATAAATATATCAGAAATTCTTAAAAGTATTGGCTTTGAAATTTAAGAAAAATAAATACCTTGACTTCAACGATAAAACTTTAGAGGCCTTTTTAAAGTATTATTATTTGAAAATAAAACAGAACGCAGAAATATTTATAATTAGATTTGCGAAATAATGCAATGCTTGCGTTATCAGTTAAGCAAATATTGCAATACTTCTCAAATCTCATTACTGGAACTTCTAATAATAAATCCAACTTTCCGGTGTTTGGATTAAATTAAAATATTTAAACAATAACTAGACTTTCAATAAATTAAGTATACGAAAAATTTGTAAAACTATTTTCAACTTTGAATAAAAGTTTTAATGCATTATAAACACCCCTTTCTAATGAACTAAAACGTTTCGTCGAATTTGTAATTACTTTATGGAAAGTCATAGGATTTAGTTTCTTAAGAAAATAGTCTTTTTGGTTTTGACTAAATAGAGTTGCAGTCACATTGATTATTCGAGATACAATTCTTTGTAGTGTTAGCTTACTTCATAAAAATTGTTTCTTAATATACTTTTCGTAATTGCTAGTTTAAAAACAAGTTTAGCATAAAAATCATTTATGTATGTATGCAAACGCAACAAAAAAAATAGCTTGTTATGTCTTATATGCTTTTTTTTAACTTACTGTGTGGTGATATGAACTATATATTTGAAAGCCAGAATTTACGACATACCGTTACCATACGAAAGAAAAAATTATCAAGTTAATGGTTAAAATACCGTATGTTTTGGTTTTGTCACCCAGAATATTTTTTCGTCAGAAATGTTATTACCATACGGTATAATAATTTTACTAGAATTTTTTATCTTTGTGTATGTATTTAATGTAGATATTACTGATTATTATTATTTGGAATTCAGTAAAAAAATGCTTAGGAACATTTTTAATTAGGGGCTATTTTTCAAAATTTGGCATCATTTGGAAATTAAAAAATAGAACAAAATGTTAAATGGGAATATGTTGTCTTAAATCGTAATCAAGCACATATACTTCTCTTATATATTATTTAAGTGTTTTTCACAAATCATCTTCTTATTTTTATCATATTTAGTTGATAGATAATTGACTAGATAGGATGATAGGTAAAACTTTATAGTTGCAAAGATAAAACTTTAGAGACATTTTTAAAGTATTATTATTCGAAAATAAAACAGAAAGCAGAAATATTCGTAATTAGATTTGCAAAATAATGCAATGCTTGCGTTATCAGCTAAGCAAATATTGCAATACTTCTCAAATCTCATTACTGGAACTTCTAATATAAAATCCAACTTTCCGGTGTTGAGATAAAATCAAAACATTTAAACAATAACTAGACTTTCAATAAATTAGTTATATATACGAAAAATTTGTCGAACTATTTTCAACTTTGAATAAAAGTTTTAATGCATTATAAACACCACTTTCTAATGAACTAAAATGTTTCGTCGAATTTGTAATTACTTTATGGAAAGTCCTAGAATTTAGTTTCCTAAGAAAATAATTTTTTTGGTTTTGACTAAATGGAATTGCAGTCACATTGATTATTCGAGATACAATTCTTTGCAGTGTTAAACTCACTTCATAAAAATTGTTTCTTAATATACTTTTCGTAATTGTTTGTTTAAAAACAAGTTCAGCATAAAAATCATTTATGTATGCATGCAAACGTAACAAAAAAATAGCTTGTTATGTCTTATATGTTTTTTTTTTTTTTTAAATTATTTTGCTAGACATTTTTGTTTTTGAATGTTCGATTAACGATTTTTTCAACATTCCTTTCTCAATAATTTGAAATTTCAAACCAAATTACATTTATTATCAATGATGAATCGTCTACCTGGTGGAACGATTTATTAATGGACTGTCAACAATCCATCATCGAGTTTTCTTGTATTTCAGAAAACATTACACTGAGAAAAAAGTATCGGAAAACAGGTCAAGGCTATCAGAATATGGTAAAATTTACCTTGTTTTCGGCTCAATTGGAGCACCAAGAAAGCTCGGAAATATTTATCAAAGTGCCTAAATGATTTCGATAAAATTAAAAATGGAATATGGCTATTTAATATGTGAGAAAATTTGATAATTGTGGTAATATTTTTGATTAATTTTATGATAATACCTTAGAACATAGCATTAAATCCATTTATTATGTTAAATTTACATTTTAGTTTTGCATTTTTTACCAACTGTGTGGTGATATAAACTATATTTTTAAAAATCAGAATTTACGGTAAACCGTTACCATACGAAAGAAAAAATTACCAAGTTAATGGTTTAAATCCCGTGTGTTTTGTTTTTGTTATCCAGAATTTTTTTTATCAGAAATGTTATTACCATACAGTATAATAATTTTACAATAATTTTTCTTATCTCCGTGTATGTATTTAATGTAGATATTATTAATTATTATTATTTTGAATTCAGCAACAAAAAATGTTTAAGTGTATTTTTGAATTGGCTTTTTTTTTTCAAAATTCGGCATCATTTGGAAGCTGAAAAAATGAAACAAAAATGCTGAATGAGAATATGTAATTTTGAAGCGTAATCAAGCACATATACTTCTTATATATTATTTAAATGTTTTTTACTAATCATATTCTTATTTTTATTATATTTAGTTGATACATAATTGGCCAGATATAATGATAAATAAAACTTTATAGTTGCAAAGATAAAACTTTAGAGACATTTTTAAAGTATTATTATTCGAAAATAAAACAGAACGCAGAAATATTCGTAATTAGATTTGCAAAATAATGCAATGCTTGCGTTATCAGCTAAGCAAATATTGCAATACTTCTTAAATCTCATTACTGGAACTTCTAGTAAAAAATCCAACTTTCCGGTGTTTGGATAAAATTAAAATATTTAAACAATAACTAGACTTTCAATAAATTAGTTATGTATACGAAAAATTCGTAGAACTATTTTCAACTTTGAATAAAAGTTTTAATGCATTATAAACACTACTTTCTAATGAACTAAAATATTTTGTCGAATTTGTTATTACTTTATGGAAAGTAATATAATTTAGTTTCTTAAGAAAATATTTTATTTGGTCTAGACTTAAATAGAAAAGCAGTCATATTGATTATTCGAAGTAAAATTCTTTGTGCTATTAAATTCACGTTATAAAAATAGTTTCTTAATTTTCTTTTCATAATTGCTTGTTTAAAAACAGGCTGGATATCCTAAAAATTATTTATGTATGTGCATATGTAAAAAAAATTTTTTTCTAATATACTAAACATTTTTTTAATGTTCGATTAAAATTTTTTCTATTTTCCTTTTTTAATAATCTTGAATTTCAAATTAAATTACTTTTATAATTATTGTTGAATACGTGAAACCTAGTAGAAAAATGTATCAATGCTCTATCAACGATCCATAATTGAATTTTAGATTTCAGAAAACATTAGGTATTTAATGTATTATTAATCTATTACTAATTATTATTTTTGTGACTTTACAAAAAAAAGTTACGTATTATGTTCCGAACATAACATATTCTAAAAAAAATTTATATTCTTTAAGGATAATGAAGCACATATACTTCTAAACTATTTAAATATTTTTCAAATATTTCTTTTTCATCTTATAATGTTTAATTGTATTTAGTTTATACGTTTTTGGTCAGATATAATGAAACTTATCATGTTTTTTAAGAAACGAAATGGAAAACATTAAGTAAAAAAATAAATACGAAATAAAACTTACCATATTTTTCAAAAAACGAAACGGAAAACATTGAGTAAAAAAAATAAATACGAAATAAAACTTATCATGTTTTTTTTAAAAAACGAAACGGAAAACATTAAGTAAAAAAATAAATACGAAATAAAATTTATCATGTTTCTTAAAAAACGAAACGGAAAACATTTAGCAAAAAAATAAATACGAAATAAAACTTATCATGTTTTTTAAAAAACGAAACGGAAAACATTAAGCAAAAAAATAAATACGAAATAAAACTTATCAAGCAAAAAACAGAAAATATAGAACAAAACACAAAGCGAAATCTATAAGTCGAGTAGCGGATTCAAATGGACTTACCTTTATTATGTTTCACTTTTTTTAAAATTTTTTATCAATCTTGGCGAAGCTCTTCAAATTCAAAGCTATCTTTAGAAGTCAAAGATATAAATAGATTTTACTGAGATTTTCTATCATATAGATCTTTTTTCAAATGTAGAAGTTTGACCTACGATGGGTCAGTGGATAGAGCGTCCGCCTTCTAATGAAGTGAGCCGGATTCGAATCTCCAGCGGGAGCTGGTCGAATCGAATCCGCATCTAACTTGCACCACCCACGGTGCAGACGTAAAATATCCTCAGTGGTTGACGGATAATGGGTTAGAGTCCCTTTGTCGTCAGATTAACTGTGGGGGGTTCTCATGGTCTCTCGCTCCGTGTAACGCAAATGCGGCAAAAGTTCTCCACGAAGTCAAAAATCTCCCAATACTTGATACAGGAGTTCCCTCGTCTTCTGAATTGAGTTCAAAATTACAAGGCTACGGAGTTGAATATGAGTAGTCGTAAACCTAAAAAAGTGGGTCGGCTATTCAACAACGGTTATAAAATTTAAAAAAAATTGTAGAAGTTTCAAATTTGTGGTTTAAAATTAATCCACTTTAATTACCATTCCTACGCTTTAATCACAAACCACGGTTATGTGTAAAAATGTCTTTGCATTCTCTGAATTAACAAAGTGCTGTGAATTAATTAATTGCAACAGCAAAAATAGCAGGAAAGTAAAAATAAAAGAATGTATTTTTAACAGTAAAGATGCGATACTTTGTGCTATATAGTCTAAAAAAAAAAAAAAAAACAGCGTGAATAAAACATAGTTGAAAGCATGTAAACTAACATACTGTAGTTTTAGTTCTATAAACAAGAACCTTCCTCAGTGTCGACATCGACGTTCTTCAATGTCTAAACGCATTTATTGAGGTTTCTTTTTATATTATATAACCGTCGTTGAACAACTTACACAATGTTTTGGGTTCACGACTATTAATGTGCAACTCCGTAGCCTTGTAATTTTGAACCTAATCCAGAAGACAAGGGAACTCCTGGATCAAGTGTTGGGCGAAATCTGCCTTCGTTGAGGACTTTTTAACGGAACTACCCTGCATTTGCGTTATATACAGAATGAGACCACGAGAACCTCCCATGGTTAGCCTGACGTCAAGGGGACTCAAACCCCTGATCCGTCTACCACTGAGGATATTTCACTTCAGCACTGTGGTCGGTGCATGCCGGATGCGGAATTCGTATCGACCAGCCATCCCTGGGATTCGAGTCCAGTTTACCTCACTGGAAGGCGAACGCTTTATACCCTGGTATTGAGGCTTTGACAAAAATGACGTTTACATACTAAAGAAGGCTCTTGTTTATAGAAGTGAAACTATAGTATTTCAATTTATATACTTTCAGTTTGGCTTTTATTCACGTTGTTTTTTACTTTAGTGCATATTCGTCTGTGTTAATCTTTTATTACTCAATTTGTGAAAGAATCCTGATTTTTAAACAGTGGGTGAAAAGAGTAATTTCAGCCCACGATCCTAAAATTCCTTAAAAAGTATAAAACTTTTTTTTTAATTGTGAAATGCTAAAATCAGTTTTTACAGAGATTTCTACATAATAACATGATCACGACTTATAGCTTAATAAATTTCAAACCTCATTCACTTACTTTTATAAACGAATTCTGATACGAGAATTATAAACGAATATTTAGTTCTGACATCATTGAATAGATAAAAATTTAGGTTAAAGAAGGAATGGCAGTTAATAGTTTTATAGAAGTAAAAATTAAATTTCTTCTCTCTCTGAACGAAGGAGAGTGAAAACGATTTTTAAAACATTCTTAGCTCTGCCCTCTTGCATGACAGTATTGAAACGCCGTGTGTCTTTAAAATACAACTACTGAAGAGGAAATAAACGATATTTTTATATCACAAAAAATGAATATTTAGCTAGTAAAAGAATAACGTGGTTGTTCTTCCCATAGTTTTGCAACAATAAAACAAAATTATGGAGTGAGTTGAATGATCGTGTAAGATGACAGAGTTATGAATTCTTGATAAATATTGTCATTTTTTAGTGTTTGGTACTTTTCATAAACGTTTAGTTTAAAGAGAAAGTATTACTCCCTATCATGTCTTCCTATCATTTACTATCCCACTTTCACTGGGAGCCCTTGTTGAGATCAAACACATTACAGGCATTTTGAACTTACTTAATTTTTTTGTGATTATATTACTGAAATGTGACGTAATTTCAATTAAATATTAAAAATATCCTACAATTTTTATGTCACTCCTATTCTATCCTCTGTAAAACTGTCCTATTAATATAACAGGATAGTATAATAGTGTAAAAAGTGAACAACCTATTTAGAGGAAAATATTTTGATGCGTCTAAAGACAGAAATTATATCCAGAAAAGAGGTTCTATCAAGCCATATACGCTATACACTGTAAGAAATTCTGGATCAAATTACTGTATAGAGTGCTGGCACTTTGGATGTATCATACATAAAATCTATTTTATCGTAAAATCCATTTTTACCGTGAAATATTATACCCCAATTTTTGCAGTAATATTTATTTAATTAGAGTGAGACAAAGATTTTACAATAATTATTACTGTAAAAGTACGGTGTATCAGATTTTTTCTTCCATAACATGTTCTGGTAAAAATGGATTTTACGGTAAAAATTACTGGCCTCCAAAGTACCGGTTCTTTTTCACCATACTTTAATCCATAATTTATTGCAGAGTACTCTTGTATGAGATAGCATTCTTTTTAGCACTATTCGCATTTGTGCTTATATGTTTTATAACGATAATAGGACAATATTTAATTGTATACTTCCTTTGTTATGTCATAATTTCTTATGCTTATGAGCATAATGGTTCATTATAATAATCAGGTACAGTTTTTTATCTACAATGGAACGAAAGCATGAAACGCGTTTTTAAAAAAAATTAGATACCTCTGATGCCAAAAATTAGCTTTTTCACTTTTCCAAATTTTACGCTTTCTTATTCATGAAAAATTTTGTTGTTTGAAATTTTTAATAGGACAAAAGGTATTAGATTGGCTCTCGAAATAACACTACTTTTAAGCGTAATAAAAAAAAATTCCCTCTTCCGGCTGTATTTTAAATTATTTATTCTCAAAAATTAGGTCAAAACTAAAACTTAAAAAAAATCTTTATTTTTAGAAAGCAAATTTAATGCCATTTTAAACATATAAATCTAAATAACATAGATTTAAAATGAGATAAATAACATATACGATATTTTGCTGACAGAAAAATTTATGTAAAAATTTCATGTGCAAAACGGTTTACAAATACTTCATTGGAAAATATTGCTAGATTATAGATATGACATATTTTCTATTTTGTTAATATGATATAAACAACCGTAATAGCTTTTATGTGTGTCTTGTCCTTTAACAAAACAGGAAACACTCCCAGCGTGTAGATCTAACAATTCATACTAGATTTCCACACCTGCTACTTCACCGCGGGACCACTTCTGTCCCTTTACAACACCCACTTATATATAAATCAGAATGTAATGCAATTCAGACTCACAGCTATTGTGCATAGCCTATAGTTCACGTGTGACGGCAAAATAATGATTTGGCGACATTCACTTTTGCTAGTTCTGTTAGTTCTCTATCAGTTGAGTGGCGGTGAAACTCAAAGCTCTAATCAAAATTCCAGATCGTTTGGATCTCGATTATTACCTGGAAGCAACAATGGAATATTCGGAAATCGACCGAGACCAGGACTTGTTGACAGTGTTGTTGGGTTGGTAGGAGACACAGTCGGTGGCGTGGCAAGAGGAGTTATTAATGTGGGAAACGCTGCTGGGCGTCTTCTCGTTGGTGCAACTGGTCGTCTAGGTTAAAACTGTGTCCTGTTTGTATCTTAAAACATTTTTCTTGCTAAAAATTATAAAACCAACTCTTACTTTAATCAAGAAAAAAATACTGAAATTGAATGGAATAATTTTTGAATATGGAAATCATCAATAATTTAGATTTGATTTTTTTTTGGTTCATATTTTGTTTGGATTTTTGCTTCATATAGTAGCCCGATGATATTTCTAGATACAGATACAATGTAATTTAATAGTACCTGAAATAGATTATAATAATATGACAGCCCCAGAAATAGATCAGATACAAATACATTGCCACATTATTTTTCGATATTCAATAAATTGCTACTATTAAATGATTTCATCTGCAGAAGTCAATGATTATTTTTAATCATTCTAAGACGTTAAAAAATTAAAATATGTTACCAAATAATAGCTCCAAATACAGCTATAATATCAAAGGATGACTCCTGGTACAATTATTTTATCAGATGAAAGCTTAAATACAAATATATTGTAAATTGATTGTTCTTCCTAGTTCATTCCGTAATCCGCTACGTACAGCAGCAATTGAATGTTCGGAGATAAAGCAAATTTTAAAAGTCAATAAGTTTAAATTGTTCTGAGAATTTTATTGATAGCCATGCATCGCAATCAATAGCAAAACAATAACAACTTCATACACAGACAGATATATCATCAAATGGTAGCTCCAGATGCCGATATATTATCGATAACTCCAGATATATTATTGATAGTTCCAGATGCAAATATATTGCAGAATTACAGTTCCGCCTAGATCGTATTATATTCAATATATAATATGTTTGGTTATAATATATAATGTGTTCAATAAGCATGCTTCATAAGTAAAGCAGTTTTGAAAAGTCAGTAATTGTCAGTGTAATTATTTTTGAAAGCAAGGTTTGAAGTTTTGTAAATTTTTAAGGAGAAATTTAATAACAATAGTTCAGTGAAATTAAAAGATACAAATACATTATCAGATGACTGTTCCAGATAAATTTATAAGAGATAAACCAGCTAGATCTAAAACCAGCTGTCCAACGCAAGCTAGAGCTGAAAGAAATTATCTAAAACCAACTAGATCCTGTTCCTGGCTACTCTATGTTGCTGGTAACTAAATTTTTCTGTGCAGTGTTTTCAGCATTCTGCATTATTTAATCTACTTGTGCGATACCTGCGAAGATTTTTTTAAAAATATATTATAATTTTTCTGCTAGATTTTATTTCTAATTATACTTTCAACCTTTTAGGATTTTTAGTTTTTCAAAACGAAATATGATTATCGAAAAATTTTTAATTTTATTCTTATCTATTCAAGATCTAACAATTAAACATTTAATTTTTATAAAAATACAATCATTTTTCTTATAATTATAGTTACAGATCACGACCAGAAAATAAAACATAAACTTACGATTTCTACAAAAGTCCAAAAAAAAACCCGACTCGTTTGTATTAAATTGAGTTGAATCTAAAATATTTTGAATTCACGTAAAACTAAAATGCTTTCAACCATAAAAAATGTCTTGCAACCTTTATGGTTCTTGGTTCTTTCTAAAAGTAATAAAAACATTCACTCAAATTTAAGACCTTTACAGGAAATATATTTTATTTTCGGAAATAAGCTTCAGAATATGTATCGATCTGATTTTGAATTCAAAGTGTTACCTGCCTAAATTATCACTGAAATGAGCAAAACTCACTAAAATAGTGTTTTAAAATTTAAAATAATACTGATTATGCGTTTTGAAAAATTTTAGATTTAAAAATTAAGCGTATAATTCAATTAATTAAATTAATTATTATATTATTAAAATTTTGAATTACTATTAATTATTAATTTCTGGTTTTAAATATTAAACTTTCGTTCTAAATTTACTTAATATAATTTATATTTAATTATTATTTAAATTATTATTTCAATTCAATTTAATCTTTAAATTTTGATTTTAATTTTATTAAAAAAAATTTTGATTCTAAATATCAAGATCCTAATTAGGTTTTGAAAAACTTTATAATTGATATAGTTACAAATTTTCGTATTGATTTTTATTGCAGTCAAACTTTACACTCATTAATTTAATGAGGGAAATAAAAATCAATAATTACATGGATATCAAAAAGAATACTATTACTTTTGTAAATAAAAAATAATAAAAAATTTGCAGGATTTGAAATTACAACTTCGCAATAATGATGTGACTGTTCCATTAAAAAAAATGCAATTTTTAATGGCAGTTTTGAAACAGCAAAATGCTGAACAATTGATAATTGGTAATTAAAATGATAATTGGAAAATACAACACAAAGCTAACTTTTTTTTCTCTTTTTTTATGAAATTTAAATATGCTCTACATCTTTCTTAGAACTTAATGACCTACCAACTAAAAATGTTTGGAAAAGAAGAAATCTTTTTAATAAAGAAAAGAAAGTAAATGAAATTCGAATGAAAGTAAGTGAAACTGTTTTGTTTCATACATTAAGGAAAGAAATTTTTTGTTGTTTTCTCAAACCAGCAAAATCATTTTACCAGTAGAGCCATTAACCAACAAAGTCACTTTCTCAAACCATTTAATTACTAGTTAAAATCATGCATTTTTAATTGATATTTAAAACTAATTATTCAAAATTGTTTAAATAATTTTAAGCTGTTAAAAATAATTAGTTATTGCTTTATTTTATATTACATTTTCTGTCTTTTTTCTCGTTAAATCACGTTACAGTGATTATTTTCCTTATTTATTACCTCTTACATTTCTTACGCCTCTTGCATTTTTATTTTTAAACATTCAAGTGTAAATAACACTATATTCCTGTGTTATTTATTAACATACGTTATATATTTGCATTTATTATATGTTATTTATTTACATTTGAAAAGTTAAAATTATAGTTTTTGATAGCGATAATAGTTTCGAAATTGTCTAAATTTTGAAATACATTGTCAAAGATGGTAAATTTTTTTTACCTTTTTGAGATTCTTATTAATGAGCATAATATTTTCTTTTATTTTTCTATTGCCTTACTAGATTATCTAACTAACTGAAAAACTTTTTGGAAGTAATTATTTTTTGCAATGCTTCTTTTAAACAATTTTATTAGCTATTGTATGAGTTAATAAAATGTTCACATTTAAATCCGTGCTGAAATAAATACTCAAGATTCACGAAGACTGTAATAATGTTAATTTAAAGAATATATGAATGCTAATGTAAAGAAATATTTAATAAAAATTTAATCAGATTTAGTTTTTCCTTGCTATGTAGACATTACTAGCAAATTTAACTTGAAAGTTTCTGTATGCGCATAAAATTGCTTTCATTCATAATATTGTACAATATATAAAACTGTTATATTATACTGTTATATATTAAGATTATATTATAAAATATATAATTTGTGTTCTAATTAAAAAATTGTAATGTTCTATTTTTATAACTAATGAAGTGATAAATATAATTATAAAGTTTTGTTTTTACATTGCAATTGCCACTAAATATTTTTTATACATTATAAAAGCCTCAGAAAAACTAATAGCTTAAACAGCTAGCCTTTCTCTCAACAATAATTTATATCCTTAGTTGTTTAAATAAATTAATTTGTAATAGTGTTTCATTATAATATTAGTTCCTAATCGTGTGTATGAAGTAAAGGAAGTATTATTTACTTTCATTAAAAACAAAAAATTTCATTTAAAATATAAAATTTTTAGTAAGAAATGTCAGAATTTAATAAAGAAATTTAATTGAAAAATACCCGAAATATTTGGAAAACAGATTAAATTCAATAAGTATAATCTGTTGACAAATTTATTATTGTAAATTAAATAAAAAGAAATCTATCTCAATCAATAGATAAAAAACTTCTTCACGTACATAGAAAATATATTATATTTTAAAATAGAAATATTAATTTTAAAACGAAGTATAAAAGCATGCTGAGAAAATAAGTTTCGTCGAAAGTATCAAATGTGCAAAATTTATAGTACTGAATCCGTAAACTTATCATTAAAATGTTGCATAGAGCGTGGTATAAAAATACTTCAATAAGTTAAATTTGCTTTTCAGTTATGTATTTTTAACTAACTGTACAGTGGTAACAAGAACTATAATTTTGAAAACTAAAATTTTCTGAAAGCGATTTCAAAACGACCGGCTCTCCTGTTAGGCATTTAAAAAAAACACCTCTGAGAAGTAAATTAGCTTCCGGTAAATCGCTACCATATGAACGGAAAAATTAACGAAACGAATAGTTTAAATACCGTATATTTTGGTTTTGCTAATCAGAATTTTAGTTTTTTTTTAAAATTTTTTTTCTTTTACTAAAGATATCATTACCATCAAATACAGTAATTTTACCTGCATTATTATCTGTGGGTACTAAAGTGTATTTAAATACATATATAAATTCAAGTTTGTAGAATTAAATTAAATTAATAATAAATATGTATTGAAATTCATGGGTCACAGAGTGTTTCTTGAAAAATGAGAAGAAAAATTCGTCAGAAATTGTGTTCATAACTTAAACAGCTTTGAAATTAGATATATATTGTTGGATTAAATTTTTAAATTTTAAAAACGATGCTTTAGAAAGTACACAAGAAATTAGAAGTAATTGTTAGCATAAATTTAGAATCAGTTTACATGTTTTCAATTAACATACTGCACTTCTTTGATATTTCATTTCTTATTCTTACCGGTAAATGAAAATAAAAGATTTGTTTAAATAACTGCCCGATTCCACTTTGACCGCTATTGGATTTAGTTCAGAGAAAATGGATTTAGTTTTACTGGGGAGTTCATGCAAGTAATATCTAGCTCAATTTAAAACTAGTAAGCTTCCAGCTTATTTCTTCTGACTTAAGGGCAGTTCCGAACTTTTCTTCAGAAATTTTCAATCTCGAAAACTTTTAATTAAATTGAAAAAATTTTTGAACTCAATAGTAAAATTCATTGATTTAAAGATTGAAAAAAATAATTTTGATAGTTATTTATTTTTTTATTTTATACAAAAATCGAAAATGCTTTTAATTGAAAGGTATACGAACTTTTACATCATATAATGTAATTTTAAATGTCAAAATGCAAAATTATAACGATATTGTACGAGTAGTGCCTGAGAAATTGAATTTTAAGAATCTCACATATTTAAAATTTTACTTCTTAGGAACTATTTATTATTCATTTAAATTTCGTATTTTATCATTTAAAACTGCCATCTTCAAAATTACGGAAAACTTTGGACAAAAGTGTCCAAAGTTTTCCGTCAACTGCAATTCCGGAAACTACAATTTAAAAGTTTTTTTTTATTATTTTTAAATAAAATACTAAAAGATAATAATAAAAAATAACAAATAATGAGCAGTTATTAAATTTGCTTTTTGAATGAAATTATCTTTGGATAAGCGAAATTTATAGATGCGTGCAAAATATTTCAATTCGTTAGAAATGTTTTCGAAGTATGGTGCAATAAGCGGAAAGCAAAATTAACTGTAAAGAGTCCTAGCTTTCAACTCCTCTCCTAATCAAACGATTCGGATCATATTTTCCTGATAGGAATTATCCTTTATTTCAGTTGACGATCATAATCCGTCGAAAAAAAGGCATATTTATTCTGAGGGGGTAAATTTTTGTGTCTTATTTCGTTACTTTAAATATTAACTAATTATCATATTAACTAATTAGAATATATCAGCTAATCTTCTCGAATCATGAAGATTAAATCCTAGTGCAAGAAAATCCAATCATTAAATCAGAAACTATTAAAGATGCTTCGTTTTCTTTTCCTCTTTGCTTTGTGCAATGTACACACGCATACATTGTGATTACACTATATCAAATTCTATCAGAATAATGTATTTAAAATTTGAGTAGGATGAATGTTGTCATTATGGTATTTTATAATATAGAATATTACGTAGAAGTAAATATCTTCATTTATACAGAAGTTCTTTGTAATTGAATCTCTATTCATCTTTTTAGAGATAATTACTCTTTATTCCTATCCGTTTCCCTTTATAATACAATGGCGAGCATTTCAATTAGACCATTTTGTCAACAAAGACGCTCCAAAATGGCAAACTGGAATATAATACTCTCAACTAAATAATAACGGGATAAGGAATACAATATCCTCCATTATGCATTCATACTGGAAATGACAGTCTAATATAATTGATTGCTTTACTATATCCACTCTGTTAAGGGATTTTAATGAACTAAAGCAAAGCTATATATTTAGGAAATGGTATAAAAGTAAATTGAATATTTCAAAATCCTCTTTCAGTAGTTTTGAGTGAAAAAACTCCTTAATATGTTTATGGACTCTTTTTATCATTTAAGAAATTATTTTGAATGAAAATATCGGAATCAAATTCAATATCACTTTATGCCATCGGATTAATCCAACTTTAGATTTATTTCATTTAGTCCAACTAATGGTGTATTTCAGTGACTTGATGAAACGTGATTTATTTTATTGACTCGATCCAACTTGCGATTTATTAAGTTGACTTGATCCAACAAGTGATTTATTAAGTTGACTTGATCCAACAAGTGATTTATTACAGTGACTTACTAAAGCATATAATTTTGACAGACTTGTTCCAACTTGCGATTTATAAAGTTGATTTGCTTCAACAAATGATTTGCTTCAGTGACTTTATAAAACGTGTATTTTATTTCATTGACTTAATCCTACTCGTGATTCATTTGGTTGACTAGATCTATCTTCTGATTCATCATTGCATCAGCTTGATCCAATGTGAGTTATTCCATCTCCTTGATTCAAATTGGGAATCATTTAATTGACTTGATCCTACTTGCGATTCATTTAATTGACTAGACCTATCTTTTGATTGATTTCATCAGCTTGACCCAATTTGCGATTCATCTCACTGACCTGAACCAATTTGCGATTCCTCTCACTGACCTGAACCAATTTGCGATTCCTCTCCCTGGCTTGATCCAACTTGCGATTCATCTCTCTGACTTGATTCAATTTTTTATTTATTGTACAACTTTTAATATTTTCAGTGAGTGATTTATTTCATCCGTTTGATCCATTATTTGTGACATTAATCATGAAAGCAGTCACAGTTGTATACTTAATATTTTCCTTGATTCATTATGGTGCATCACAGTCTGGGCCTTCAAGGGGCGTGGTTGACAGACTTGGTGAAAATTTAGAACAAGAAACGAGACAAGAAACGAGACTGGTTGAAGTACTCAATCAACAGGAAATCAAAGAAAACTTGGATAGTGTAGGACTTTACGCTGGATTAATAGGCACAGGTCTTTCTGCAGGATTAGGATCCATACTTGGCAATACCGAACAAGTAATAAAATCTTTACAACGTAGGAGAAAAAGGAAAAAATAGTGCTGTGTTGGTAAAGCTTGATTATACTAAAAATTTAAAGCATTAAAAGGAAATTAAGATGTATTGTTACAATTAAAAAGTATTGCTCAAAATTGATATTTACGCACAATGACCTAATTTAAAAATTGAAAAAGTTGTAAACTTTGAAATAACCTTGAAAATTGAAGTTTTTACTCTTGTTATATGAAAACCTAACAATAAATAAAGTCAAATCTAACTATGAGGATTTTTAAACTTTTTTATATACTTCTAGTTAAATTCATATTGTATAAAAAATTAATTTGCGTTGATATCTTTGATAGTTTTTTTTTAAATGTAGATATTAAAATGATTAATTTCTCTATTAAATTTTTTAAATTAATCTTAGTGTTCGCAAACGATAACTAAGCAATATAGTTTTTACAAATTTCATATGATTTTGATTAAATTCATGCTGCAGAAAATTTTTATTTTACTATACAAACTTCTTAATCATTTTAGTAGAGAAACTAGTATCAGCGTTAATTTTATTTTGATTTCAAACATAGCTAATATGTGCACTTCGAAACTTTAGTCTTTGAAAAGTCAAAAATGTTAAAATTTACATCATGTTGAAAGTTTTAAGGCGTAAAAATTTCACCTTTATTGAAATATATAAAAAAAAAAATTAAAGAGATTTTAATTTTCAAATGGAGTCAAAATTAAAGGAAAGAATGTTATGATGTGTTAAGAATATTAAGTCATTCCTTACTAAAGAGCTTTTTTAAACTTTCATACCTAATTTGCCTTTTATGTCTTAATTAAATTGGTGTAATTTTTCCGCTTATAATTTTTAAAATTCCAGCTATAATTAGTAACTTAAAAAAATGAATAAATATTGCGTATAATATAGCAGATATGTGATTATTATGCATTTTATTTGAAAAGACTATTTTTTCCTACTTTTTTGAACTTTTGTTAAGCATATAACATTATAACTTTTACATTTTCTGCTGTTTCTCTTTGTGTTTAAAGTTTTTGAAATTCAACTATACCTCGTATAACTTTTTCAATCATGTCATGAAAAATCTATAGAAAATGTATAAAATAAGGAAATATTTAAGAATAAAAGTGTTGTGTTGTAATTTAAAGAAGTGAATAAAAATTTCCCATTTGTACATTTCAATGAAAGAACTGTTTATTAAATTTATATGAACTATTGCTTAAATCATTTAATTTTTTCTTATCTTATGCAATATTTTGTCACAAATTTTCGCGTTTTTTATTTGTACGCTACATCTATGTTTGTATGATATTAAAAAAAAAATAAAAATAATATTTCTTCTTAATCAGCATAATGTGTCTCTTAAACCTACTGACAACAAATGGTTATGTATATAATTTAATGACTTTAGGTGACACATCATAAATCATTCAAATGTTTATCTTGCACTGATTTATGAAAAAAGTTTTTACGTTTTCACTTTTATGCAATATTTAAGATTTCATAATTTTTGCTTTTTAATAAAAAATAAAATTACTTTTTAATGAGCATAATGCTTCTCTTAAACCTTCTGAATACAAATGTACTATATTTTAATGGCTTTGTGTGATGCATCATAAATCATTTAAATGCTTATATTGCACTGATTTATGTGAAAGAAATTTCACTTTTTCACTTTTATATAACATTCAAGATTTCATTATGCTCAAAAAATAAAGATATATTTCTTTGTAATCAGCTTAATGCATCTCTGAAATCTACTGATGGCAAAGGCCTACAATTTAATGAGTTTATATGAAACAGTTTACAGAATTTAAATGTTTATCTACTGCTGCTTTATGTGATAAATTTTCACATTTTTTACTCGTATGCTATATCTTATGCTTACAAAAATAAAGGTAATATTTGTACTATTAACTTAAAATGACTGTTTTTTAAACTTCTAAGGTAATATGTCATTTTCCAGGCATTCTAGATTTGGTGAATTTCTATTTTATTTTTTTTCTCGAGCAAATGTCAATAAACTACACTGCTGTCTATAAGATATTAATAAGTGAAGCTAAAGAAGCATACAAAAAAAATTTAGATTATTTTGAAGACTTTAAATTTGAAGAAATTTTTCGGTCCGAATTGTCATGTTTCGTGAGAATCACCCATAGATGCTCTGAGATGTAACAACTGAGGTACTTTTAAGATTTTATTATTTATTGAAGAGAGTATTTTGAAAGGTTATAATAAGTTTACACGTAAGTCATAAATAATTCATTTGAGAGTGTAGTTTAAATTAATATCTGAGAGAAAATAAAATTAGTTTTATTGATTTTGTAACCACTTTTAAATTTACGGAAAATAATAAGTAAATAATTAATTTAGAATTACAGATTAAGAACTGCAGATTAAGATCTGCAGATTAAGATTAAAGATTGAGATTAAAAATTGAGATTAAAGATTGAGGTTAAAGATTGAGATTAAAGATTGAAATTAAAGATTGAGATTAAAGATTAAGATTAAGGATTAAAATTAAAGATTAAAATTAAAAATTGAGATTAAAGATTAAGATTAAAATTAAAGATTAAGATTAAAGATTGGGAGGAAATTTTAACAATGAGGTACAAGACGTAGAAATTTTGCGAATGTGCAATACTTGATTGATACAAGTTGTACAATATTTTATTGACCATTCCAGAGGTACTTTAAAATTCGGTGTGAATTCTTAAAATCTAGCCTTTTCTGTCGGCTATTTTGAGGCTGTTTTATAGTACATATATAAACTTTTTTTAAAATTTTTTTCACTATGATAAGTTGATACAGTATTTATACAGTAGTATCAGTTCACGCAGTGCATTTTTTTAGTTATGTTTAAGATAAAAGAATCCATGAATATCTAATAAAATGTTTTCCTACATTACCAGTTTTAACTTTTGCACAAACGTAGAAATAGATATTAAACTAATTTGCATATCTTTCAGTGTATGTATGTTAGTTTTGCATTTATTGACTAGCATTATTTGGTATGCAATTTTCATGACATGTATGAAAGTGAATGAATGCATCAAAATTAAGTAAAAAGTTTTTATACACAACCGGAGTTTTCTTTTTGAGATAAACTTAAAAATAAATACGCGAAAAATGGAAATAGCCCAAGTATTCATAATTTATTTTTACTTCCCTAATAAAATTAAACTAGATACAAACTTTAAAAAAAAGAGAGAGAGAATTGATATTTTGTATCCAGTGTCTTGATATTTTTGTTAGAACCATTTTGTATTTCCCTTTCATCATTCAAATTTTATGCAACTATTTTTCGATTCTTCGACTAGATTCAAATTTAAAAGCAAACGTCTTTTCGATAGATTTACGATATTTGGCTGTGGAAATACCAACGCATTTATTCTTGGTGCAATCCCTTCTTATTTGTACTTTAAAATTTCAGAAGAAATATATATATATATATATATATATATATATATATATATATATATATATATATATATATATATATATATATATATATATATATATATATATATATATATATATATATATATATATATATATATATATATATATATATATATATATATATATATATATATATATATATATATATATATATATATATATATATATATATATATATATATATATATATATACACAAACTTATACTCATAAGGCTCGAGATTTTTTAAATTATATTTCTAGTCTATTTTTTTGTCGAAATGTAGAAGTTCAAAAGCGTTGTATGTAACAGAAGGAAGCATAAATGTTACGATAGGCTTGGAGCATCGTAATTAAAATTGCATAAGAACCTATGTCATAAAATGTCATCGTACGCTGCAAGAGGCGTTTCCCTTTCCCCCTATTAGGACCTCTTAAGAAGCACATAAAGAAAAAGTTCATGACAGTGCTCCTACCGGTGTATGGCGACATTTCCGGGCATGAGTTCCTATGCAATTTTAATATTGATGATGTATCGCTTAGAAGTTTGTCGCATCATTTAGGCGAATCTCTTTTTATGTGTCACGTTTTTAAACAATACATTTCGAGAAAAAACAGACTAGAAATGTCATCTAAAAAAAACTGTAGCTTGGAGAGAAAAACTGATTGCAGATTTAAAATGAACGACGTGAAAGTATCGAAAATCTGTTAAAAAATTTCATGAGCAGAAAGTAAAAACAAAACACCGGTTTTCCGTGCAATAAATAAATTAACAAACGTGAAAAAAAGTTGAATAAAATCTATTCAAAATTTAAAGGAAACAATGTTCTTCCAATACTCTACATCAATATTATTTTCTACCCGATTTCCTTTATGCTGTAGAAAATAAGAATTAAACGAAGATGAAGTATCTTAGTTTACAAGTCCCAATTTATTATCGAAAATGCACCGGTGAATCGAAATCAATATTTATCAGTTGCTAAATAATACGGAAACTAATGAAACATTTTAGATGTTTGTTTGGCTCAGATAATAGTTAAGATCAGACAATATTACGAAACTAATCACAAGACATGCGTTTAATATGTTTTGATTAAATTCAAGTTTTATTAATTCATGTTTTAAGTATTTATGATACTATTTAGTAAAATTTTGACATGGGTATGAATAGGCTTTTTTAAATATATTTTTATTTTAGTACTATTTTATTAGTGTTGCTACAATTGTTTACTATGCTTTTTCCAAACATTATGAACTCGAAGAAAATTGTTCCTAATATACCAAGAATTCGCGTTTTTTATTAAAATTTATAAAAATGTAACTTAAAAAATATAAGAAATTATCAAAAACTAACAATGCATAATTTCGTACAACTAAAAGAATATGCTATTTTGGTGCATTAAATATTGACAAGTACTGCAATATGATCCTACAAAAACTGCAGAGATGTAAAAAAATACAGATATTCTTTCTTTTTAAAGTAGGAGCGTTTGGGTTGCAAATATTGAGCATTAATTACGCAAACAAATTCACAAAAAATTCATATCCTGAATTGAAATAAAGTAGGTTGTTTTTTCAGTGAGAATTTTTATCGGATTTTTTTTAACATTTGGGCATTATAAAAATTTTCTTCGCCTACAAGACAATGCTATGTACCACGTGATATTTTAATTCTTAAATTGCTTATAATTCTACTAACACTTTTAATGTTAAAGCTATTTAATTAATATATCAAAGATGTCAACAGCAAGTATGTTTTTCAAATTTAGACTACGTTTTGATGAGGAATTTCACAAAGTAATAGTCTATCAGTAATAACGATTTAACTTGGATCCAAGCTCATATTTTCTAATTAACACCGCATTGCAAAAAAAAAATTATTAAAAAATCTGAAAAATGTTCACATTTATATACGATATACATACTCTCAGCTGTGCATAATTTGGACAAAACAAGTACCGCTTTTTAAAATTTCTGCAATTTTTTTTGACATTAATAGGTGTTTTGAAACGAACTGACGTTCACATTTTAATATAAAATCAATATCAACTAAATTTTGCTTTTCAAAAAATTATGAAAAATTTCGTTAAATATTCACATTTATGTAACAGATATGCGTACTCTAAACTTCGAGCGTTTTGAACAAAATTAGTTCGTTTTTTTAATTTTTATTATTATTTATTGACATGTTATCAAACAAATTAAAACTTACTTTTTCATACAGAATAAGTTTCAAATGATTTTCGCATAGCAAAATTATTTTTAAAAAATCTCAAAGTGGTTACCTTTATGTTAGCAAAATAACTACTTCTTTTTAAAAATTTCTATTATAATTTCTTGACATATGTATGCTCTTTTAAACAAATAGGCGATTACTTTTAAGCATAAAATCAATTTCAAATGAATTCCACATTGCAAAAAACTAAAAGAAACATACGTAAATTTTCCACCCTGTGTTAGTGATAATATATTTGGAACTTTAAGTGTTTTGGACAAAGCAAGGTTTTCTTTTAATTTCTATAAATAGTTTTTTTACATGTGAAGGTGCTTTTAAATATATGGATGTTTACTTTTTAATACAAATAATATTTATGAAATGTACTTATAAATTACAAATTATACATACAAATTACGTTTAACTGAAAGCCAAATTTTTTCTAAAAATATAATTAAATCTTCTCCTTTACTGAAAATTGTGTCTGATTCGATTTATATGGTTAAATGTAAATTTTGTTTGTTAAGGATTTAGAACCCGCCCGTCGGTGTTCCCACCTTATCGTGGTGGTGTGGTTTGTGTGTGTTGTCGATCCCGAGAGCTATGCCGGCGGTAGCTTAGCTACTGGCAGGGTCACCCAAGCCGGACAGGTCGGAGGGGAGACACCAGACAAAGAGGAACACCCTGGTCCTCCAAGTTGGGGGTTGGGCGTAGGGCTAACAACTCTACCCTGTAAAAAAATCTTGTTGCGAAGTCTCAAGTCAATGAATCCGGACCGAAATTTAGAAGACGACCTGGCAAATCTTACATGGAACTGAGAATCGGAACTTGGAACATTCGCTCTTTGTATAAAAGCAAAGGGCTGCAACTCTTAACGGAACAGCTGGATAATTACAGAGCTGATGTAATGGCTCTGCAAGAGATGAGGTGGCTTAACGATGGAATAATCGAGAAGAGAAATCACACAATCTTCTATAGCTGTGATAAGAAGAGGCATTTTTTTGGAACGGGTTTTGTTGTGGGCAAACACATTCGTCATCTTGTCGTGGATTTCGTGCCAAAGTCTCCAAGGTTATGTAAAATTAGGCTAAGAGGAAAATTCTTTAATTACAGTCTTATAAATGCCCACGCACCTACTGAAGACAAGGATGAAGACGAGAAAGAACTTTTCTATGAGAACCTGCATTCTCTATATAACTCCTGTCCACAAAACGACATCAAAATTATTTTGGGTGACTTAAATGCTAAAATTGGAAAGGAAGCTGAGCACAGGCCCACTATTGGAAAATACAGCCTGCACGAAACAACAAATGACAATGGACAGAGGCTCATTCACTTCGCTGCAGAACATAGCATGGTCATATCCAGCACCTTTTTCCAACACAAGAGAATTCACCAAACGACCTGGAGATCACCAGATGGAGATACCTCCAACCAGATCGACCATATATTGATAGACTCCAGACATATGACGGACATACAAGATATTAGAACCTATCGTGGGGCCAACTTTGACTCAGACCATTACATGGTAATGAGCAGGATCAAGGCCAAACTATCTAATGCACGTAAATGTCATGGGAAACGTCTTGAGAAATTTGACTGCGAACAATTAAAGACCCCTAGAGTCAGGGATGACTTTCAGTCACAACTAACTATGAAGCTTGATGAAAAAGCAATCGAAAATATTGATTGCATAGATGGAAAGTGGACTTCTTTCAAAGAAGCCCTATTGGACACATGTGATAATGTAATAAGCAAAATAAAAAGAGCTGAGAAAAAGGATTGGTTTGATACAGAATGTCGCAACGCGACCCAAAGAAAAAACGATGCATATAATATGATGCTCAGTAAAAAACACTCAAGAACATCAGTAGAGAAATACAAAACTGCAAGAAGAGAAGAAAAGAAAGTTCATAGGTTGAAGAAAAAGTTTTTTCACGAAGACCTCTTTAAGGATGTCGAACATCTCCGAGGGTCTAATGAGAGCAGAGCTTTCTTTCGTGGCATTAACTTTGGTCGTCAAGAGTTCAAACCTAGAACTAACCTTTGCAGAAATAAAGATGGAGATATTTTAAGCGATAAAACAGACATTCTCAATAGGTGGAATGAACACTTCGACAACCTACTTAATGTAGAGTGCGTTCAGACAGAGTCCTGTTCACCAAACGTTAACCAAGAGTGTATAGCACCTCTTTCAATGATTGAGGTTGAAGAAGCAGTTCACAAAATTAAGAACAACAAGGCTCCTGGCCCAGATTTGATATCACCAGAATTCTTAAAAAACTCAGGACCAGATGGGTTAAAGGCCATACATAATATTCTAACATCAGTATGGGAAAAAGAGATACTCCCGGAAGAATGGAAACACAGCACTGTTTGTCTTATACACAAAAAAGGAGACATTCTTGAATGTTCAAACTACCGGGGTATCAGCATGCTCTGCACTGCATATAAAGTCTTTTCAAAAATTCTATTTAACAGACTTAGCCCCTATGTAGAAAACATCATTGGTGATTACCAGTGCGGCTTTAGGAGGGGCAGGTCTACAACTGACCAAATATTTTGCATAAGACAGATTCTGGAAAAGACCAGGGAATTTGGAATTGGTACCCACCACCTATTTGTGGATTTCAAAACTGCTTACGACAGTGTAAACCGGAAGCGACTCATTGAAGCTATGCGAGAATTCAATATCCCGGACAAGCTTGTACGACTCACCACACTTACACTGTGTAAGACCATGCAGAAAGTTAAAATCCAAAATGACTTCTCGGAACCAATGGAGGTAAAAAATGGTGTAAGGCAAGGCGATGCTTTGGCATGCCTACTCTTCAATTTGGCATTAGAAAAAATTATCAGAGATTCAGGAATCAATACTAGAGGACATATCTTTCATAAGTCTGTCCAAATTTTCGCTTTTGCCGATGACATTGACATCATAGCTCGAACACAATCTGACTTAAAGCAAGCCTTTCTATCCATGGAAAAAGAGGCAGAAAAAATGCATCTCACTATTAACCAGGAGAAAACCAAGTACATGCAATGCACCAAAATAACTGATTCTACAACTCACTTGCAAGTTGGTGAATACAAGTTTGAAAAAGTAAACAGTTTTGTTTATCTTGGTTCTGAAGTCAACGTTAATGGCAATATCGCACCCGAAATACAAAGAAGAATCAATAGTGCAAGTAAATGTTTCTATGGATTAAAAAAATATTTAAACTCAAACCTACTAAAAAGAGATACTAAACTGTTAATTTATAAATGCTTGATCAGACCTATCCTAACATATGCCTCAGAAACTTGGACAACAACACAGAAAGATGAGAATTCCTTGGGAATCTTCGAACGTCGGATCCTAAGATCCATTTTTGGGGGCAAACAAGTTGATGGTACTTGGTACAGACGTTCAAACTCACAACTCTATCGGGCCCTTAGAGAGCCTGAAGTTGTCAAGTACGTAAAAATTCAAAGAATTAAATGGGCTGGTCACATCATTCGGATGAACAGAGAGCGTCCGACAAACATAATCTTTTCGGCTCAGCCCATCGGATCAAGGCCCAGAGGTCGACCAAAGCTGAGATGGGCCGACTGCGTGGAAAGAGACTTTTCAGTCTTAAAAGTCTCAAACTGGAAGACAACTGCCAGGCAGAGACAGGCCTGGAGGAAGTTGATTGAGAAGGCCAGGGCCCACCCGGGGCTGTCGTGCCATTGAGGAAGGAAGGAAGGATTTAGAACACAAAAATTTACATCTTTGCCTCAAATAATTTAAATCTACAACAATAATGATTTGATAAAGCATGTATTGTTTAAAATAATTTAATTTGTATTTTAAACAAGAAAAATATTTTGTAAAATTTCAAACTTTTTTGATAAAAAATAAAATACACTTTCTGCTTACTTGAGTTCTAGATTTATGTCAGCATCAGAAACTGGGAAAGTTTCGTAAGTTATCAGACTCCACCTAATATGTAAGCTACCTTAAATATTCTTAAGTGGGCATTTATTGTCTGTTATTGTATCTAGTGACCAATAATAACTAAATTAGTGGAATCTTAACTGACTCTTGTATGTATCTTTTTTATCTTACTGTAATTAAAAAATTTTAGATTTGTTGAATATAAAAATGGTGGAAGCTTCCTAACAACAAGTAGTGTGTAGTAGTAGTGTACTATATTAAGAACTACCATTGGTTCTTGGAAACTGTTTCATTTCATTTCATTTGGACGAAACTGTTTCATTTCACAGCTTTAGTGTAAAGTATTAATAGCTATTCTTTTTAATTTCAAGACACAGGCAAATTTTTTTACAATGTAGAGTGTTTTGTTGCTAAATCGTTATATTTCGCTAGGAACCAATTAATGAAATAATAATATTTGTCTAACAATACTTCGGCGGACAAGTAAAATTTGCGCATAATGTTTTTATAAAAGAAGTTTGTTTATATAAGTTAATGATAAAATATCTATTGTTCTGAAAGATATTTCTTTCTTCCTTTTTTTTAAAAAAAACTATGCACATTTTGACGTCTTTAATATTTTTATACAGTCAAAAAATTTTTTATAGTAATTTAAAATTAAATACGAAAATTAATCATATTATTATTTGCTTTGAGAAAAAAATCTAGAAAAAATAATGAATAATATCCATTTATCCTTCCATCAATGATCAATTTTGTTTTATTGTAAGTAACTTTCAGTACAAAATGTTTACATTTGAAAATAGAATACACTGCACACCATACAGTTCATGTTAAATTCTACAAAGCAAAACAGCAACAAATTACCATTTATTATCATGGAAATATACAAAAGCTACTAGAATATTACATGCATATAACATATTACTTTCGTTGTAGAACATTGGCAACCTCCAAAGTATAAAAATTTTGAGTTTGATGTAATAATAGTGCTTACAAAAAAATTTTCTTTCTTAAGATAAAACTATTTCTAATGTTTAATTAGAGTGTTTAATTAGAGTGATTTACTTTAATAAATAACGTAATATTAATAAAAATGTTTATAAATGGAACTGTTAAAAGCCTATAGAAATTTCTGTCACCTGTTTCAGTATTAAATTATGCAGTTTTGAGACTCACGCAGTAAAAAAAATATTTATTTCATGAACGTTTTAAAAAAAGTCCCAGAAGAAATTTTATTTACTCCTTGAAATATAGTAACTTACACTTTTTTTGAAACCGCAATTCCAACTTTTAATAACGTTTCTAAACGGTCTCATTGAATTATCCGTAACTGTATCAACTGCCATGTAAAAAAATGAAATTTCATCAATATTAATTCCAGTACTAATCAATTTGTAAAAGAGAAAAGACACTAAAACAAAAAAATGTGACCAAATCATAATTAGTTTTCCCTCCGCTAATAAAAGATCTGCTAGGTAATTTCTTAATTAATTGATATCATACGTCCTCATTCCTACATTAATTTTTCTCCCAGCACCGAGAAAGAATTTCTTACAAAAAATGCCATATTAGCTTAAAGACATTTCTAATTAGCAAAACGAGAATCCTTGTAATAAATATGAAAATTCACGGTATTAATATAGGTTATTTGAAAATATTTTTGTTCGTTAGGGTAATAGTTTATTAGAAACTTTAATTTTAACCCTTTCACTACCAATTTTTCTTCTGAGAAAAAAATGAAATAAGTACTTGAAAACATCAGTTACAATGCAAATATCGATAAAGTTCTGAAAAAGGGAAAAAATTACTTACCAGAGGGAGAAGGATGAGTGGGATATATATGTCCCACTGGTATTTTTTCTTGGGACACATGCGTCCCAGTGGTACTGAAATAATGATTGAGGTAAGAGCTTCAGTAAAATTCTCATATCCAGTGGGACAATTATGTCCAAGTAAAACATACCACTGGGACACATAGGTCCCGTATTTTCTATTACTATAATAGTTACAATGAATGAACAAATGAAAATATACTTACTTCAACTAAACTTCTTATTTTGATAATAATACTTAATATTACAAGCGCTGGAGACTTCACTCAGTCGCACAGTGCTCTAAAATGGCGGCCAGACAGGAGAAAATACCGTGCAATGTATTTTTGCGAGGGAAAAATGTATTAGGAAAGGGCTGTACTGCCATCTATTGGGAGAAAATTACCCTGAATTGTCAGTGATATCAAGGAATACCAGTGGGACATGCATTCACAATAATACAAAGCATATTTAGCCCATAGGGTCATTTGAAACTGCCTGCGGGACATATATGTCTCGGTGGTAGCGAAAGGGTTAAAAATCTAACGCTTAAAAGTAAATTTAAGAGGGAAATTTTTTTTTTTGCACGCAATATTTTACTTTTTTTTTAAAAAAAACACTATAAAATTATCAGATTATTCTATAGTACGTATCATTTATTTTACCATTGATTATGCAATTTTAGGGCTTTGATAAAAATTCCTTTTACTAATTAGAATGATGATTGAGTCTGTTTACTATGCCTTTCGGTATAGTTAATTTGATAGAAGTTAGATGGTTAATTCTCTTTTATCCTAATGTATTTCTTAATTATAAGTGAGGGAAAAGCAACGCGATGCTTTCAAGTCTTCAAATAAAGAATGTTAATCTGTGTGGCTTTGATTTTATGTTTTGGATAATGGTATTTACTGTTTATTGTTATGTTTCACTTTGACTTAGAGAAATCAAACAAAAGAAATAGCATGAAATGTAATATAAAACTTATGCATCAAATGATTTATAAATTTTGAGGCAATGAACTGGAATATGGCATTTATTTTGAAAATACTTAGGTGGTTCTTAAATTATTCTCTGAAAAAGAACATAAATAAATGAAAATCAAAACTTGTGTGCTTTTTTTTCTACCAGAAAGAAGCATGAGCCTCATTTACTGAATAAACCGGTACGAAATCAAAAGTCGACATAATTTTTCTCTAAGAATTTTCGTTTATTATTTTGAAATAATTCATCTATTTTTGCTGTATGTTTTGTTAGATATCCATCCGAAAATCTAATTATAAAACCATTTAAAATAAATAATTCCAATAATATTTACTAAAATATAGCACAAAGAGGAATAAAAGAGCACTGTACCCTTAAACCAGTTGTTCTTAAAAAAGACCAGTTGTCTTTTTTAAGTGTACTTGGTACACTTAAAAATAATCAAGACAATAATTTTATATTTGTCTTATTAAAAACACAAAATTATTGAAAATTTCACTATTTTCGTTATTTTATTTAATGATTTGTAAATTAATTTCTGAATCAGTTAAATTAGCATTTTTCTCATTTGAATTTTTTTCCCTTTGAAATAGATGGAAAACTGATTTTTTTCTTATTAATCTCCAAAATAGAAACATTGTCGGTTAAAATAACATTTTATATTAATACCAATCTATAGTTGTTTAAAATAATATAATTTTCCTCCTTCTTTAACTGGCTCAAAACGATTTTTAGAAAATGGTGAAAATTGAAATCCGACCAAAATAAAAATGCGTTTTTCAAGAATTTCAACATTTGTTGGACAGAACAGCAATTAAAAACTCGTATCCCCCCCCCTTAGCTCGAAAAATCTCAAAATTCTTTCATGCCCTGTTTGACATTATTATTCCAAAACCAATAGCCCAAATGAAACTTTTAAATGCCCAAACATTATTTTTCGAATGCATATTTATAAAAGCATATAAACGCATTTATTATTAAACTGCTAATAAAAATGACAATAATTACATCACATCTCGTATAAATCAGATATACTAGTGTTATGAACAAATGAGCCTTAAGTTTGATTAAGAAAAAGTATTAAGTACAAATTAGTTTTGATGGGTTGTTTTGCATTGTTTATTAGTTTCTTCGCTCGAATAAACATTTGTTGAAGTTAATAAACTTCATTTTTATCAACAACAAACTATTGTAATCAGAAGTATTTGACATTACTAGCAAGTGCAAGACCTTCATCATGCCTACTTTCTTTCGTGTAAAAAAACTTATCTTAAATTGCAGCTGATGAAGCATGGCATGAAGGAAAAAACAAACATGCCCGGACATGCCGAGTAATGCAATTTTTGAGTTCCAGTGTTTGCGCATTTATTCTAAGATATTGCAGATATTTTTTATGTAAAGAATGACATGATTCTGTTTTCAAATCTCAATACGAGCAAATTTATATTAAAACTATTTAACTTCAGAACGTTTTGCGATTTGCATGTTTACAAGATCATAAACAATATTATTTCGCTTTTTTTTAAGTCTTCGTGTGGAACTGAAATTTTTTCGAAAAAAATCCATTATTTAAATTGTTTATATAAAGAAAAGCGTTGGTCATTTAAATAAAATTCATTATTTAAATGAAAACCTTTTTGGAAATAGAACTGTTTATAATAACAGTTATCCATTGTTTAAATTATTTAAATAAGGAAAAGCGTTAATTATTGAAATTAATACATTATTTAAAAGAAAACCTGCTTGAAAACCTTTTTGGAAATTTAACTGTTTATAGTAACAGTTATAGTGGTTGTCTACTTTTCTATAATGTTTAGTGTTCATACCAATTTCTAATGAGTCTTGAAACTATACTTATCAAAATCTTGCTTTATTTAACTGTTGTAAGCAATTTTATATAGTTTGTAGTATAATATTCTTCGAAAAAAATCAATTGTTTGAATGAAAAGCGTTAGTTATTTCAATTAAATCCATTATTTTAATGAAAGGAAGTTTGAAAACAATTTTTCAAATGGAACTGTTTATAGTAAAAGTTATAGTGATGGTTTACTTTTCTATAGTGTTTAGTGTTCCTACCAACTCTAATGAGACCTGAAACTATGTTATGTATGAAGTTATTGTTATTATTTAACTGCTGAAATATTGTAAACGACTTTATATAGTTTGTAATATCAATGAGAACGCTCCTAAAATATAGTATTATTTAAATAATATGAAATATTTTCAATTTTGAAAACTATTTCATAAATATTCTTTTCTGCTTTGAGAAATATAAAGTCTCAAACATGAATTTCAAACATTTTTCATCTTCTTTTCAAACTTTCAACGGGAATATCAACAAAAAAAAAAAAAATAATTCTCAATACTCCCGATGAATGATGATATGCGTGAAGCTTCGACACAAAATGGGAGAAAAAAGGTTTTAACTTTTGTGATATAGAGTTCGAAAATAAGTTTTGGAATACACAAATAAACAGTCAATTGAATTTCAGCGACACTGAAAAAAACCTGTTCTACCAATGATTTTTTTTATATGAATTCTATTTATCAACGAAATGTAATAAGATTCTTACACGACTTCCAAGAAATGAATTAAATTGAATACGAATCAAATCTTACATGTTGAAAAAGATTAGTTTTTGGTTTTTATTTATGCATTTTATCTGCGAATCAACTTATAGCCTAAATCTATTTTAAACTAGAGAATATTTTTTATGAATACCGCATGAAATGGGAAGAAAATACCAATTCATGTCAAACGCAGAAGCCCTGTTTGAAAAATAGATTCAGATGCAGAAGATATAGCCACATGAAAATTTACTGTCGCCAGTTAAAGAAAAAAAAATATTGTAAATAAAGAACGAAAACGGCAATTTACATAAATTGCAAATACGCATGAAGGTTTTCATAAAAAAAATTTCCTAAATTGGTTGGTGAAAAAGCTTCATGACGCTGTTGTTTTTTGTGTTAGAGTGCAGAAAAATTTTGCATTCTTTGAGAAATATATCAACATTTGATTTCAAATTATGCAGGGTACTGGAGGATAATTTTTTTAGTTGCGTTAGATTTTTTTAACAGATTTCGTATCGCAGATTATAGATAGTTTCATACCACAGATTTCAAATCTGCAATTAATTTCACTCCTCAAGGTACAGATTTTTTTAAAGATATTTTTAGTCTATTTTTTATTAAAATGTGCAAGTTTTAAAACGTTAAATATAACAGGAGATCGCATAAATGTGCGACAAAACCTCTTGTAGAATTAAGGCACGTCATCAGGATTAAAATTGTATATAAACTCATGCGCGGAAATGTCGTCATACGCTGCTAAACGCGCTTTCCTTTTATGAATTGTTTCTTCTTGTGCTTTGGAACAGGTCATCAAAGGGAAGCGCCCCTAGCCAAGCACGACGGCATTTCCGGGGCGCAGGTTTCTATGCAATTTTAATCTTGATGATGTGCCCTAATTCTTCTGGAAGGAACATTTATGCGACTAATTGTTACATATAACATTCTTAAACTTTTTTTTCGACAAAAAATAGTCTAAAAATGACTTTTAAAAAAATATGTAGCTTTAAGAGCAAAACTTGTCTCAGATTTGAAATCTCCCGTACTCGAATTAAGTAATTTCAAGCATTGGCAGAATTGCAACAAAAAATGTGTTCCGCAGTCGTAAATTCTAAAACATTATTCTAGAATAATTTGTTACCTAAAAACCTCACATTTTGAATCTTAATTTATTTTAAAACTTAGGGACATTGTAATAAAAATAACGATTGAATAAGAAAATGGTTTTTATTATAATAGTTTTATGGTTTTTTTGTGACGAACTAACTTATATTAAAACACCCACAAGTTGTTCTACAATTGCTTCAAATTTACAAGGAGGCATTTCATAGTGTTCTTGTGTGTTACATGCAATTCTGTAGTAATAGAATGTGAATAACATGAAGAAAAAAATTATGACATGAATGAATAACATGAATAAAACTTTAATTAAAATATTTTTGTGGTTACAAATTGTTCTACAGAAATAGAAAGTAGATAAAAATTAATTTTTATTATAAAATTTTTAGGGTTAATTGCTTTACTTCAATAATAAATTGAAAAAAAAATGCAAATGAAACATGTCTCCAAATCAATATAAGGTGTACGTTGCGCTATGTATAAATTAAACAACTAGATGGTGTTAAAAATGCACAAATTATGATCAAAAAGGAACACACTATAGTTTCGATTCTATGAAAAAGAACCTTCTCTAGTGTCAGAACTTGTGCGAAAATGAAATTACACAGCTGTTGCGATACTAAAGTAAGAATCTGCAGTGCTAACCCTAAAAATCTACAAAACATACATAACATAGTTTGTTAGTTGTTTAAATTTTTTTAGACTTTTATAAAGTATGTTACAGGCAAAGTGAGAATTCTGGCATTGTCTTCGAAACTGAAAATCGACTGCAATCGACTTCAACCCAGTTTTTATTTATTTATTTATTTTACTTTAAGGAAAAATTGGAAAAGATAATGTGTTTTTTCTTTTTCTGTGATTTACAACTGTCAAAACATAGATCAAACTATGCATAAAAAGCATTTGTTATTCTATATTACCTAAATAAGGCATATAATAATTCACATAATTTATACTTCCTGGTGTTGTATACAATGCCGACAATTCTTAGTTTACCAGTAATATATGCATAAAAAAGGACAAAGATTGAAATTGTATCTTAAGCTCAGTACACAATCGAAATAAAATTGGTAATCATAGAAATTATTTTCGTAGAAATTATTATTTATCGTAGAATTGGTATATTATTGAAAAAATGAGTTTTTAAAATGTTTGTTGATTATAAATCAATTTTTACTGATTCAAATAAATCAATCACATAAAATTTCATTAATTAATGCTATTTAGAAATAAAAATAAAATATTTTTAAACACAAGAATTTTACATATCTAACACAATATTATTTTACTGTCATGAAAGGAATAGCAATCTTTACATTGTATTATCTGAAAAAAGAAATAATTTTAAAAATTTCTGATTAATGTAATTCAGTATTAAATAAAAATCTATTTTCACAGTATTAATAAAAATCTCAAACTGTTTCTCAATTTTTCTTATTGAGTTCATAGAGAAAATGAATGTAATGAATTCTAAGAACATTTGACATAATAGAACATTTAATAACAATTTCCACGTAAAGACTATACTGTAAAAAATTTCGGATCAAATTACAGAACAAAGTGCCGCCACTTTCGGTGCATCATCCGTAAAATCCATTTTACAATAAAATCAATTTTTACCATAAAATCCATTTTACCGTAAAATCTATTTCACCGCAAAATATATTGTAATTTTTACAATAATACTTATTTAATTCGATTGATATAGTCATTTTACGACAATTATTATTGTAAAAACAACAGCATATCGGATTTTTTGCTTCGTAACATATTCAAGAAAAAATTAATTTTACGGTAAATAATACCAGTGCTTTTTAGTGTGATTTTTTACAGTGAATAGCATTTTAAATACACATAAAATAAAAAAGCATATTATCCATCAAACGTTTTATAGATTTCACAAGTGTATATACATTTTTTTCTACAAGAATTTGTGATTCTACAGCAATAAAGAATATTGATGCTAGCATGTGAGCAGATAGCATCTGAATACTAAATATAAATATTTTGACGTGTCTTACAAAATAAATGAAAGGCAAAGTTCATTGTTTTATGTTTATCATTCGTTCAGTTCTTAAATAATATTTAAAGGCACATAAAAATGTCTTTATCACACACATTTTAATTACAACTTTATTTGTTGCTCTTGTTCCTCCAGTAGAATCTGAAAAGAGATAAAAATATGGAATAAAAAATTATTCTTGACACAGTAAGGAATGAAATTTTTCAATTAAATTTGCATTCAAGACTGAGCAAAAAAGTCTTGTCGTAACTACTTTAATATGATTAAGTTTACCGTGTTTCTGGTTCTATGAGAACACCAAAGAGTTCGGAATTTTTACTGAAGCCTCTTGGGATTGATTTTGGTAAAACCAACGATAAAATATGGTTTTATAATCTGTGATTATATTTGGTAATTTTAGCATAATACCTTAGCGCATGGCATAAAAACCGTTAATGCGGTAAAATTTACTTTTCTGTTTTGTATTTTTTTTCTAAATGTGAGGTAATAAGATCGACAATTTTGTTGAACAGAATTTCTGGACAACCGATACCGTATGAACAGAAAAATTATCAAATGAATGGCATTCAATGCCATACATTTTGGTTTTATTAGTCAGAACTACGATTTTTATTTTACCAGAAATATCATTACCATAGGGTAATTTCACCAAAATTTTTTTCTCCGTAAATACAATAATATTATAACCTTTTAAAGGGGAATTTTTTACTTAAATGTGGAATCATTTTACAGGTCAAAATAATTTTATTTTACTCAAGCCTATTTTCCTTAAAGTATTAAATTCACGCTTTTAAAAATAAAATTTTCTAATCAAGTCTGTTTTCACTAAATTTATAAAAATAATGAATTTTTACCTATTATACATTTTAATAATGTATTTAAAATAGAAAAAACACAAGGAAATAACTTCAAATACAATTTCATTTTAACTAAAAAAATTACTAATAATTTTGTTTAGAATATATGCTAATTTAAATACATATTTAAAAACTTATAAATGACGAGATAGCTCTTCTACTACTAATGTAATTAATGAGATTATGTAAAAATGAGAAACAATTTTTTATTTAGATTTAAAGCACCTATTAGTTCGAATATGGATGACTGGGACAATACACAACGGACCAACTACTTTTAAAATAAAATTATTTCAAAAATTAATATCCCACACTATCTGTTCTTATTCGTTGAACTTTTCTTCGAATTATTTATGAAATTACAATTGTCTATTTAAAGAATACAATTGTTATATATCGTTTTTAATATTATTAGGCCTGTGACAATTCACAATAGACCAACTACTCTTAAAATAAAATTATTTCAAAAATCTATATCCCACTTTATCTATGCTTATTCGTTGAAGTTTCCTTCGAATTATTTATGAAATTACAATTGTCTATTTAAAGAATACAATTGCATACCGCTTTTAATATTATTAATCATGTAACAATGCACAATGGACCAACTACTTTTAAAGTCAAATTATTTCAAAAATTAATATCCCACACTATCTATTCCTATTCGTTGAACTTTTCTTCGAATTATTTATGAAATTACAATTGTCTATTTAAAGAATACAATTGTTATATATCGTTTTTAATATTATTAGGCCTGCGACAATTCATAATAGACCAACTACTTTTGAAATCAAATTATTTCAAAAATTAATATCCCACTTTATCTATGCTTATTCGCTGAACTTTCCTTCAAATTGTTTATGAAATTACAATTGTCTATTAAAAAATACAATAGTTCGAAACCATTTTTAATATTATTAATCCTGCAACAATTCTCAATTGACCAACTACTTTCAAAGTAAAATAATTCTAAAAATTAATATCCCACTTTATCTATGCTATATTCGTAAAACTTTTCTTCGAATTATTTATGAAATTACAATTGTCTATTTAAAGAATACAATTGCATACCGCTTTTAATATTATTAATCATGTAACAATGCACAATGGACCAACTACTTTTAAAGTCAAATTATTTCAAAAATTAATATCCCACACTATCTATTCCTATTCGTTGAATTTTTCTTCGAATTATTTATGAAATTACAATTGTCCATTTAAAGAAAACAATTGTTATATATCGTTTTTAATATTATTAGGCCTGTGACAATTCACAATAGATCAACTACTCTTAAAATAAAATTATTTCAAAAATCTATATCCCACTTTATCTATGCTTATTCGTTGAAGTTTCCTTCAAATTATTTATGAAATTACAATTGTCTATTTAAAGAATACAATTGTTATATATCGTTTTTAATATTATTAGGCCTGTGACAATTCACAATAGATCAACTACTCTTAAAATAAAATTATTTCAAAAATCTATATCCCACTTTATCTATGCTTATTCGTTGAAGTTTCCTTCAAATTATTTATGAAATTACAATTGTCTATTTAAAGAATACAATTGTTATATATCGTTTTTAATATTATTAGGCCTGTGACAATTCACAATAGACCAACTACTCTTAAAATAAAATTATTTCAAAAATCTATATCCCACTTTATCTATGCTTATTCGTTGAAGTTTCCTTCAAATTATTTATGAAATTACAATTGTCTATTTAAAGAATACAATTGTTACATACCATTTTTAATATTATTCAGCTGGCCTGGTTTTCTTTCTCTTCTTCATTATGATCAACTTTTTCACCATTTTTGGTATACATCTTTTGGGCTTGGCGAGCTATTCTGCTCTTCTCTTCCAATATCTGAACGAAATAATAAATACCATATCGTATTAAAAGTATTTATAGTAATTAAAGGTATTTAAAGTAATATATAATATTGTAAAATATGGTTTTATAATATGTGATAAAATTTGGTAATTTTATCATGATACCTTAGAGTCTAGCATTGAAATAAATTTTTGCGGTTGAATTTGCTTTCTGTTTTATATTTCTTTCTATATGCCAGGTAATAAAAGCCAACATTTTAGATATCTGAATTCCCGGTAAACTGTAACCATACGAAAAGAAAAATTACCAAATGTATGGTTTAAATACCATATATTTTGCTTTTTTTAATCCAGAATTATGGTTTTTTTTTACCAAAAATGTCACTACCTTAAAGTACGGTAGTTTTAACAGGATAGAATTTTTTCTACGTGTGTTTGCTTAGATTTAGATAAAAATTTTGATTTTCCTTTTCTTGATGTTTTTCGTTCTAAGCAAACTTTGGGTGGGCGATCACATCTATAGCACTATATTATTGTTTAAACTGATATTGTTATTGTTTTTGTCAGCCATTAAGGTAGAGGGGGTTGCGATTGTTCTTGTTTTCCA
Source organism: Parasteatoda tepidariorum (assembly GCF_982258835.1). Taxonomy (NCBI): domain Eukaryota; kingdom Metazoa; phylum Arthropoda; class Arachnida; order Araneae; family Theridiidae; genus Parasteatoda; species Parasteatoda tepidariorum. The sequence continues at coordinate 49,049,778 of NC_141762.1, read as the reverse complement.
GTGGCGCTATCTATGTTAGAGAATTCGACTTCTGCCCCACCCATACGTCACACCCGTTAATAGGGTGGACCCATTCATATATCCATTCATTAGTCCACAGATCGTAATTTTGACCAGAACCAGAAAACGATCAATCTCCAATTCAGTACCCCAGATGTATGATTTGTTATGGAAGCATGGAGGACTTTGTGACCCAAGAGATTTAGCGTGCACCACTCACCATTTACTACAGGGGAAGTCTTTGGCCGGCTGGATTCGAACTCCCGTTCTCACAAACGTGAGTCCAGTGCCCTGCCAGCCAGGCTATCCCGGCCAATTAAACTGAGGACAACTGGATATGAATAATATTGAAAATTTTTAAAACGCAAATTAAGCAAAAATAAAGATGCTTATAAAAATTTAAAAATGAACAACTCTATATTTCTTAAATATCTTTTAAGAAAATGCTGATTTAAGAATTGTAGAAAAAAATATATCACAATATAAAATGGTCTAGCAATTCGCAAGCTTCGAAGCATACTGCCGAGTGAGGAAAAGGCCCAGCATCAGTTTATTTTGGAAAATAAAATAAAGAAGATTTAAATCATACATAAAATTTCTCTTCTACGTCTACCCCCATTCTACGGTTGATTTCAACCGGGAGGAAAGAGACCTCTTAATACATATACTGACAACTGTACAGACTTTTCGGCTAAATAACTCCAGTCTACGGAACTCAAAACATCAAAAATATTAAATAGACCAATTCTTTGTCTCGCTACCGCGTGGCCTCAGAATTAAGCTATTATAACCAACGCAAATTATTGAATAATAACATTTATTATAGGTCATCCAAAAATACAACTCTATGAAGCTTTCAGCTTATAATTTTTTTCTAAGCTCTTGTTGCAATGTCTGAGTTGTATAATATATAAATGTTTTAGTCTTCAATTATTTTTTTCGAGAAAAGTAAATTACCATTTCCTTTTATCCTCCATTTTAGATGTATAAAACGATCCCTTTGAAATATATTGATAGAGCTTATACTGTATCTTAGCAACATGAATAATAACAAACATGCATGTAAATACTCTCTCTCTCTCTGTTAAAAGGAATCAATAGCTGATATGAATATTGTATATTTTAACCTTGAAGTGTGATAATACAAAATCTTGATTATATATAATGTGTGTCTATATATTTTGATATTTTTGAAACAGCTAATTCAAAGCTATTTTTATATAACAGTCTAAGCTCTACGTTCCAAGTTCTGTAGTCATTCAAAAAATTGTTAAGCTTTCGTTCCTTTTATGTGTATTACATTAAAAGCAATAAAATAATATATTTCAGAGAAGTTAAATTTTCACAGATAAAAAACATATTAATACACATTTTAGAAATACTTTCTAGCAATAATGCATCGTTTTCTCTAACAGTAAAAAGCAAGAAAACTCTAACTTAAACTCGAACAAACTTTTTATAAGAAATATATTAAAACAATTACAATAAAGTAATTTCTGTCACGAAGAAATATATAAAAATAAATGTCTCATTTTATTTAAAAAAATATTTTTAGCTCAGAAAGTAAAATGGATCATGGGATTTTGTGCAAGCGGTTCTACGTAAGGCTACAATTCTATATAATTTAATGTTTCAATGTTATATATTCCATATATTTCTTTAATTTCAATTTTTGCTATCAAACTTAGACAAAACAACATAATGATTATTTCATTGTAGAGACATTAAAGACGCAACACTTAGATGTAATAACACCACACTTTTCAAAATTTCTCTTGCTTTAATTATGTCAGAGCCCCTACCAACTTTAATGGGAAGCGTTTAATTTATGCTGTAAATTTGAGTGAACACTCTAAAATTAATTAAATCTGTCTCTTTGCATGTCTTTTGTTTATTTCTTTTTAAATTTAATGTAATATAAATAAATATTTCATTCATCATAGAAATAACTTTAAGAACAACAAAAAAAAAAATTTAAATCAAATCGTAATTTACTTTGAGTATTAAAAAATGTATCTTTTCTTCATTAACACTCAACATCCTTTAAGAAAAAACATTCACTCATTTTTTTAGAATCAAAATAAAACGAATAAATTTATGAATAAAATCTAAAATCTAAATCTCAATCTAAATTAATAAAAATAATTTCAAGTAAGAATAATAAAAGCAAACGATATACTTATTGTCCAACGAGTAGTTAAGTTTGCTACCGTTATAGAACTCCGTATGTTACAGGGCAAAAAGCGTTTCTATCTCGCGCTTTAAAACAAATTATGTTGCTTTTTGGCATTCTTTACCGTTAGAATGTAAATTTTTTAATACTTCTCTGTGAATATTATCAAGACACCTTCTATTTTTTTTATCGTTGAACAGTTTTAGATTAAAAATTTCGATAGCCAGTTTTAATTTATTTAATTGAAATGCTAATATAGTATGTTCAATAAGCTAACACCATAAAATAATGCGAATACTTTTGCTCAATTAAGCAGCGAACTATTCTAAATAACTATTGATCTAATGATCTGATTTTCACGTATTAGGACTCAATCTAAATGGTTCCACGGGTGACTTTCAAACTTCAAATCATATCATATATTCAGAGGTCATATATTATAATAGGTCATATATTCAGAGAAAATACTTTTTGCGTATCTGATTTTGTGACTTTCAAACTTCAAATATGCTAATTATTGAATGCAGACGATATTTCAAGTTACGAAATATCGAAATACAAACCCGTACTGTCTCTGAATAAACATACCTTTTTTCAACCCTCCAAAATACAGTGGATGGCTTTAATCGGGGAAATATGGTCCCAATAGTTTGCTCAGGAGAGCGGTCGAAAGTCTGGACCCCTTAATGCTAATTTTACTTGTTGCGTATTTCGCCATATCTCATCATATACTAGGTCATATATTCAGAGAAAATACTTTTTGTGTATCTGATTTTGTGATTTAAAACATCGTCTTCACTAATTATTAACAAATTTGAGGATCATCCTGTCGAACCATTAGGATTGAGACCTAGTACATGAAAATCCGATTATTTGATTAAAAGTTATTCAGAGTGTTTCGCTTTCTTCTTTTTCTGTGCGCTGTACATTAACATCACAAACAGCCATCCTTCAATTCTAATATCAGAAAATTTCATTGAATTCTATACTATTGATGATATTTAATACGCTGTGAACCTAATAAGACATTAACGAAACCACAAATGCTCATTTTAATACGAGGACCGTTATTTCTTTTTCCAACATAACGATCACTGTGTTAAATCCGAAATAAATTCATTGTTTTTCGAAAAATTATTTTTGAGCATTTCACACATTGTAAAGTCACAAGAATACTTTTTCCTCATATGACACAGATTTTTTTATAAACATTGGAGTTAGAACGCTAAAGTTCTTGATAAATTTCTTAGTCTAAAAATAAAACGATTAGCTTTATTAAAAAAAAAAGGAAAAACAGTGGATAAGGATCAGTCAAAACCTACCGATATCCTCCTCTCTTCAGCCTTCTGTTGTTTTTCTTTTATTTCTTCAACTGTTAAGTTGTTTTGGTTTTGTTCTTCTAAGCGCTGCAAGAGAAATATCAAAATTCGTATATCATAAATTGTGTCAAAACAAGTATATGAAAAAAGCCTCCTCTTGAATTTCTATCATAAAAATTATAAATGCATCAAAGTTTTATTATCTTTATATACTACATTGACAATCTTTTACTATTACAAAACTCTCACATGAAATAATACCAGTCATAACTGTTAAAATTATTAATTTAGTTGTATCATTATATTGGAGAAAAATTCTGCAAGAACGATATCAAGTTAAACTACATAAGAAGGCATCATATTGTACCGTGGATTTGAACTATAGCAGTGCTAGTCTTAAAGTGCAACTTGAATGCAAAAACGATTCAATGTAATGCATTTTCAAAACTTCAAATTTGCATGATAATATTGATCAAAGTATCGGTATCATGATTTAAAGTACCCATATTATAGTAACTAATTTAACTAACTAATGATGATTTAATGATTTAACTAATGATGTGGAAGAATATTTATGAACTAGTATTTGCAATGAGACGGATACTAGGATGAAAACTACAGATTTTATAGTTCAAACTTGACCCTGATAGTGTAATGCTCTTTGTTAACTCATGAAACAAAATATCGTAAATTATAATCTTGAAGTTTTAATTAGGATATTAATTACAATGCTATTAATTTATTTTCTGATGTTTTTACCTCAAACTAAAATGTAAGTTATCACTTATAGTTTTTATGAAAAAATACTGTCGTAAAAAACTTTTATTTCTCCCCCAACTAAAAAATAATATTTTAATATCTTCCATCCAACGAAGTTTCGAAATTGATAATTGGATACCTGCAAGTGATGTCATCTTTGATAAATAGTGGCATTTACCAATTTGAAAGCCAATCAAGTTCAACACACGCGTGTTACGTCACTTACAGGTATCCAATTAAGTCTGATTTAGATCACATGGTTGGTCATAATCACTTCACTTCGTCTTGAGTTGTAAGCAATAAAAATTTATCCACTCTATCGTTTTTAAAATCTTTTGCTAAAAAAATTATTCTTTTTTCAGTTAAAATTTTATTGAATAGAACAACAAAAAAAGTTACATTTATATCATTTGTTGTGCAAAATCTGAAACAAAAGAAACAATTTATATTATTTCTGCAGAAAATATAATATTAATAGCAGAAAGTTTTACTTCAACTGCCTCAATAATCGCCACAAAATATTTGCATGTAATGCTGGCATATTGAGTGATAAAATATGGATAAAAGCGATGCGCTTATTACAATAACACTATTTCTGTTAAGTCAATATTTTATGTATTTGTGGAATCTGCATAAACCGTTTTTCCGTATCATTGACTAACAGATACATGGCGAGAAAATTTATTTTCTTTATCACATTTGAAAACTTTCAAACGGAAAATTTTCAAACGCATCCCATTCTTTTGAAAATGAATTATGCAGTTGGTTGGACAGTTTTATGTTTCTTCTAAACATATTCTTTCAGAACTTCATGAATAATTCACAAGTATTTAAATTCAATGTAGCGAGAAAAAAAATTTTAATTTGCTGCGAATTCTCTTTTTTATATTTACATTTCATATTTTATTTCGAAAAATTTTCCTATCGAAGATTACTTGAACTAAATTTCATTTTTTCGATTATTTTTAAAACAAAACTAAGCGATCAGGAAATATTCAATTCTTCCTTGGGTTATCCATTGCGAAGACATTTTCTTTTTCATTCTATAAAATCCCATAAATAACTAATCGAATATTTTTAGTTAACGAGAAATAATATTTCTCGCTTTCAAGATTTAAAAATACGAAATGCATTAAATGCACCTTTTTTTAATTCGAAATATTCTAAGTAATTTTAACTTGGAGGCTTCATTTCGAAATTTCTTTGGGAGAAAACTCTTTAAAGAAAAACACTTTTAAAGAATAAATTAAATGGGCCCCGAACAAATACGAAAGTAGTTCGCTTTAAGAGGAAAGTAATTAAAGCGACTAAAAATGAAAAGCAGGTTACCGTACAATTCTATTTTCTTAAAAATGAAAAAAAAGTGAATTTCCACTTAAGTTTTTTTAATAAAAGTTTGCAAATGGAAGAAATAAGTACAAATGCAGTTAAGATAAATGCATTCAATAAACTACTTTTCTTCGTTTTTGATTTCTCAGTTATTCAGATTATAAAATTTAAAAATTAAATACAGCCTATTTTGCTACTTATTGAAGTGAAAAGTAAATAATAATTATGGCTATTATGAGAATAATTACGATTTTTTAAGCAAAATAAAAGCCTTAATACCCAATGAATAAATAATGAATAACTTTCGAAAAATCTAAACTTTGCTTTTCTTTCAGAAAGTCACGAGGAATACGAAAAATACCTTTTTATTATTCAATTAACGAATAATATGCGCCAATTTATTTTCCTGAGGTCTTATAAGTTAAAAGTGTTAATTGAAGTTTACACATTTGGTATTATTGATTTATAATTTTGATAGGATTATTTCATTAAACAAGCATAGAAACCAAATTTCAGTTAATATACTTTTATTTATATATTTATGTATTTTTATTTTATTTATATAATGCTTATATTTTTATTTTTTGTAATACTTTTATTTTTTTGCTATCATAATGGTTTTAAAGAAATTATGTTTTTTTAGTGCCACGCTTCGTTATTAACCTTGATATCCTTTCCTAAAGGTCTGGTTTCTTAAGACAAGCGCCTTATCTGGGCGTCGGCGTGACGTCAACGTCCCGCTGACGCCAACAAAATACTGGTTTGTTAGCTCAAGGCCTGGTTTCTTAGAACTAGCGCCTTATCTGGGCGTCAGCGGAAAGTTGACGTAGAGCTGACGCCAAAAAAAAATACTTTTTTGTTAGCTCAGCGTGAGCAGTTGGTCCAACGCAGACATTATCTCTCATTGCACATGCGTTAATAACGTAAACAAATATTTATTTTGAATTTGTATTGATTTTGTTATTGTCGACCAGTGTTTTAGAGAACAAATAATGACTTTGTCCAAGAAAAAAAAACATTATAGCTGAGCTAAATGAAGAGTGCTATGTTTAATGAAGAAGCTATGTTTAATGTCAAAATCAAAATCTTGGCTGATATCAATGTGCTGTTGGATGTTGTCCGCCATTGCTTCTGTGGTTAACGCCACGTTGTAATACAACTCCAGTTGAGTTGGACGGTAATTGTAGTTCAAGATGAGCGTACGATGACGTATACTATCAAACTCACAAATGGACCAATCAGAGGTTAGCGCTGATTTCCAACTGACGGCGTCCTGTCCTAAGAAACCAGGCCTTAAGAAACCAGGCCTTGAAGCTAGTAGTTCAGCAAGCACTGCCAAAAAGAGCTAGACGATATATCGTGAAATATCGATATTCCTTAATTATCTCGATAACGATCTAAAAAATATACTGTAAGGATATATCATGAATAATGCTAAATATTTTCATGAGAGCAGTGGTGGCTCAAAGTATAGAACGTTAGCCTTCCATTGAGGTTGTCGCGAATTTATTTTTTCTTCATGAGAACTTTATTCTGTAAGCTAGCGCTGCACTGCTAAAATTTTCATTCTAAAGTTATGGTAAAATAACTGGCAGCTGTCTGTCCATCCGTTTAACCGCTAAGTTTACGGTAAAGAAATTTTTTTTTCCTTTATGGTTTTGAAACCATTTACAAAAAGTATAGTTATAAAACCATGAATACAAAACTATACGGTTTCTTTACCATTTACGACTAGCATTTTTCAAAAACGTAAAAAAAAGAATTAACTATGTAACTAGACATAGGAGCTCGGCTTTTCGTAAGGTAATAGGCATTATGCCGGACACTGGAAATTCTTCATGTGTTGAAGAGAATGGAGGAAATATTGTGATGTCAACACTAGGACTCGAACTCAAGTACTGCCGTTCATGAGACGGACAAATAAGCCAGCACGGCTATGACATGTACGTTTTTGCAAACAATTAAGTAACTTCATTAGGTCGTTTTAGTTGGTGCGTCAAAATTCAGGTTGTTATACCGTATTAGATGAAAGCAGTTAATAAACAGTTTTTCTCAAATTTAACAGTTTGACTACCATTTTATTTACGGTTATTTGACTGTCTTGATTAAATGTGGTAAAATAACCGTTCAATAAATTGTTATTTACCCATTTTTTCCAAGAAATTTCTAACAGTGTTGAATGTCAGTCAAAAGTAGCAAAAAGGAGAGGGGAGGAGAAAAGAGATTACATGCCGTTGCCAGATATAAATTTAAACATTTATATTTTAATTTTTAAAAATGAAAAGGCTTAGTAAAAAGTGATATAAAAAGAAGCAGTTTCCATTCGAATTTTTATAACTCTCATCAGCGAGTAAAAGTAATTCCTATTTATTTCTTGTTATTAAATTATACCATCGGTGTTAATTACGTTAATTTTTTTTCCAAGTACACATATTTATTTTTCAAGTCAGGGTATTCGTTTATTTAATTTTGATTAACATATTAAGAAAATATTCTTACGTAAAGCTACAAAATAACTGAATAGTTTAAAAACAAATTATTCAGCGTTTTCGTGAAAAAATATTGAAGGTTAGAGGGAAAATACAATGATGAATAGAAAGGAATTTTGGAGGTTGACGAAGGGAGTGGACTCCTAATACTACAAAATATTATTATTTTTAAAGATAGATTTCTTTTAAGTTTCCTTATAGTCAATAGCAAGATAATTAAGTTACATGCAAACTCATAATTTATAAGATAACTACAAAAACTCCCAAGTTTCATGGACATACGTAGGAAGTAATGGATGCAAAATAATTAAATTTGCTTTTATAATGACAATCGAAATTTTTATAATGAAAAATACATTTACACGTTATCTTTTCTCATTTTTTTTAAATATCCTTTCTCGAACAAGCATTCTTATAGTACTCTTATAATAACATTTTGAAATTATTTGATGTATTAACAGATTTTGCAGATTTTTTCGAAGGAATAGTCATTTAAATTTTAAAATATTTAAAAAAAATGAAGAAAAAAAATTAATTAGAATATGTTTAAAATTTTATCTCCTAATATCGTTACTTATTATTATAAGTTGCACAAATTGTATTTTTTTTCTCTTCATACATTTCGCTCAAAACCTATTTGATTTTTGTTGATACGGCATTAAAAATTCGCCTATTAGATAGCAAAACGTTGTTGATAGCAAGGGTGGTAATATTAATGTTTAAAATTAAACACTAAACAAAAATATTCCAGATGGAATTTAATGCAAAAAAAGAAACATTACTTTCCACATGAAAAAAAAGTTCTGGTAAAATTACCGTATAGAATGATAATAACATTCCTTGTAAAAGAACCATAATTTTAATCATAAAACCATATTTTGTTGGGTAATAAATAATTTATTGGGTAATATTTACGCTCATATTGCAACGGTTTATCAAAAATTCTGGTTTTTAAATTATAGTTCTTTTTACAAAAAATTTTCATTTTGTAAAAAAAACGAAATTGTAAAGCAAATTTAACCGAATAAATTGTTTTTATGCCGTGCTCTAAGACAGTGTTTCCCAAAGTGAGGTACGCGTACCCCAGGGGTACGGAAATTTTTTAGCGGGGGTACGTGTTCTTATGTGAAATATATTGCAACAAACGAAAATATCACGAAATTTTATTTAAAAACAAAGCTAGCCGTGAAAATTTACGATTACGTTTTTTTCTGTTTGCTATTTTTTGCAGAGTTAACAGTTAATAATTAGTGGTGTCAACAGCCAGTTGTGATTTATAGCTTTTGTGCAATTTTTTTGTAGTAAAAAGTGCATTAATTTTCTTATTAGTGGTACACAACGTTACGAAAAATTTAGAAAGGGTACACAAAAGTCATAAATTTGGAAAACACTACTCTAAGATATCATAATGTATCATGCTCTAAGATATCATTCATGACGCTTACCGAATTTTACCACATTTACTGAATTTTATCATTTACTATTGCTCTACATTTTATGGTTAATTTAACCAAAATCAGTAAAAATTTCCTAACTTTTTGATGTTCCCATAGAGACAGAAACACGGTAAATTCTACCACATTCTTGCTGTTCCTACCATAATTTTTTTTCTGTGCTCTAATACATAAGCTGCTTTACTGCTGGTATACTGACTTAGTCAGTTAACTACCATTAGTTAACTACTTTTCGCTTTTTTAATTATTTCCTATCATATATGTTTATATACGTTTATTTACATTAGAAAAATAATAAAATTCTTCATTCAACGCAAATTATGTTTTGTTCGATCTAATTAAGTAATAAGCTTTCAAAGGCAACTGTGAACTTTGCGGAAAACGTTAAACATTACATAATCCTATTACTAATGACGACATTTTTGGCGAGCTTCACATATGCTAAGCAGCAAAGCTCTAATTAAGCAAGTCTTAATCTTGGAACTACTAATTCAATTCTCTTAAGTCTGTTGAAAGCTTGGAGCGAGTCTTACGCTCATTAGACACTGGCCCACACCAGCAGCCATTTCTAATAATTCATTAATCGAGCCCCCCCCCCCTCCTTGTAGCAAATCCAATAAAGATGTGACTCCTGATAAGGAGAGCGCCTTTAACATCATAAATAACGTCATCACCCTCAGGGCAAAAATCAATAAAAGGCGAGAATCTTATTCAAATTAATAAAGGATAATAATAGCTCCCGATAGTCAAATGGCGCCGGAAGGCACCAAACTCCCCATAGGATAGTTATCGATATCTAGATAACTTATCATCTTATGCTCTATATTTTCCTTCACTTTCCGAACGGTAAGTTGGATTGTTAATTGGAATTATTGTATTGACTTTGGAAACTGAGTGAATCAGTTGTGGAGAGACCTTCGGTTTTTAATTAAACTGAATAAACTTGACTGTTATGATGCTAGTCAATGTGATTATCAAGTTCGAGGTGTTTGGTTTCGATACCATCTCGATCATATTGCAGGAAGTAGCAAAAGGAATGTATAAATTAAATTTCTATTAATGTTTGCTCTACTTAGAAATAACTAAAATCCATGCATGTCTTAAGATTCATTCATCTAGTGTTGTAGAACTGCTGAGACTATAAATAAAGCTGCAACCATTAACTTAAGAAAATAAATATTTAAAAAAATAATGCCATTTAAAAGAAACAGGCAAGAAAATGATCTCAGCTGTTAAAAAAAATAGCAAAATCTCTCAAAAATGATCAACGAATAGGTAAATCCATGCACAGACAACACTGAAGAGCAATTTTTTGTTACAATTATACAAATACTTGATTTTACCTATTTCGGATGCATTGAACTATGATCTGAAATTTGATCAACTCTGATCTGGATTTCAAATCTGAAATTATTTTTGCACCGAAAGCTGTTTTCATAAAATAATATTTTCACTCTATTTTTTGACGAAAGGCAAATGTTTAAAAGCGTATATAAAACAGAAGGTCGCATACATGTTGCGACAAGCTTCTAGGGGTGTTAGGGCACATCATGATGATTCAAACTACATATTAATCCATGCACGAAAATGTCTTTGTACGCAACTAAAGGATTTTCCTGTTAGGACCTGTTCAGAGCCGTAGTGGCTCAGGGGATACAGCGTTCGCCTTCCAATGAGGTGAATCGCAATCGAATCCCAGTAGTGGTTGGTAGATACGGATACCGGCTGGTAACGACCATAGTGCTGACGTAAAATATCCTCAGTGGTAAACGGATCATGAGTTAGAGTCCCCTTGCCGCCAGGCTAACAATGAGAGTTTTTCACCATTCCCCTTCCATGTAACTTAAATGCGGATTAGCTCCATCAAAATGTCCTTCAAAAAGTTCTCCCATCACTTGATCCAGGAGTTCCTACGTCTTCTGGATAGGGTTCAAAGCTGCGGAGTTGAAAATTGGTAGTCGTAAAGACAAAAAATTGAGTCGGCTGTTTAACAATGACGGTTATAAAATATGAAAAATAATATGACCTGTTCAGAAGCACACGTAGAAACAGTTCATGAAAGTGAATCGTTACCCTAGCGGAGTATGACGATATATCCGGGCATAGGTTCCTATGTAGTTTTACTCCTAATGATAAACCCTAACTTCCTTAGAAGTTTGACACAACATTTATGTGAACCTCCTGTTATATATATAACGCTTTTAAACATTTGCATGTCGACAAAATTAGACTAAAAATCTCTTTTTAAAAACACTGTAGCTGTCAGAGTGAGACTGATTGCAGATTTGAAATCTGCAATACGAAAATATCTTAAATCTGTTTAAAAAAGATCTCAAGGAACAGAAAAAAATATTCCCCAGAAAAGACCAGCTAAGAACATTTCCTTAAAATAATTTAGATGATTTTTTAAATCGTTTTTCTAATGATTATAATAAATGTAAAGACATTGATTTTTTTATTGATTATAAAGCTTTAATATTTTTTATAAGATTACGGAAAAACTTTTGAGTTTTTGACTCAGGGTTTAAAAATCTAAGACGGATAAATCTAAAGATTTTTTCAGACCTTTATTATTTTCATTTATGATTCATTATGTTTTTGATAGTTGGTACTACACTTTTACACGATAATGAGGTAAAGCAACACCAATATTCATACTTTTAAATAACTATTTTATAGAAGTTCACAGTCAATTGAAATAAAGGAGAAAATTACTCACGCTTTAAGTAATTATCTTTTAAATCAGTACAAAAATAGCTACCGCATCAAACTTCAACGATGTGGTTTCGATTTACAAAAGGTAATTAGGGTTTGATTAAAATGTTTGATTGAAATGTTTTAATAAAAATACTCTTTCAATTATAAAGCTAGAAAAAGTGTATTCAATATTTTTTATTAAAAAGTAAATTAATGATGCTAAATTTAACTAACTTTTTTGTCGTTTAGAAGTAAAATTGCGACATTTTTTGAAACATTTTTTTCACAACAGTCTTCACTAATGAGCTTTTTCAATTAATATAAAAATTTCTTCGAGTGTAAAGATCAACGAAATGATTTCGATTCATAAAAAATAATTAACGAACGATTTAAGTACATTTTTTTTATAAAAATGCACTTTTAATTATAATACTAGAAAAAGCGCGTTTGATATTAAGAGAAAATATTATTTAATTATACTAAACTCAACTAATCCTTTTGTCCCTTAAGAGTAAAATGGTTGCAATTTTCCAATCATTTTTCGATTACATATAACCATAACCAATTAGAATTTTCAATCGATAACTATTGGAGAAAATATCAACAAAATTTTTGACTCACAAAGAGTTTAACACGAATTATTTACTACTCCAATAAATACGCTTCTAACTATAATATTAGAATAATCTTATTAAATATATAGTTTAAGAAAAGATTATTTAAAGATTATGCGAAAGATATTAAACCCTTTTGCCCAACAGGAGTAAAATTTTTGAAACAATTTTGTGCAATAAATCGTAAAAACAAATTTTTTTTAAATATGCTTTAGTTTATTTCTTTAAACATTTTTTTGAAAAAACTTTAGGGAAATGTATCCAATTAGTAACCACTTTTCACTAAAAGACCAGAATTCTTATTTTTACTCCCAAAAGAAAAAGAAGTAAGTTAGTTTTAGTAAGGTTTAATTCAAAGTTCAATTTTCAAAGAAGAAAAAAAAACATATATATATATATATATATTGCAATCATTAACCAGGATTTCAGGAAAAAAAATGTGTGAGAACAAATTGCTTTTACAATCAGAAAAGGTGATCAGTCTTCCCAGAATTTACATTACAACCCGTCACAATTCATTATTAATTGAAATCCAAAGCAAAGCTTTCAAATTCAATATGGTATTAGGTAAATCAGTTTTTTAAAATTTGACTGACCTAGCTATTTTCCTTATTTTTAATTTGAAGTGCAAGTTAGGTTAATTCGCAAATTACTTTTTGTTTGTTTTCATTTATCTTTTTTTCTCTTTTTGGACACATAACTTTTCGAAAATATTTGTTGGGTTTATTTTTAAAGTACCACCTGTGTTAGTATTTAACAAGATAGTTTTCTTAGTCACCATCGGGTAGTTGTCACTTTTATTATTTTTATTTTGAATGTATTTTGAGTGTATCCGGATACTATTCATTGTCAATTTGTGGTTTGGTCACTTTATGTTGGATTTGACTCTTTCTCTAATAAACTTGATCTGTTAATGGAAATGCCTGAACCTTCTCTGAGTCTAACTTCATTTAAATTCTAATTTTGAAAAAATTTGTATTGATTTTCAAAATTATTTGTTGCACTATTTTTGATTACCATCTTTAATTTGTAATTTTTGCCACTCCTTAAGGGCATTCAAATAACCAAAATAAATTTCATAATTAAATACAACATTTAGAAGGAAGAAAAATAAATTTAAATATATGAATAGCACATATTTTGCTTTTTTGAACACCATAATAAAATAAAAATTTAAATTTCTCTTCTACAATTAATATAATATACACTGTGATATATAATGCAATAAAAAGAGTGATTCCTTAAATAATTAAAATTATAATCATACTGAATCAAAAGTGAAAAAAAAAATATATGATGGTAACACTAAATTTTAATATTATTTAATTTAAACAAATAATATGGTAAACCATTGAATAATAATATCAATAAATGGAAATATTATCAAAATATAAATATCAATAGCCATAAATTTGTTTGTTTAAATTTCGAGATATGAGCGTGAATGATTAGAAAGCATTCACGTTTAAAATATATATATATATATATATATATATATATATATATATATATATATATATATATATATATATATATATATATATATATATATATATATATATATATATATATATATATATATATATATATATATATATATATATATATATATATATATATATTATGTTTCAATCTTAAACCGATTTTTCAGAGAATTTTTTATTGAAAACATTAAAAAAGTGTAATTAAATAAACTAAGTTTTTGCTTTAACTTTTGATAAAGATGTATTCTGGTGAAATAGACTTGAAGTTATAAAAATTAATTCGAAAGAATTGTTTTCAGAAAATGTACTTCTCGTTTTAAACTAGCCCAAAACTAAAAACAATTTCCCTATTTCACTACATACGGAAGCGTGCAGCTTGACTTTTAAATTGTTTCGCCAGAAACTAAGTTAAAATTAACGCAAACTAAAACACCAAAGTTTTAAACACTTATTTAACTTAGACTGCTTAAAATTCGCAGTCTATGTGGTTGGAGTATGTAATTTTAGCGTGGAACCGCTTTGATAAATGTGGCATTTATAAATAACAATATCATTTTCCACAAATAAGTCGTCGGGGAAAAGTATTTAATTCTCTTTATTTATGAAAAACTCATTTGTTTCATAAAAAAAATATTAAATTACTTTAACATGGATCTTCTCCTTTAAAATTTTTTTAATTGTTGAATGTTCTAGATGGAAGGCACTGAAATATTTTTTAATTATGAACTATAGAATATAAACCTAGATAGCATGCATTTTAAAGAAGTGCCCCCCTAAGGGCTATCGCATTTATATATCTATTGATTGAGAGTTTTAATACAATGCTAACATTTCTTGTTATACCTGATGTTTTAGTCATTCATCAAGGTTTTTTTCCTTACAACTAAACTCATATGATTGTCTTAAATGTATGACAGTTCTTATGTTTTGGAAATTGGAACTTTTCTGCTTTTAAAAGTTTTTGGGGGGATTTATCATTATTTTCATAATTAATTTTTTTTGCATAAAACTATCTTATGACATAAAATTTTATTATTGTGTGCATATACTCTTTAGTTAACTAAAAAAATCGAGCTTCTATAGATAAAGCTGTGCTTTCGGGTCTTGCCATAGTAACCAGCAGTTTATTTTAACACTGCATTTTTTCGTTGTCTAGCTTTGTTATTTAAGCAAAACTACTTTCTTTTTCTCTCAGCAATGTTGAAATTTAATTGTTACAAAAGTAATAAGGAATCGTTACTTTGTTTCAGTCATTACTATTTTGATTGTGGTGCGATCAACTTGTTCTTATTAAGCTCTTTTCATAAAAGCGTTTTAAATACTCTCTGGCATAAGGAGATGGTTTAAAAAGATCTGCATGTTCTTTTCCGAACTCAGTTGCTATTCAATGTACAACGTTGGACTTGGTGAACCTTGTTCACCAACAATTGAGTTTGCTGAGCTAAGCAGAATTTTTGTTCTGTGCGGTCCAGAAAGATTAATTTAATCTTTTTGGATGTCAAGAGCATCAGCACGTTTTGAAGGTTATGTTGTGTCTGGACTTTTCCTTTCTGTTGCTTTTCCTGAGTGTTTTTGCTTAAAAACAATTAAGAATTAAATTATTGTTTGCATTTCAAACAGTTTTTGGCCGAAATACAGTTAAAATTTCCAAAAATTATTAATTTTAAATTAGCTGAATCTCAATATGGATACTTAAGTATTTTCTCCAACTACTGATCCACTTGCACTGGAATCTTTTTTGGTATCTTCCAAATTTATTTCATTGCAGTAATTGATTTTAAAAAAATAATAAATACAAATATAAATTATTGCATAAAATGAGAGGCAAAAAAATGAGATAATATTTAAATTTGAACCATTTCCAATGTATATTTTTGGATTTGGTGAAAATGGTCGGCAGGATAACACTCAGGTACTCATGTGATAGTTAAACACGTAATTCAAAATGTGCCAAGTTGTAGTTTTAAATTTGTCTCTGATGTTAAGAGATCGTTATAGCGTGAAAGAAACTTTTCATCGCAAATTCTGTTTCATTTTCATGAGTAATTTAAAATTTTAAGTATAGAAAAAGTGAATTCAGGCAAACCTAGAGTCATAAAGTTCTAATTGCTGATAAAAATTTCATCAAAGATCAAAATGCAAGTAAATTATTAGAAGAGAGCTTCTCCATTGCGTGATTCTAAATAATCTTATCATAATTTGTTTTCATTTTGATATTTTGAATATTTCCTTTTAGCATTTGAAACTTCATGACTTACTCTGGATTTGACTGAACTAATTCTTTTTGTACTTTAACTTTTAAATTAATTGGGGTGGAGAAAAAGATTTTGCGATGAAAAAATTTTCCCTCAGTTTGGCGTCCTTTTAAGTTACCTGCATTCTCAGTATTATCTTCAAATTTAAAATTGACAACTTAAAGAGATATTTGTAACCAGCGTAATGAATAACACTTCCATAAATATACAAATTTCTAATTCAAGTTGCACGGAAATTTAGCTTTGAGAAATGTAGAATTAATATCTATACCAAAATTCCAATTCTGATATTAAGTGGAAACTTTTATCAGACAAATAAACAAGAGGCATTTAAATGAACGAAAACTTTTAAGTGTTATTACGAAATAGTAATACCATTAAAATATGAATTATGTATTTAATGGCGTCTAAAATCAATTCGTTGTTATAAATGTATGCACTCGAATTATCGATTCACCAAATTATAAAACAGAAAAATATTTTTGAAATTTTTTTTATTTTTATTTGTTAATAACCTGGATCTTTCCATTCAGATATCGTTGTTTTAAAAATCGTTGCGTTCTGGCATTCAAAACTAATAGTTTTTGTTGTAATTGTTTTTAAAAAATTGAGTTTTGAGTGAATTACGTTTTATTGCCATGTTTTGTCGTCACAAGTTTCGGCTTTACTGAACACCAAAAACAGTGGCAACTATTTTACGTACATTTATAAACATTTATGATGTATCTACAAGAATTATTTTTCTTGTCTTATTGAACTTATAGTTAGTTCAAAAAAACAAGAAAAATATAGTAATAGTTTTATTGAACTTATAGTTAGTATAGAGTAGTTAACACCAATTTTGATGTTAAGATTAACTGAAAAATTTTATACCGTATTCTTTTATTAATACATGCAAACTACACTTGAAACAAATAGGGGATAGTCGGTTAGCCCCGCCCACTTAAGGACATATAAGGCAACGTTACTTTTAAAAAGAGTAAAAGTACAAGTATTTTTTAAAAAAGTAACGAGTAAAAAGTAAAAAGTTCTTATTTTAAAAAGTAACGAGTAAAAAGTACAAGTAAAAGTACAAGTACTAAACAAAAAAAGCAACGATTTAAAAGTGCATTTCTAGGAAATCGAAAATTCAAAGTAACCTGAAATTTTATTGAATAATATTCTTATGTTCTTTAATGTTTTTGCAAAATTGTCGTGATTTATTTAATTACTTTTAATTTTGAAATTTATGGATATTAATTTATTTTTAAATTCGGAAGAATATTATTATATAATTTTATAATATAATCGTATAATATAATCGTATAATATAATCGTATAATATAATCGTATAATATAATTTTAAAATCAAATATAATTTTAATATCAAACTTTTTATGGATTTGCACGAAAAAGAAATTTTATCTATTGATTTTGATTTTTAGTTTATTATTTTTATTTATTTAAATAACCTTTGATTTAAAATAGTTTTACTCTTTAGAAACGCGCTTTAAAAAGCACAAACATAAACAAAGCAAACACGAGGTTTCTGACAGCTTTGGGATCTTTGAGCTAGTAAAGTTGAGCAGTATAAGTTGAAACAGAAGGTATTTAAACAGGAAGTTAGCTGTGAATGCATATATATTGCGCATTGATTTTATAAATTAAAAAAACATAAGCATTTTTTTTTAATGTAATTTTTTTTTTTGTAGAAAGTTTACTGAGTTTTAGAAAAAGTAACGATTTCATTCGATATTTCCGTTACAAATACTTGTACTTTTTCCCAAAAGTAACGAAAGTATAAGTAAAAGTACTAAATTTGAAAAGTAACGAAGTACAAGTAAAAGTACGTACTTTTTACTTGTACCGGCGGTACAAGTAACGAAAGTAAAAGTACTGCCATATATGCTTAAGGAGTATTGCTTATATTTCTGTATAATATTGAGTAATAATCAATATTTTTGTATGTTTCTATTGTTTTATCATCTAATTAAATAATGCAAAAAGAATGAACCAAAAAAAGAATAGTTTAACTTAAAAAAACGAAATAAAATTGGGCGGTGATACCCGACATTCATGTGAGCGGGGCTACCCGAAATCCAATTTTTTGGTAAATTTGTAATTACTCGAAAATTTTTTTATCTATAAACAAACTTCTTTCTTCGTGCAAATAAAACTTAAGACTACATACTTTAATGCTCTATGTATAGAAAAAATAATTTTTTTAATATTAAAATGAAGTTTAATCGAAACATTCAACCAATTTTTCTTAATTTCATAAATACTGTATTCAACATATTTTCAAAACTATTGTTTACCATGTTAACAGCTGCATAAATACTTGAAACTTTGAAAATAATCTTTTTTTAATATAACAATTAATGTCCGATGGCCCATTGACTTGAAAAAATATTCTATACATATGAAATATACTGTGGGCGGGGGTACCCGACTCTCCCCTAATTGAAAGAAAAGGTATTGAAAATGGAAAAAAAGCACATTAACATGAAAGATAAAAATGGAGGTAGTACACAAGGGTTAAAAAAATTAAGATTGAAACAATGTGAAACTTAAATGAGTTACAATGTTAAAAAAAAAAAAAAAAATAGGACATGTTGAACTATAAAAGTAGAACAACCGTGATATCTAATATACGTGTAAAATCTAATATCAACTATAATTACCAAAATGCTTACCCTAAGTTATGAAGATGTCACAATTAATCTTGGATTAATCTTGGACAGAGATCAATTACTCAATTTTTTTCAGTACATTTAAACTTATTAAAAGTAAATATTTACCAAACAATTTATAATACTAATTGCTGTCAATTTACAATAATCTGTAATACCAAGATTATGCATAAAAGTTAATAGATTCAAGGTGTGTAATTTTTAATAAAATTTTGCCTAAATAGTTGAAAACTAATAAAGACAACAAGCACCAAATTTCACTACAGGAAGCTGCAAGTTTTTTTAATTTTGTTTCTAAAATTAGTAGAACTAATCTTGAACAAAATATAAGATAATAATTTTTCAAGCAAATGATTCCGTAATAGTTATTTTGAAATAAAATATGTGAGATAGAATTGTATTATTTACCTGCAATATTTGCGGTGGAGGTTTTTTTGCTTTATTATTTGTTTCTGCAGTTTCTTCAATTGGAATTTCAAATGCTACAGGTTTCGGCACTAAAAGGACAAAAGAATTAATGTGAGCAAGAAAGGGAAATGAAAACAATTAAATTGAAGGTATTAGTTATTGTTTATGAAATAATCATCGTAGAGGACATAGTAACCCAGTGGTTACTATGTCCTCGTCATCATATGTCTCTCGTCATCTATGAGCATCCTCCTTCTTTCAGGGTCCACAAATCCACTAAGATCCACCCAGTACATGCAATATACGTCCTCCTAAAATCTGTAGAATCGAAAGTCTTTTCATCAGTCGCTAAGCTGTACCATGAGTACATGTGGAAAAGGATAAAATTTCCTTCTTCTTTAGATCTATGTATAAATTGAGGAAGTAGTGACACGATTGAGTGGTGCTGCCATCTATCCGGAGGGAGAGTTTTTAGGTAAGTAACTCTTTCACCTTAGCGGTGCTCTCTTGTCAAACAACATGACCATAAAAATTACTAAAATTCCATTTTCATGAACTGATAGTTCTACTCGTAAAAAGTCGTATTTTAACCCGCAATCTTCTCCTCATAGCAAAACCAGTTTTTTCACATTATTAGATAGGAAAATAGTGTATGAAGAGAATATATGAAGTATAGTGGAGTGAAACATTCTCTCAGTTTTGCCCATTTGCAAAACCGCCTGTTGGTCAAACTGAAACTAAATAAATTTCTATGATAAACAGGATAAAAATATTTTGTGCAAACGGCCCAATTTTTGCAATGTTTTGTTTGTGCATAACCAATTTAAAAAATTTCTATATTATTTACATTTCTTTCAATTGTTTATAAATTAAATAACAAAAACTAATTGCCAAATATTGAAAAAATATTAATTGTTTACAATTATTTTTGGGTTAACGATATTTATACATCTATTTTTAAAAAAAATTTGAATTCGTGTAATTAATAACTTCTTAGAGCACTTGAGTTTTTTCTAATGTAGATTTAAGAAAACGTCTAAAATTGTTTTATAATGTTAGTCTTCAGTTGGAAATGTTTGTTATCAAAGGAAGAATATCTATATTACGAATGTCTATATTACGATTATAATTAAAAATATCTAGTATATTAAATAATAATATAAAATATATTTTTTCCGTAAGAAGTTATTTTACGACATTCGATTGTAAGTTATGTTGAATTTTAAGGATTGTTTTGAAATATTTAAAATCAATTTTTAAATTTCATTTTAAAACTTTTGTTGTTAGTTTTAAAAAAATTCACGTTACGACTTTTTTTTTTCAATATTATTTTTTTTAATTGTGGTGGCTCAATGGATTGAGTATTTGCCATTCAATGAGGTGAACCGGGTTCAAATCCTATCGATGGATGATCGATATAAATTCCACACCCGGCTCATACCAACAACAATGCTGACGCAAAATATCCTCAGTGGCAGACGGATCATGGGTTAGAGTTTCCTTACCATCGGGCTAACGATTGGTGGTTTTTGTGGTTTTGCTTTACACGTAATGCAAATGTGAGTAAGTTCCATCAAAGAGACCTCAACGAAAGCAAAATGTCTCCCAATACTTGCTTCAGGAGTTCCTTTGTCTTCTGGATTGGGTTCAAAATTGCTACGGGGTTGAATATTGGTTGTCGTGAACTCAAAATTGGGTTGGCTATTCAAGGACGGTTATGAAAAAAAAAAATTTCATTTTTTTATTAATTTGCAAGTTTTGCAAAACTTTAATGTTTGTTTCTATATGTTTAGAATCATTTCCGCATTTTCAGGTTTAAACTCGTGTAACAGATAATGAAAACAAAACATTATGACATTTCTGGGAGTTATAACTTATTCTATGGCCATAGATGTAAATTATGCAAATTTTTAAAGCTTATTTTAATAGCAATCATTTATTTTCAGTTTTGATATTAGTTTTAAAAAATACTATGGGACATTTTCTTATTAAAAGTTATTTTAGAATATTAAAGTTAAGACAAATTAAGAGCTCATCGAAACATTTTTTATTAAAAGTAAAATTTTACAATTTCCTTAAACTCTTATACGTTGTTTGAAAATTCTCAAAAATGGTCAAATAACTATTTAATTGTAATTTTACCGCAATCTACGAAAACTACAACAAAACCATAAGAAAGATGACATTCAAATTGTGTTGCTAATATATCTTTTTTTTTTTGTTACTTATGCCACTTGCCAGTATCAGCAAGCCTACTTGGGAATTGCGCGAATTTTTAAAGATGGTGCGTTCCGTGTTTCCTCAGTGGCGCCATCTATAGCCAAGAATACGACTTCCACCACACATAAGTCACAGGCTGTTATACAGGGAGTGCCAAATCATATTTCATTCGTTCATCCACTTATCGTAATTTTGAACTGAACCGAGAACGATCAATCTCTAATTCAGTACCCCAAGAGGTATTGATTTACTATAGAAACTTGAAGGACTTTATGACCCCGACAGACTTAACATGCACTAGTCACCATTTAATACGCATGAATTCTTCGTTCTCAAGAGCACAAGTTGATCCTTCAACCAACTAGGTTATGCATGCCACATTCAAGCAGTTAACTGTGTAACAAAAAAAGTTTAATAATCCCCATTTCGCACGATAGATTCGTGCACTAAATAAACTAATTAAGCCACATTCAGCGATTAACTTGACAAAACACAACTCAACCGCACTCTAACTCCAATGCCGAATTAAATTTCAAGTTAACGATATTGAAGCCATGCAAGTTGTATTGTTTCCAAAACCGTATAGTTTTGTATTCGTGATTTTTTTTAACCATACCAGCTGTAAACGGACTCAAACACGTAAAGGGAAGAAAAAAAAATTTCCAAACAGTAAAATTCTAAGGTAAATTGGATGGATAGACTGCTGCTGATTATTTCACCGTTATTTCAGAATGAAAATCTCAAGAGTATAGTTTACGATGAACCAAAAAGTATAAATAAAACGATACAGTAGTAAGCGTTCACCTCACTAATTCATTTTTAATACTTTTCAAACATCAGAAAACTGTATTTGTAATAGGTAACCATGACATGAGTAGAAAATTCCAAGTACATAATTAGAAAATCTTTACCATTACAAACCGTTGCCAACATTTAAGATAATTTATGCAAATAAGAGGTCATTTACTCTTTCTGTGGAGCTTTCCTTTTAAAAAATCTCAGCCTTATTGTCGGACAGGACTCAACAAAGGGGAACTAATCAGGCAGCCTCTTTTCGAAGATTTAAGGGAAAAAAGTTACTCGACATTTTTCGCCAAAAAGTCTGCCAGTTAATATCTCTTAGATCAAAATAATAAGAAGAAAATAAATTAATCATACTCCGTACACAAACAAAAAAAAGTCTCACAAGATTTTTATCTCTCTCTCTTTTTTTTTTAATCCGAGAGAAGAATATAAATATAGGACTCTTTGTAAAAGCAACGTTCGACAGCAAATAATCCTGGTCTCGAAATAATTCACGCGTACTGTAGTGCATTATTCGAAGAAAGTGCAACGCTCTGGTCCTTTACGTGACTCGAAATACTGATTTTCATTCTGCAAAGTCATTAGTTGCTTGAATTACAATGAAGGACTGGAGTAATCCGAGCGCAAAGGAGTTACACGATGGAGTAAAGAGAATTACTAGGATAAATTGGGTTGTAAAGAGTAATTACTTTAGTGCTGCGAGTTTATTTTTTAAAAATTTATTTAATTTAGGTGGACTTTTGGTTAATTCAACGGAGGAGAAAATGTGAGGCATTTTTTTAAGACTTATGTCGAATGGATGCATCGGCTGAGTTATTAAGCAAAGCAATTACTAATACTCATTAAAAAAAGGATGTGATCATATAAATAAGGAGTCGTCTTGGACTTATTTATCAAAACTTGTTTTTTATGATTAAATTTTATAGTCAAAAAAATATCAGAATGTTTAAAAAATTACGCATTTTTTTTGCTTTATACTTTAAAAGTTTTCGATAAAAAAATAAAAAATAAAAACTTTTGAAATACAGCTAAAATCTGATTTATTAAATTTATTACTTCATAACATCGATAACTGATCGTAGTATCGGGGTCCAAAACGAAGCATTTATTTCTACCCTTAACTTTTGAAAAAGCCCTAATAAATATCTATACACAAAGATCCACAAGAATTAGTGCATATTTTAATTAGTTTTTCGTACTGAGTAATGTTTGATCTCGAATTTCGACTTTGTAGAGAGAATTAAATGTTGGCATAAGACTACATAAAACATATGAAAAAATATATAAAATATATGTAAGGGCTTTTGTAGATTCTATTATGTTCCGAATCGAGGATCCACTTTACCTTAATTTCCCAAAATTTAGGTAATAAGTTCAAATTCAGTTTTAATCGATGGAATTTTTACTAGAGACAATTTTAAAACTTTTTCTTAAGAATGAAGATTCTATGTAATTTTTGCTGAAAGTTAAGAAAAAATCTTACGGAATCAAATTTTTAACAAAATAAACAGGGAGCAGAATTTCCATTAAGATATCTAAACTACTTCATTTTCAAAGGACGAGTGGAAGCTTTTTTAAATATTAAAAGGCTTTTTCTCAAGTCAAGTGATCCATACTCACCAGAACTTTCTAAAGGAATTCAACTGCGCTGGCAATTATAAGAGCGGTTGAAGATTTTATTCAAGTCTCAAAACATCTGTCAAAATTGTATTTCGGTTTCAAAAACACGTTTTACTGTGCAGTAATGATTCATTTTGTAAATGAAGATTACATTTCTAACAAATTGTAGATAATTTATACGTTATAAATGGCTACTCAAAGTAGTACTTTATTATGTAAAAGAAATCACTAAAAAGTTCTCGTCATCAGCTTGGAAGGAAGATAGCACATATCATAAGGATTGAAAATTGCATTTCAACCCATGGAAGGAAACGTCATGCAGCGTTGCCTGAAGCTCTTCCCTATTTTAGAGCGAATGCCCATGCACCTTTGAATTGATATTATTACTTTTATAAATTATCTAAATTTTGTGTTTGCTAATAATTGATATCGAAAAATTGCATCAGAATAGGCTACGAAATTGCTGTTTCAACAAAATTTGGAATAAAAAATTTAATGCATGAATTTAAAAATTATTCATATACATAAACAAAGTAATGTGATAAAAGTAAGTATCTATCATTTGAAAAAAAGCTTATAAACATCTAGCTATTGCAAACCATAAAATATCAAACGAAACTAAAATAAAGAAAATATTCAAATGTATTCCGAACATCAGAATACATAACGAATCCAAAACGTGTTAGAACATGAATTTCTTTTTTTTCCCAGTCATATTCCTGTATCTCATTCATCGTACCCGAAAACATAAACTGGAAAATGATGGAAGTAAGCGAGCGTGTCGAGGTACCATTAATCAGATGACGTAAGCGGAAGAGAGTCATTCATAACTTACTGCCTTTTGCCGCAACGTTGCATTACGGGTCGGTAAACTTTTACTCTCATTTTATGGCAACAGCGTAAGTTTCTGTTTAGCGAAATGACTCAATTATTATGAAAATTGAAATTTTTAATATACTGTACAAACAGTTAAATGTTGAATACTGCAATTTTGTTATATTTTTTCAGAAAAAAAAATTGAGAAATTTTCAAAAAAACCGGTTTTTTTAATATCTATCTGGTTTTTTATGTGCAAATGCAAAAACTTATTCCAGAACAGAGTGCAGTAGTTTTGTTTATTTTTTGAAAAATGGAATGAAGAAGGAAATCAAATCAAACAGTCATAGGTAAAAAATATTACTAACAGCTAAAAAGCGTTAGTCACGTTTATTGATTTTTAGTTTCGTTTAACTTCTATTAAAAATTTTAATCCAATTAAAACAGGCCATCAACATGCACTCTTCCTTCATTACATAGATGACATGTTAATTAAAAAAAAGCAAAATACTGTAATGGGATCAGTCATCATCAAATCTTGAATACAGTCCTCAAATTTCATCGATAGTACATAAAAACTTTCAAACTCCTTGCGGTCAAAAAAATGTCCCCAACATGTGATCTCAAATTCCCACGAAACTCTCAGAGAACATGTATGGGTTATTCTCACGAAACATGACAATTCGGACCAAAAAATTTCCTCAAATTCAAAGTCTTCAAAATAATCTAAAATCTTTTTTGTATACTTCTTTAGCTACACTTATTAATATCTTATAGACGGCAGTGTAGTTTATTGACATTTGCCCGGGGAAAAAAATCAAATAGAAATTCTCCAAATCTTGCATGCCAGGAAAATGACATATTACCTTAGAAGTTTAAAAAACAGTCATTTTAAGTTAATAGTAAGTAACTCAACTTAAGCCTTTATGTTAGTTGGACCATAAATCGCTTAAATTAATTCTTTTTATCCACTGTAGGAAGTATCAAATATTTTTTTATTGCAGACATGTACAGAATGAAATTATGCATAATAATCAATAATTAGATAAATAAATAACTTTGATTACATCCAAGCAATCATACATAACAATCATACATAACAACAATCATACATAAACTTGGTATTAGGTTAATATTTGCTTTCCCTTTTTACAGTATTAGCAGTTAAAAAGAATTTCTGGTAACAGTTCAATGTCCTGGCATTCATAAGCCAGGAAAAAGACAGCCAGGCTAATGACTAATTCGCCATTTTATAGCATATAACTTTACTTTAATTTAATATTTTGGCCGAAAACGTTTATATTCTGCAGAAAACCACAGTATTTCTTAAAATAACTCAGATAAATCTATGTAGTTTTTGTTATTAATGATTACAAGAAGCCAGAAAAATGACAGCATAAAAACCTACTCACCTTGAAAAAATTTTTGAAATAGATTTTGAGCCAGAAAATTGGTTCTTTATTCATGCAACAAGACATGTTCAGATAGGAGGGTATCTAATCAATCTATTAACATAAGATATTGATTCCTGGTGCTATCTATTTTGATTATAAATCACTAAATAAAAGTAGCCAAGAAAATGATAGATTTTCATGGGACAAAAAAATTATTGACAGAAAAAATTATTTTAAGCGA
The DNA here is from genome assembly GCF_982258835.1 of Parasteatoda tepidariorum. NCBI lineage: Eukaryota > Metazoa > Arthropoda > Arachnida > Araneae > Theridiidae > Parasteatoda > Parasteatoda tepidariorum. Next base: position 49,023,030 of record NC_141762.1, on the reverse strand, counting down.
AGTTTTAGTAAACAATACACTCTGCGTATATTCTAGAAATGCTTACGTAGGATAAGATAAAAAAAATTAGATTTTGAAAAATTTATGGGAAGTTTTGAAGCTAGTTATTATTGGAAATATTTTTTGGGACATGCCAGGAAAATGACATTTTGATATTCAATTAAATTTTTTAAGTATACAAAACAGTCAATGCTAGTGCAAAGTCATTTTAAAATGCTAACGGCAATGCTATTTATTATTATTATTTTTTTTTAAAAGTTCTTTTAGTATTAGATCTTGGAGCAAGGGACAGTGAATTGTCATGTTTCGTGAGAATCACCCGTATATTTTTAATATGTAGTGAAATAGCAACAAAAAAAAATCAGAAAGGCACTTGCTTTTTTTAATAAGATAGTTTTGTCGCACGGAGAATACAAGCTAAGGACAAATAAGCACCATGCTAACATATAAAAGTGCTATACCCGTCTTTAAAAAAAATTCAGCAAAAAAAAAAAGAAACACATTAACTTACACCCTAAGATGTTTCAAGTTAACCTTGTACTTAAATTACAGTAAATATTGACGGTTGTTATTGCTCAGTATCCAGTAATATTCAGGTTCTCATTCATTTTACATGAGTTCAAATGTAGAATATTATATGATATTTCACAACAGCTTAGTAATGAACATAAGTTTGATGAAGATGTTTCAGCAAACTCGCATTATTTATCAATTTTTTAAAAAGAAGTTTTTGTTGCTCAGATAAATTAATATTTTCCATTAATATATGGGTGTCCTCAAATTACAAAATTTTTCAATAACGTTCCACTGATTTGTCCTCAAATCATGAATTATAAAATATTAGATAAACGTTTTTAATTGATCAACTGGTTGCTACTGGTAACTGAGTGTTGATTGGTACAGAGTAATTAGGCAGGCATGTGAAGTGATGTCAGCTAAAGTCATCTCGATTAAATCTTTTGAGCATGTTCCTATAACTTCATTAAAAATTTAATATTTTATTCATACTCTCTTTCAGCAAATTCTAGAATTTAGAATTCAAACCAACTGCTTCGTATAAGTTTAAAAATCTGTTTTGTTATACGAAGGTAATAATAGTTATTGAAGATTGTAGATGTAATAAAATTTTTTTTTAAACATGCAATGTTCTTATGGTGTAAGCAGGAAGTATGCACAATTCTGCTGAAACAACATATGTATCTAGAGCAGAACAATGTTTTCTTCAGTGCAAAATCCAGATGGCAAATTGTCTCTGTTCTAGTAATAACCGTGTTAATCGTGATGTTTGAAAATGTTAATTCTTTAAAATGTTGTTTATGTGTATCAATTCATAAATTTGTATCTACTATAATCAATTTTGTTGTTATTTTATTTTACTTTTCTTCTCTAGTCTATACTTATGGTAAAGAGAAGTATACAGTTACTCCACTTATGTTCATCAAAGTCTAAATACACATGTTATGTTTAAATAACTTCCTCAATTGCTGACACAATTTGAATAGGAGCATACAGTCATTCCACTAGTGCTCATCAAAGTCCAGATACACACATTATGTTTAGAAAACCTCCTTCATTATTGATACAATTTAAATAGAAGCATACAGTTACTCCACTTCTGTTCATCAAAGTCCAGATACACACATTATCTTTAGATAACTTCCTTCACTGTTGGCGCGACTTGTTATCTTCTCTGAGTGCGCATCATGCTTCTTATTTTCCTTACTTTTTACGTTTTGGGGTAATAGCGTATGTTTTGCTTACCTGCATCGATATACCAGCAACCAGATCTGGTGATGGCAAATTGTTTGCACCAAGGGCAATTGTTACAAAATGTTAAATACTAAGGAAATTTCTACAAAAAATTTATTGTTATACTTTTAAAAAAAAACTATAAATTAGAGGCCGCTAATAGATTATTGGATGCTAGCTGCTGAAGATTCCACCCAGGTAATATTGAGAGCTAGAGAGTTAGACTAGCGTGGAGACATTCTTGTGACTTTGTTTTTTACTTAGCAAACATTTCGATAGATGTTTCTTCAGGGGCATATGTAGAAGAGGAGCTGCGTGATCAAAGATGTTGAACTGTAATTAGGTGCAAATTTCTTGCAACTTAATCAAATTTTAAATTGAGCTATGTTTCTATTCAAGCTGAAACATAGCGAATAACCAAGCTTAAGATGGTTTAACTTACACCATAAGATGTTTCAAGTTAACCTTGCACTTAAATTGCAGTAAATTTTGACGGTCGTTATTGCTCAGTTTCCCGTCCGCGCGTTGATAAAGCGAAACAAATATTTAACATATTTCACAAGGTATGTCTTTAATTTCAGCAGATTCCATACTCGCAAATTCAAAAAAAGAACCATATTTCCTCAATTTTTCTTTGAAATATGGGAAAAGGGGTGCTAATTCTAAGAATCAATAAAATGAATTTTAAAATGTCAATATTAAATACTATAATCCCACTAACATATATTTATATTCCTCTTCAGTACAAATTTGAGCGTAAAAGAGCCGCGATGCTCAGACGATAGAGCGTTCGTCTTCCAATGAAGTGACCGGGTTCGAATCCCAGTGATGACTGGTTGATACGAACTCCACATCCAGCTTGCACTGACGTGAAATATCCTCAGTGGTAGACAGATCATGGGCTAGAGTTCCCTTGACGTCAGGCTAACAGTGGGAGGTTCTTGTGGTCTTCATCTCCATGTAACGCAAATGCGGATTAGGTCCATCAAAAAGTCCTCCGTGATTTTTTTCTCGTGTATCTTTTTTCTAAACTTTAGTTTTGAAAATATAATATTTCAGGAGTATTTTAATAGTTTCTTATCATTCTTAGTATGGGTACCACTGATTCGGGGAATGGGGGTATATGGATGCTTTCCTCAGTAATAAGAAATATCAAGAACACCCACCAAACGTTTTACACAAATAAGGGAGAAAATAAATCAGGAATCATCATAAGTTTAAATGCAATAATTATACTTAATTTTAAAAAAACTTATATATATATTAAGTATATAAAATATATTAAGTATATTTAAAATATACTTACTATATTTTTAATATTCTTAAGCTAAGAATATTAAAAACATAATCATCTTGCAGATATTTAGCAGATGGAAGTTTTTTTTTCAACTTTTGTAGCAAATATAAAATTTTTAGAATTACTGTCACCGTGTACTCTAATTTCGTTCAAACATTGTACGCATAAGACGCTTTATGGCAATGAAAATTTGTATACCGAATTTAATTAATTATATACAAAAACAATTAGTTTTGAATAATGATGGTGACATTATTTTTTAATAATTTTATATAAGTTACTTCTCCTCTCTGAATTAACTTGTTAAAGTCACGGTGCCCCTCCAAAAACTTTTTAAATCATGCGACAATCAAAATATAATTAATCGTTCCTTAACTCTTATAAAGAAAGTTCAGTGTTTGCTTAACATCTCACCGACGACATAATTCCCTTGAAATTGATTCTGAACAAGCATAACTTGGCGACGAAGTAAATGACATCGCCATGGTATAAAAGTAAAAACGCTGTCATGGCCAGTTATTGGAATTTACCCAGAAGGTCGGTGAATAGATTAGGTCATAATAGATTCTCGGTAACACTTCAATGTTTTTATTTCGTTGCTTATAGAAAGAGGAAACTTGTAGTCGCCATGGGCAACCCGATGCTTATGTCACGTAAGAAGACGAATACACCCAAGGGTCATTTGGTCAAGAAAACTAAGGGAAAAAAACTTGAGTTTCTTTCTGACAAAGGGGACAAAGGTTCTCCTATGACGAATATAAAGACATTTACTTGGACGTATTTTTGTTTTTATTCGTTAATCAAAACAAAAATATTCATATGTAGTTCACGTTCATGCCAATACTAGGCTACTTATTTTATAGCAAAATCAAGTTTTTTCAGTTGTTATCTGTTTGAACTGCTGAAGTAAGAGCTTTAACTTTTGAATTTGAATAACGGAAATAAAATTTGCAATAAAACCTTGTCTTTAATATTGAAACAGTTGTAACTTTAAAGCTGAGCCTTGTATAAAAACTATTTTCATAGAAAGCGCATCATATATTACTTCATATCTTGCAATTTAATTTTAATTAAATTGTTTTTTTATAACTCCAATCAAATTTAGTGGAAGAAAAAATAAGCAACAGTTTCTTTTAACAGCCTTTTACATTAGTAGCAATTACGAGGCACTTCAGCAAAATTTTTAAGAAAGTCTTTTAAAACACCTTTATTAAATGATATTTGAAGTCTTGATTACAAATTAACAAGCATACTTACAAGGTACTCTTATGCATTTTGGAAAAATTTTGCAAAATAATTCAAATAACTGTAATTCCTCTCCATAAATAAGATTGATAAAGTGCCTTGATTTTCTCATCTACGTCTAGTTTCTTTTTTTTTTTTTTTCATAGCTGCTAAGCAATTAACTTACCCTACAAGAAATTTCCCTTAAGTACTGTTAAAAGGTTCTCTCGCGTGATAGAATAAACGGAAACAATTTCTTCAATCTTACTATCTTACAAGAGAGCACTGTGTAATATTGAAAGAAAATTATGTCATATAATCCACATTAAGAAAAGAATTCAAAATAAGTAAAGCAATTAGAAACAAAATTTCCAGTGGAAAAAAGCGCTATACTACTGAAAATCCAAAAGGAATTGAAACAAAAGAAGCAATGAAAAAGGAAAAAATAAAAATTATGAAAAAATACGACATCCGAAACAAATTAAACTTGGTGTTTATGATAAAGGAAAGGCTTTCAAATTTAAAGTTATTTCTTTCTGTAATTTTGATACTAATTTGTGCAGCAAAATTTTCAAAACTTTAATTGTTTTTCTCAATTGTTTAGAATTAATAAAATTTGTAATAATGTTGAAAGTTTTCAAGAGGCAACAAGTAATTTTTTGAAAAATTTAGAAAATAATGGTTTTCTTTTAATTTTTGTAATATTGATTTTAAAATTAAGAAAATAATTTAGAATTATTATTAGTTTCATTTTCTTCTTTTAATAGAGCAAGATCAAGTCTTGAACGAGTTGCCCCGGTTAAGCATTTCTATTAATGATGTCACTACTTTCTCGCTCTTTTTTTCTTTCTTTTTTTCTCCCTTCTGCGCATCAAATTAGGGGGCGTTCTTTTTTCGTTTATTTCAATTTAGTTGTTGTTTGGCAATCTGTAGTGTAATTTGGTTATGGGATTTATGTTTCAAGTAAGTTCTTGCGCATTTTATTCTTATGTATTAGTCTTGACTTTATACTTCTGTATTTGCTTTATGTATTTTATATTTTGTATTGTATTCTCTTCCTGGACTTAGGTAAAACCTTTGGGGTACAGAGAGAGCAATTTAGACACCTGTCGTAGAAAAGGTTTTGCATTTATGGCTTCCGGAACTGGTACCCCCTGAAGACGTCAGCTTCGGTTGTCGTTTTTTTCATAATTTTCATTTTTCATTGTTTCTTTTGTCATATAATTCACTAATAGGTGAAAATTTTATTAAATTCATCCCGTTGTGGGCATCTGAGAAGAGTGTTATAAAATTCTTTGATTTCCTACTTTGATTATTTTTTCACATAAATGCAAAGCAACTGATCTATCGCAGAAATTTTCCTGTTATATTACAGACTTCCTATGTTTGTTATAAGCTACTAAGAGAGTCTTTGTAATATCAGTAAAGCGAGAATAAATTTTAAAATTTGATGTACTTAAAGACTGCTCGAAAATTGCAAAGCTTTCACAATATTATGATTGACATAGTCACTTACGTGAACGGAGAAATTCTGGAAAAACTACCGAGTTATATTTTAATGACGCTTCTGGCAAAAAATGAATAAATAAATTAAAACATAATTGTGGTAATAAAAGCAAACTATTTGATATTTAAACCATTCATTTGATATTTTTTTCGTTCATATAGCAACGGTTTACCGGAAACTCTGGTTTTCAAAATTATATTTCTTGTTACCACACATTTAGTGAAAATTACAAAAATGAAAATTAAATTTTAGCCAATATATGGTTTTTATAGCTTGATCTAAAGTTCTGTGACGTTACCACATTTACTGAAAGTTACCATGTTTACCGAATTTTATCACATATTATGAAATCATATTTTATTGTTTATTTTACCAAAGCTCTTCGGTACAAACTATGGGGCTTTTTGGTGTTCCCAAAGAGCCAGAAATGGGGTACATTTTACCATATGTTGGTAATTTTGACCATACTTTTTTCTCATGGTGAATCTAAACTAATTCATGTGCCCTATTTTCCCCCCCCCTCTGTTTTACTAGTTTTCCATCTATTAAAAATGACTTGTATTTGAAATTCTGTAAAATACATTTTAATAATAATACTAGTACTATTTTAGTGGTCATTAATATAAGTGATCATATTTAACTCGCGTTTAATACATTAGGTATGCATTAAAAAAATAAGCTAAGTACATTTTTAACCGAAGCGGATATGCAAACAACAAAGCATCATTAATGCATAATGCAAAAGAAAATGTCATAGAATCTTTTTTTTACCTGTTTCTGTTGAACTTGGAGGTGGTGGTACTGCTTTTGAAGCTGCACAACCCATTATGTGCCCGGAGAAAAAGAGAACTCTAAAAATAAATATTTTTGAAATAAAAAAAAATATTTACGTTATAAAAATTTGACATATTTATTAAAAAAAATCATTATACATAAGTAAAACAAAAATGAGACAAAATAAGAATGCAAACAATGAGATATTCAAGTTTGTTGAAACTATTGTCGATTTTGGTTTGAAACTAAGGTCAAACGAACTCTAAGATAGACACGTGAATACATCTAAAGTATTATTTTTAACCTTGAATTGAAGAACAATTAATTGTTTGTTCCTGCTTTGCAGTCATTAGTAGTCTTTCAATTTTAAGTATTACTCAAATTCAATAAAAAAAAACTTTAAAAAAGTTACAATCACATTAAGTTTTTTACAGGACCGATAAGTTCTTCAATATTTTTTAAAGTATAGTACTTTTACAGTACTTTTACCGATATAGTACTTTTGAAAATTTGCAATGTATGTATTTTATTTATTTATTTATTATGTATGTTATTATGTATGTTATGTGTGTTATTTTATAAGCATGTATTATTTATTTATGTATTTATTTAGTTAATAACATTTATTTTTAATTAATTAATTAATTTATTTATCTATATCTATCTATTTATTTATCTATATATCCAGTCAAAGTCGGAGGCAAGTTATATGAGGTTTTTGACCGATGATTATTTTTGCGAAATATGTTATTTTTTAATATATTACACACTATATTGTTTATTTAATTGTTTAGTAGTTTGAAACAGTGCATGAGCAAAAAAACAACACATACTTTTCATCCAAATATTGATTTTGAAAAGAAGAAAAAAAAGTTAATCCCCTTAAATCCCCCACATAAAGCACTTCCTCATTTTCGAGAAATAAAAGTACATACAAATCTCGTGTCTTTCTGCAAATCTTACTAATGCATAATGGTCATTACAATCTTCGTTCAAGAAAAGCTATTTGCTGGAAATGATAACGATGTAGAATACAGGAAAACATAGGTACGTACTAACATCATGAGAGCAGGTAATGACATTCCGTGGTTAAACAGTTATTGCTTCATTTAATACTTCATCCTTATGGCGATTCAACGGAGATATATTATTGCCTTTCTTTTATTTAACTTTTACAATGCAATAATATATCTTTTATCATAGCTTTATTATAAAATAATGATTTAAAATATTGTGATTAAAACTGATACGTCTTTGTTATAAAATCTCTAAATTTTTGCAAGCTTATCAAAAGAAACTTGAGAACTATTAGTGGGTATAGAAATCTTCTAGCTATCAATTTCACTGATATCTTGCATATTTACATTATTAACTGGCTGTTAGTATTGTTTCAATGAAAGTATATCCCCTTATTAAAAGGCAATAAATCAGGAGGTTAGTAAAAATAATGCGTCATTATTATAAACCTCTGACTGTATTTAAACTCCTCAAAAGAAATTGGAGAGCTATCAAAATATATGTGAATACTAAATGACTATTTCTATCGTCTAGCTATCACTTTCACTGATTTTTTGAAGATTTACATTAATAACCTATAGTTGACTAAATACGACGTGAAATAACGTAAACTAAAGAAAAGTGAAATTTTTCTAATATATTTCTCCCAGGGTTAATATCTGAAAAATAAAATTAAAAACTATTTTTTCGGCAAATTATTCTAAAAAGAAGTTTATTGCTGCTGTTACTTATGCCACTTGCCATTCAGCAAGCCTGATAAAGCGAATTTTTAAGGCAGAGGGTGCTTTTCTTGCTTTTTCAGTGGCGCCATCTATGGTCAAGAATGGTCTTCAGCAACACATATCGCTGCCCGATTTACAGGGAGAACCTAATTATACTGCATTCATTCATCCACAGATCGTAATTTGGAGTTGATGGTGTACAGAAACTTCAAGAAAAGCTCCGTGATGATGTTGGTGAGGATTGTCCTTGGGTATTATCGTTCGTGATTATAGTTCATGCTATATACAAAATAAACATGTGGTTTCAGATAAATTTAAGAATACTAATTTAGTGACGTAGTCTGCCATGCTGCCATGTTAACTTTGATCATTGAGTTTATCTGACAAAACGAATAAGTATAATTGAATATTAAAGAACGTGAAATATACTCATTTTCTTTCTATTAAGGACATCAATAAGCTAGAAAACACCAAGCTTATAGTTTAAATATTTGAAAAGAATTCTGCTGTTTTTTTTATTAGTTATCAGGCTAGTTATAATGCAATAGCTAAAAAAGTTATTATACATGATTTCAAGAAAGAAGTGACTTTTGGAACTATTATTTAAAAAAAAAATAAACAAAAATAATGGATTGGGATCCTGCTCTTAGGAATGTTAACAAGTGGTTTCTCCATCAATTCTTACCTTTAGCGTTAATGATACATAAACTCATCAGTAAATGCAAAAACTTAGCGAGATTTAATGGAAAAATTCTCAAGTGTCCATCATATCACAATGAGATTTTAGTTCTCCTTCCTCCATTTTCAAACCAAAAAATAAAAAATAATGACAAACAAAAATTCATTTTTTGAAAGTAGTCAAAAACCATGACTTGAAAACTTTTTAAAGAAAACCCAGATAATAAAAGATTTAAAAACATTATACTGGTCTTTTATGTTCATGTTCCTGAAGAAATGTTAAGGAAAATAATGATGAGCATATTCGTAATAACAAAAGCCATTTTTTTTATTTACTTTGGTTTAAAACAGGCACGAACAAAAATAGGTTTTAAAAAAGTATTAGAAGTTGAAAAGCTTAGTGTAAAAATATTTTAAATCTTCTTCTTCTTTCTCTGCGCAACAGCCCCTTGCTGGCCTTGGCTGCCTCAATAGCTGACAAACGCCAGCTCCTGCTATTCACGGCAACTCGCTTCCAATTTCTAATCTTCAGGATTTTCAGGTCATTTTCGATGTCGTTGAGCCATCTAGTAGGGGGTCTAAATCTGAGGCATGACCCCACGGGGTTCTTAAAGTTCACGATTCTGTGCTTTTAAACTATACATTTAAAAAAAAAATTGAATTTTCTCACAAGGTCATACCTTAGTTAATTGTAGGGAAGAGCGCTGCAGTTTGGGTTAATTTTAATGTTTATTCAGAATGCAATAAATCAAATCACTTAAATTAAGTTGGAAATGCATTATACTTTAGAATGTTAAAATGAATTTTTTAAATGAATTCTGCTGTTTCGTAGAAGAAGAAGAAAAAAAGTAAAGAAAGGAAAAATACAATATGATGTTCTACCATGGACCATCACACGTAGCACCTTTAACAAATAGATGTTACACCTTAGATAACACTCCCTTGGGGGTCTTTTTTTTTAGACTTGTTAACTGACTAAAGTTAGATATTTGTGCAATAAAAAATTAACTTAAATTAAAAATTTAATCATGCTGAAATAAATCATGCATTTAGATAAATTAATTCAAATAAATCATAAACATAATACCTAGTAATTGCTTTACAATAGGAATATTTAAAAAATTTATGAAATTGCTGAGAACGTAACTTTTGCAAGCTGCATGTGGAAAAGTCCACGGAGAAATATATTTATTCTAATGGGCGATTACAAGCATCTTTTACTCATACCTAGGATCGGTCCTGAGTGCAAAAAGAATGCATTTAAAATAATAGATATATAGTAGATAATGTATAAAAGATTTAAGAAAAAAACAGTTCCTTGGTATATGCCTGCTACTTTATATACTGAATACAAAATTCCTCAACTACGTGGTACAAATATTTACATTGGTCCGAGATACATGCTGTCCAAGATACTTTCTTCTACAACATCTATTTATTTTATTAAGTTTTGAAATTTCATAGATTCCAGTTCCCTCGAACACTGAGGTGTGTTTTCTGAATTAATACAGGTTCTGAGTGTATTTATCATAAAGCATTCGTTTACCATTTTAAAAAGCATCTTTTTTGGGTGTGTAAATTAAGAATGCGAAAGCTGTCATAAACAGTTCTAAATAGAGTTAGGAATTATAAATTTTACCAATTGAGGGGGGGGGGCGGAGATTGCAGACAAGAAATAAAAGCCGGTGCACAATCTTCATTTCCTCAAACATTCCATGTTTTATTTTTAAATAAAAAAAGATACTTTAAAAAATAAAATTATTGAAACAATGAAGTAAAATAAAATTTATTGATATCACTTACTGCTGATTTAAAAGAAAGCATATTGCTGTGTCAAATCAGCACTTACTATTTAACACAAGGGGAGAAATGTCCACTTTCGGGCTCGCTATTAGCGACCAAATATTTTGAGCTGGTGAGTAAGTAAGTTTGGTCTTGTTAAATGTTATGTTTCAAAACAAAGACCATTCCCATTTAAGAGTTAACATTTAAAGTTAGCATTTACATGCAAAAAAATCAGGATGCAAATTCGACAAACCTGCGTGACAGCGGGGCTCAAAATTCGCTTGAATGATTTCGTCAGAATTTCTATAAAGGGACCCTCTAACATATTTTGACACTGGCAAATGATATTTTAGTGCCGAAACGCAGTTTTATACAAACATGAAGTTGTAAAAGTATGGAAACATTTCTCATATTTTTCTCTTTTTTTAAACGGTTTTTAATGACATGTCGATGATTATGGAATTATGGAATTATTGAAACCTTACGGAAACTTTATTTTAAATTAATATTATAATTATTATTATTATTATTATTTTGCAAAAAAAATATGTTTTTCTTTGTCCTTTTATGGTTTTCGCTTCATGAAGTTTTTTATACTATAAATGTTAACATTTTAAAAGTTTTGTTATTTTTCGTAAAAGTAGTAAAGAGTAAAGTTTTAGTTTGGCAAGTACCTTTAAATTTTAAATTTGATTCCCTGATATAAAGTATATTAAATATGCACATCGTACCATGCAATGTGCAATATAGTACATAGAGCTGGCTGTTCGGGCTGTTTCGTTCTTATTTTTCCAACTGCAGTTATCAGAAATACATCTTTTTTCTATTCAAAAGTAATTAGTTCAACCTTAGGTAAAAGGCACAACTGAACAAAAAAATCATCAAACATCTCGTCCTCCAAATCAAGGAACAGTGTGAAAAAAAAATAAACAAACCACCCGAATAACTTTTTCATCTATTAATCGAATCTTCACGTTTTAGGACTCAATATTAATGGTGTAAGGGTATATTATGCTAATTATTTAGAGTAGACGATATTTTAAGTTACGAAATCAGACACAAAAATGAATTTTTTCTGTATTAACATAGTTTTTTTCTCAACAGATTCAGATTTGTGACATCCAAAATATAGGGGGTAGCAGCAATCTGGGAAACAGAGTCCCATTAGTCTAGTTATCATTTTAATGCAGAATGTAGAATGTAGTTTCTGCTTAGAAAAATACGAAATTTATGCGAAATGGGTCGAATAGTTCTTGAGGAATCGAGTTTTAAAGAAGTCGTATTTTTGAAATATAACGTCTCAGGAACTAATCGACATATTTCTCTCTAATTCTGTATTTTGCCATGTAAAATTACATTCCTTAAAATGATGTAAAAAATTTTAAACTTTACAATTCCAAATTTTTTTGATCATTTTCAAATAAAATGGTAAAAAAATCATAAATATTTACTGTAAGTTATATTTTGAGTGAAATTAACTATTTATTTAAATTATTAGAGCGAATTTAATAATTGTTGGGTAAAATTTTTGAATTCACTTAAAAAATTCTCGAAATATGTCGAAATACGCAAGGAATAAAATCAATATTAAGGAGTCCAAACTTTGGAAGGCTTTCCTAATCAAATTATGGGGGCCATATTTCCTAAATTGTGGCTATTTCCTAGATTTTGGGGGTCAGAAATTTTAATCCGCCTAAAAAAGGTATCTTTATTAAGAGAAAGTACGTTTTTGTGCCTGACTGATTAACTACCGTCTGTACTAATTATTTGAAATCGCCTTATCAAACCTTTAAGATTCAATCCTAGAAAGTGAAAGTCCGATCATTAGATTGAAAGTTATTCAGGGAGGTCCGTTTTCTAGTTGGCACACTGTAAACTTATGTTTTATTTTCAAAATTGCAAAGATTTATTCAAGTAAAAAAAAAAGTGTAGGTTATAAGCTTTAAGGCCAATTCACTAAAATCTCATTTAGAGCTTTCATCACTCGGCTATTCAATCAATTGCTCTTCTTTATTTTGTATCATTAGATACCATTAATATGATGTACTAAAAGTTGTATGCGATAAAAAAAAAGCTGAACATTGAAATTCACCGTTCCAACTGTATATGTTTTCATTCATTAATTTAAACATCAATGAGAGACAACATAAATGAGCGGGGTTCTTTATGGTACAATGGACTACCGCTATTATTACTCTAAGACTCTGTTTAATTGCAAGTTTGCGAAAAAGTAATCTCTTCTGGAAATTACTCTCATTTCCACCACTCCCAAGATCCTTTTGTTGCTCGTCAGCGTTCCCCGTTCCATCTACTTTCCAATTTTACAGCCTTTTTACTTTCGGACAACAGAATGGAACGAAGATTTAGTTCGTGCTGGCATGTATTTCCTTTCCTTTGCCAAGAATGAATAATAAACGTTCATGCTTAGTCGTATGTATTAGAACTTGTTCAACTAATTTCACACCTTATGTAACAGGCGTGTAATCCAAATATAAAACCATTCTCATATAACGCTGCATTACGCACATTTAAACTGTGATGAAATTCTAAATAGTTAAACATAGTTTACTTTAAACTTTATTTGAAAGTTGTTTTAGAAAAAAAAATTATATGGAAATCCGAGAAAAACACTTTTTAATTAAAACTTACTACATTCATGAATTTCTTAGCTTAAAAATATATTTAAACTAAAAATACCGAAATTGCATCTTACTATACTATTAAAACTAATTTTACGCCCTATGCACCCTATTTTATAACCGTTGTTGAACAGCCGACCAATTTTTGGGTTTACGACTACTAATGTTCAACTAAGTAGACTTGTAATTTTTAACCCAATCCAGAAGACAAAGGAACTCCTAGATCAAATATTGGAAGAAATTTGCCTTCGTAAAGGATTTTTTTTAATAGAACTAACCCGCATTTGCGTTACACGTAGAGGAAAACCACGAAAGCCTCCCACAGTAATTCTTACAGTTAAGGGACTCTAACACATGATGCGTCTACCACTGAGGATATTTTGCTTCAGCACTGAGGTCGGTGCGAGCCAGGAGCGAAATTCGTATCGACCAGCCATCGTTGGGATTCGAACCCGGTTCACTTCATTAGAAGGCGAAAACTCTATCCTCTAAGTCATCGCAGTACCCTATGTAACAGGCCTTACTATAAAACTAATTTCACACCCTACACGTATCAGGCTCTACAACATAACTAATTCCATCGAAGCTTTTCTGACAAAGCGTTGATCTGTAATGCTGCAGACTTTAATTCAATCTTTGATTATGAGAAAATCTTAAAAAACGTCAACAGTCTTTCTACAGTCATATTAAAAAGAATTAAAAAATAAATCTAAATAATTACTTCGTAACTCAGTTTTCTTTACTATAAAAATACAAAATGGATCTAATTAAATACTTAAGCTATATCTAATTAAGCTATATATAATCAACACTATTTAAATTATAACTTAAGACAACCTCACAAAATGAACAATAACTATAGTGTTGCCAATAGATAGTGCCAGAGAGATCATAAATGTAATCAATTTTTGTAATCGACACTATGCAAACGATATTTTTTTTAAGCATTTTTGAAAAAGCCTTTTTAGAATCAATGTAGCTGGGAAGTTTTAAGCCACAAATCCGTGTTTTTAGCTTTATTTTAGATCAAACTTTCATACTTAGTAACTAATACAATTTTATAACACAGCTACAGGTTATTGTATAATATAGCTATAGTTGCAAGCGACATAAATGACAGCTGACTTGATAGAATTATTCTTCATATCATGATAACTCAAAGAAATTATTTAAAATATGAAAAAAAAAATAAAGAAGTAAATAAAAAATATTTTAGATCCTAAAAATCCCCCTCTAGTTTAAAACTCAGATTCTTAATCGTTCAAGCGAGAAGTGTAAAGCTGAGTTATATTTGGAATAAAATTTACCATTTAATTCTCTCTATCGTTTTAAAAAGTATTCTAAATTAGTACTCTAAATTATTACTTTAGTATTCTAAATTATTACTTTATTATAAAGATATGATTCTCTGTTCTTATTGTGAAATTTCTACTTTCGACTTTAATTAATCCCGTAAATGGAATAGTTTGACTGTTAATGTGGGAAGAATTTGGGAACCTATATTTGACCTACATAACACATTCGTTACATTTTTTATAGCTAAATACACAAATCATCTCCATTAATAATAAAAAACTACATCTATTAAATTGATGACATCATTTTACCTGAGTTTCATTTATGTAGTTCAGCACGCAATCCATAGTTTCTTTTAGAAGTATTAAAATGTAAATGCCTATTTTATTCATCCTGATTTTAATCATTTATTACAATCTATACACCAGAAAAAAGTTTGTTAATTAATCTTCAATCTACTAACGTAAACATCGTAATAAATGCTTAAATTTTATTTAAAGTCTTCAACAAAAAGGGACGTGAAATTACAGATTTAAAAACAAATGTGAAAATACTGAGTTCAAACTTTCTTAATGCAATACCAAAATACTAAAAAAAAAATGTTAAAAAAAACTATAAGCAATAGCATTTGCAAGAAATAAAATTACTCTTTTTCTCACCTTAAAGAATTATGAATAAGTTTCAGCTGTAACAATGAAATCTAGGTCGAATCTAGAAAAATTGATCGACACTAAGGAAATTAAATTCTTCTTGCGTGCTGACTTAACTTCATTAAATATTTCTTGAACTATCAGTAAAATATCTGGAACAGAATAAAATAAATTGAAATTTCACTGCCTACATTGAACTGCTTATTTGATTATTAAAAATAACTTTTTGGGTAAAATTTTGAGTTTAGTGCTAACTAGTAAAAATAGGCTTAACTATTGATTTTGGAATATAAGAACCGAAAGAAACAATGTATGCCATCGACGTTTTTAGGTGTGTGTTCTTCTTTCAAATTGCTTTGTTTTGTCATTATATTTCATGTATCACATTAATGAACTGCAGAATACTTCGTTAGATTTCAAGTATTAAACAGTCGGCTTTTAATTTCTTATATCATTAGGAAGACATTTTCGATTTTGATGTAATTCAAAGACAAACCTTTAACGAACAGCTTTAGTCTACACTTTGAAGTAGCATTTTTCAACTATTTCATTTATAACTTTACTTCAAATTTCCTTTCCGCAATAATTATAATAATTAAATACTCTTTATTATTATATAACTTTATTCAATGAATATAACATAAATTATAATAATGAGTTTAATTTTCCTCCTTTTCTCCTATATGCTTAAAGATCTTTTGAACTAACCATCGAGAGATTTTTGTAGATAAATAACACTGTAAAAAATTTCGATTCAAATTATGATTTAAAGTACCGCCGGTACTTGAAATAGTACTTTGGGTGCATCAACCGTAAAATTCATTTTATCCATTTTTACCATTTAATAGGTAAATTTAAGTCCATTTTTACCGCAAAATATTATACAGTACTTTTTATGGTAATATTTAATTAGAGTGATTCAGTTCTTTTACAGTAATTATAAGTGTAAAAATTACGGTATATCAGAATTTTTTGTTCAGTAACATGTTCCGGTAAAAATGGATTTCAAGATAAAAAGTATTGGCACCGTGAGTGCTGAGTGACGAAACTTTTTAACGTAATTTGATCCGAAATTTTTTACAGTGCACAAGTTTGCGTGACTCTTAACAAATATTAAACAATTGGCATTATTTGTTGATTGAATCATGTAAATATGTAAAATAATAACCTAAATGCAATAATAATAAAGCTCCAGAAAAAAACTTTTTTTTAAGAAAAAAAAAAAAAAAAAAAAGAAGCTAGAATTCAAAATTTAAAAAAGAATGGTTTCGAAAAAGATTATTTTCCCAGATAAAAAAAGTAGTTTAGTGAAAAAATATTTATTTTAAATTTTTCTTAAATTCTTTATATAATTATGAGATTGTGTACGTTATAGCCATTAAAAGACTAGTTTATTTTGACTTTTAAACTTTTTTTATATTTAATAAAATGAATGAAATTTTTTCATCGTTTTATTTATTAATAATCTGAAATTAGGTTTTATGTTTAACAGTTGACCTCGCAATCTAGTCTAGCTAAAAATTTGTTTTTATATTGCTAAATAAAAAAAAGAACTGTTATAAATGTTGAAAATGACTGTTAGAGAAATATTGTGTGGAAATGATTGCTATATAAATATATATATATATATATATATATATATATATATATATATATATATATATATATATATATATATATATATATATATATATATATATATATATATATATATATATATATATATATATATATATATATATATATATATATATATATATATATATATATATATATATATATATATATATATATATGTATATATGTATATATATATATATATATATATATATATATATATATATATATATATATATATATATATATATATATGTATATATGTATATATATATATATATATATATATATATATATATATATATATATATATATATATATATATATATATATATATATATATATATATATATATATATATATATATATATATATATATATATATATATATATATATATATATATATATATGTATATATATATATATATATATATATATATATATATATATATATATATATATATATATATATATATATATATATATATTTATATATATATATATAAAGGCAACCAAAATAATAAGTAGAGAATGGATTATTGATTGTGCTAACTCGTGGAACCCTTTTAACTCTTTGGCGGAACCCTAGGGTTCCGTGTAACAACATTTCAGAGCTGGTGTACTACAGCACTTTAATAACATTAAAACGATGAATGAAAATTTATTACAACTTTAAAGTAAAACTTAAAAATTTTAGACTAAATTAATTTAAAAACTAATTTATTTAATAAAACGAGTACATTTTAGGATCAAGTTTCAGCATTTAGTTGTGTTTTTTCATTTGGTCTATGCAATTAATGAATTTTTTGACTGGTTCAAAATGGGTTCTATTGTATTGTCCCACGGGGTCACATGGAATAAGAGAACAAAACAAGAAACAGGTAAAAAAATTGTTGGTTGTTTTCTGTTAAAAATAGTAATAATAATTTTAATAATATTTAAAATACATTTTTATTTTTATAATTTAAGCAAATAATTAAACTTACTCTTAAAATCAATAATTCTTTTAAATTAATAGTGCACAATAACAACTTTTAATGCTCAAGTTAAAATAGTTAAAACAATCTTAACATTTTGTTGGTTCTTTTAACTACTTTGTCTCTATTCCGTGTTAAATTACTATGTTTTTTTATTCATACCAACATGCAAAACAAAATTTAATTCAAGAAGTATAAGTTTTATATCATTCTTAATTAAAAAAAATTAATCAAAACCATTGTTTACAGATCATTTAATCAACTTTACTTTCAAATTATATAACTAAACAAAAATCAAGTGAAGAAAACAATAACAAAACTGGAAGCTGTAAAAGAAAAAGAATCCGCTCCAACAACTTAAGTGATTAACAACATTTTATTGCCTTAAAACTACAGAAACTACTTTCGCTTTTTCTTTTACGTAAACATTACTTTTCTTTTAAGACTTTTGTTTCTAGAAATACAGAATTTTTGTCTCAAACAAAGTAAAGTCGCGTTTTAGGAATTATCATGAAAAATAAAAGATTAGATTTTTGATAAATAATATGAATTATTTTTTATCATCACCGATAAGCAGTTTTATCGGTAACAGTTTTACAGTAGCTGATTTGGGGCAATAGAGATCCATTCCGTATGTTCGTAATTTTGAACCATACTCAGAAGACAAGGAAATTTCGATGTTAATTATTATGATAAGCATGCGTTTTGAGAGGAAATTATCCGTTTTGCCTTACACACTAAAAAAATGAGAACTTCTGTTCTTATCTAAACAAAAAATTTACTAGAAATAAAGTAAAGTATTATAGATTAATTAACACCAGGAAATAAAATCTTTCCCTTGAAGGGCAATAATTTTATTTTATCAGCTCCAATATACAGTATTGTCCAAGTAATGGATTTGAGACAGTGACGCTAAAGCTCATATACTTGCAATTTCAAACTCTACTCAGAAGACAAGGTAACTCTGGTATCAAAAGTCGGTATAGACACACTTTCATTGATTTTTTTTCGTGTGACGCATGCCAACATTTACACAGTTGAAACTCTTGATTGAACGATTGCAAAATATTTACCTGATGAAATGTGTTCGAAAAATTATACTAGGAAAATGATAATAATGGAAGTAAATACTTTAGATGAAATTACATTGTCTTTGACCATAAATCTGCGCTTTATTTAAAAAAATAAATCAAATTAAGCTTGCGATATTTCCCTACTCATAACCACGTTTACCAGTAAATGATTACTTAAAAACATGAATTTTATTTAAACAACTTAAAAACGCGAAAATTTATTTCTAAATATAAAAAAGCATTAAGGAATTCTTTTCTAAAAATTTTATAATTTAATTGCATTTTACACTTTAGAAGAAAAAATACTACATTTATTCTTTAAACTTTCCAGAAGGTTCCAACTTGTGAAGCATTCGAATAAAATTACTTTCTGCATAAAAAAGCGTTATAAAAAATATATTTAAATTAAAAAAAACTTTCAAAGCTTTAAATAAAAAATAAAAAAAATCTCACCTTTTAAGAACGATTTAAACCACACGGCACATCGTTTTCATTTGCAGAAGGAGCAAATGAAATTTTTACTTTTCCAACTTGTAGAATTACCCAATGGATTTTTAAGGAGAAAAAGTTTCTAAATTCAGTTCGCGTGAGAGTTGGCAGCAAAACCCTGCTTCAGTTAGTTCTCTTCGGTTACGTTCGCAAACGTTTGGAATCTTTTTCGCAGTTTTAAAAGAGAGAGAGAGGGGTTCAGGATTTAATTTGATGTGTTACATACGTTGCCATGGTGCTCGACACGTCAACAAAAAAAAATTAGTGGATGATGTCTCCGTAAGCATATAAAGCTTTTTCTTTTGTTGTCGGAAGCGGGGTAAAAAGCGATGAAAACAATTGATTAGAACTGTTAGAAACGTGCTATTTGATTCGGCGATTGATTTGCAACTGTCATGTCTCCTCCCCTTGCCAGCCGTCTGCATCAATAATTTTACATGTGTGGTCATACGCTATTCTTCCTGGTTTTCTGTTGCTTTTAGTTTTCGAAATCATATATCTTGAATTTAAAAAAAAAAACTGCACAATACACGCACTATGTTTCGATTTTAAAATAAAATAAATGTTTGAAATGTTTTTACATGAAGAACGATTAAAAATATTTGAATGATCAAAAATCGAATTAAGTTATCTTCTGTTCTTTGATGATTATTTACTCGCAAAAATATCGACTTGGATTTTTCGCTTTTTTTCCCTCCTTTTCCTTCCTTTTCTAAAAATGTTTGATAGATTCTCTTTAAAACTGTATTTGTACATGCAAACGGAGAAAAAAATTCTGGTAAAATTAGCGTACTGTATGCTAATGACATTTCTGGTTAAAAAAAATACATAATTCTGGTTAAAACTAAAATACACGTTGTTAAAACCACTAATTTAGTAATTTATCCGTTCCTATTTTAATGTTTAACCTGCAAGTATGATTATAGTTCTTATTACCACATATTTAATAGAAGAAAAAAAAATTCAAAAGTAAATTTAACCGAATATATAGTTTTTATACCATGCTCTAAGGTATGATAATAAAATTATCAAATTTTACTACATTTACCAAATTTTATGACACATCATAAAATTATCTTTTTAGCGAATTTTACCAAATTTATTACCAAGGCTCTTCTGTAAAAATTTTCAAGCTCTTTGGTGTCAGCCAGAAATATGGCAAATTTTACCAGGTACACAGGTGATTTGACCACATTTGTTTTCTAGTACATAAATGCTTGAGCGATATATTTTAGCGTGAAACATTATTTCATCAAACCTAGTTGACTAAATAGTTTTATCGCACTTTTTTATAATTTTACTTGAATTTATTGTACTTAGGGCTCTTAAATATAAAGAAAATATTGCATTTTTTTAAAACTATAAATTTCTTGTAATATTTAAAAATCAGAAATTTTTTAGATTATAAATAAAGCTTTTATTCTGATGTTCTGAAAGTGTAATAAAAGTGCACTGTAAGTGCATTTAAATAGATTTGCTGTTATACCATAGCAAAATAAAAATTTACTTTAACAGTAATGTTAACAAAATTTTTATATGTTCGTATTTTCTCAGTAAAAAATATGCTTTTTTATGAAAGAAACACCAAGATGTAGGTTACTATGAATAAAAAATGTATAATTTTTAACAAAAAGATTGTAAATATTTCCTGAAATGGAAATACGTCTTACCAATTACAGCTTTCCAAGTGTGCAAACACCCTTCACAAAGCATGTATTCCGCTTCTATGTCCGCAAAACGGATACTTGATAAAATATATACATTTAAACTATTATTTACAAAATATATGAACTGTGACGAAATATTTTGGAAGATTTAAATAAGCAATTTAAAATGTAAAGGCTAATTGTATATTTTACCTCTGTGTTTGCATCTTATAATTCTACACCCTTTATAATTCAAAATACAATCTGAATACATCTCAAGGCACACGGAAATGGTTTATTAAAGTTTATTTACACTTTTAACAGAGCTTCAACAAATCACTTTTACAAAACACTTTTTAACAAAACACTTTTACAAAACACTTTTTAACAAAGCACTTTACTCTTTTAACAAAAATATTAACGCTTTAACAAAGGACTAAAAAATGACAGTCGATTTGAAATATTAATTGCAGGATAAGGAAAGGAGATGAAACTCACCGTAAGCTATTATCTATTTAGGGAACAAAAAAATTCGTTTTAACCAAGCTTAAAATTAATTTCAAACACCGTCAACTGATGGAGCTGCTTAGGGATAAAAAGTTTATCTACGTTTTAGCAGGTTTGTATCAAGCTTCCCAAAAATGACCAGCAATATTAAATTTCAAACCAAAGGAGATAAAATTGCACTATAAGCTGTAATCTGCTTAGGAAACAAATTTTTATTATAACTAAATTTAAAAACTAGTCGCAAAGTCCGTCAGTAGATGGAGCTGCTGAATGAGAAGAACAATAAAACAATATTTTCTGGGGTATATCAGATCATAACAAGTGATGAACTTGCACGAGCGTCTGTAAATTTTGCCCCTCAGACTGCATCGTGTTGTTTCTGCAAATGATGATTATTTTGCTTTATAGTTTTGAAGTTGTTTTTTTTTGTGCTAGTTTATCATTCTTTTATGGTTTTCCTCAGTACTCAGCATGATATGTCGACGAGCTCTGTAACTAATTTTGGAACTTGGAACTTATATAATATCTCATTCTACACAGAACACAGCAAACCGTATGTTTCTACATTGTCTTTTTTCTTTTTTAATTTTTAAATCTCTGTTCATTTTGGGGAGGCCTAGTATATAAAAGGTGAATCTAAAATCATGGAGTTAACTTGGAGGAGAGGTAGGGCACATATCGAAAATTAAGAATTGTATGGGAACCCATGCCCAGTAAGATTATCGCACGCAGCTAATGGCACTTTCCAATTATAAACTGTTTCTACGTCTGTCTTTGAAAAAGATCTTTTATTTTTCTAAATTGACTTAATTTCAATATTTTCTAATAATTATTGTCAAAAATCGTATTTAAATTGATTCAGTATTAATCTTTTTTATCGTAATTTAATGATTTAGATATTAACTAGATAAGTTCACCAGATCGTAAACTAACGATAAAACGGATACACTGTAAAAAAATTCAGAATCAAATTACGGTAAAAGTACCCGCAATCAGACTGTCAGTGCTTTTCACCGTGAAAATTTGCGAAGCATAAATCTGATATAACGTTATTTTTATAGTATATTTTTTAAAATCACTGCAATTAAATACATATTACTGTAAAAATTACTGTAAAATGGATTTTTTGGATACTGCACTCAGGGTGCCAATACCTCTTACCATGATTTTTCCTGATTCTGGAATTCCGGAATATTTTACAGTGTTTTTCTCAGCCTATTTTAATGCAATTTTCGGCAATTACTAATAAAAAACATAAAACGAAGATAATGTAGATGGAAAAAAGCATCTGTTCCGAGGTGCACATATAAAATGTTCATAACAGAAAAGCACCCCTAGCAGCGTATGATAACATTTCCGGTCATGGGTTCCTATACACTTCTTAATCCATATGATGCGTAAGTTTGTCCCATGATTTTAATTTTCCAGAACATCATAGGAATAATACATTCATCAACTCTTTTCTTCTTTTGGCGAAACGGGCTCTGTCTTGTTCCAGTGCTGTAACTCAGCTGAGCCAAACACAGCGAAAACAGTTGTGGTGAAAAAATATATTCCAGAAATAGTCATAAAAACTTTACTCCAATTTGCTATGGTAGCCTGTAAATTAAAATTTTCAGAATTATACTCACTTCAACTTCAATTCAATCAAATAGCTATTTACATAAACTCGTTGATAATATTTGTTTTCTATTTTCTTCTTGTGTTGTTTAAGAAATAAAATTCGCTCTTTGAAATATCCCTTAGACAAAGAAGCTTCGCATATTGTGGGTCTCGAAGCAATTTTCAGTGGGTTGTGCTAAGATGGTCACCATAACTAGCGTTGTATGAAACATTTCTTTATCTCTGTCCCTCTCTCTCTCACGTAAGGCAGAGGGGTGCGAGTGTTCTTGTTTTCCAGTGGCGCCATCTATGGCCAAGAATAACATTCCGTTATGAAATTATATTATATCCTCGTTACCCTCGAAAGAATGAATTTTCAATAGAACGAAAAATCTGAATTTTCTCCGTATTGGCTATTCCGATAAGTTACAAAAAAATTCCAGATGCACCGCAAAATTTATTTTTACCGTAAAATTTTAATAATATATAATTAAATTATAATAATATATATAATCCCATAAAATTTAAATTTCAGCAAAAAATTTGATATACCAAAATTTTTACAGTAATATTTGCGGTAAAATCATTGAATCACTGCAATTAAGTAGATGTTAGTGTAAAATTGTAACGTAAAATTTTACTGTAAAATAGATTTTATCGGATGCTGCATTCAGGGTGCCAGTACATTTTACCTTACTTTTATTCGGAGTGTTTTACATCGCAATAGAGAAAAACTTATTTAGACAAATTCACTTCTCGCTTTCCTGAAATATTTTCCGGGAGCACGAAAGAAAGGGATTTTGAGATCTTAGGTTAAAAAACATTCGCATAAATTAGAATTCCGCACATCGTGGTAATATTGTATGCTAACAGAATGTAAATCATATACATATATATAAATAATGCGGGTAACTCGTAATTTATTTAACTTTACTTTTTTTTTTCTATTTAGAAATTAAGTATATGTTAAATAAATTTTACAATATCAACATAGTTAGAATTTTGAATAACATAAACTGTAATAATCAATTAATAGAGGTATTTTATAAACAAAAGAACGTTAAGGAATTGACACAGCAAAATGAATATTATCTACAAAGACGCCATGAATTCAACAACAACAATATGTCAGCTCCTTCTACTTCTTATCTAGTAGAATGTAATTCAGAGTCTTTTCACTTCAAAGCATAATTAATTTCAAAAGAATAGAGGGTTCCAGAAATGCGTGAGAAAGGAGTACAGCACGTAAGGCAAACATTGAGGTGAGTTCTCTTATCTTATCCCACGAAAAAGATGGAAATAATTTTAATACTTCTGTTGCCTACTATGCTGAAATATCCCGAACTCATACTTACGGTGTTTGGCGTTAATCAATGGCTACTGAACTGATTTTAAATTATTACAAAAATCAAATACATAAAGAACTTATATCGCAGACATCTCTTGAAAAAAGTCAAAATTGAAAATAAAGTACTTCCGCGCAAGCAACGTAGCAGACAAAATTTAGAGAATGAAAAAAATTTGGATACATTGTTTCAAGCAAGGCTTGGTTACAATTAAAGCTTATATGTTGTAGTGCAATGAGACGGGGTGGCTCGGGGGGATGGAGCATTCACCTTCCAATGAAGTGAACCGGGTTCGAATCCCAACGATGGAATTTCGCATCCGGCTTGTACCGACCACAGTGATGAAGTAAAATATCCTCAGTGGTAGAAGTATCATGTGTTAGAGTCCCTTTACTGTAAGAATAACTGTGTGAGGTCTTCGTGGTTTTCCTCTCCATGTAACGCAAATGCGGGTTAGTTCCATCAAAAATATCCTCCACGAAGGCAAAATTCTCCCAATACTTGATCCAGAAGTTTCCTTGTCTTCTGGAATGCGTTCAGAATTACAAGTCTACGGAGTTGAGCATCGGTAGTCGTAAACGCGAAATTGGGTCGGCTGTTCAACGATGGTTATAAAATATATGTTGTACAAGATAATTTTTAGAGGTGACCAAGATGGTCCCCAAAGGCAAGTAGTATAATGATAATTCAAAGTAGTTTTATGAAAAATTATTTAAAACTCATGATTTCTTTCTATGTCCTTTTATGAAAATTAATGTGCCGAATTGCTGTAAACTCGTGGTTTCTTAAAGGAGGATTGCAATGTTAAAATGATTTGTGAAACTTGGCCATATAATGTACGAGCAAAAACAGTACAGTTATATTTTTTAAGTTCATGATCATCGTTGAGCAGCCGACCAAAATTAAGGTTTGCGGCTATCGATGTGTAACTCCGTAGTCTTGTAATTTTGAACTTAAACCAGAAGACAAGAGAATGCCTGGATCAAGTATAGGGAGAAATTTCTCTTTCGTGGAGGACTTATTGTAGGGACTAACCCACATTTTCGTTACATGGTGAGGAAAACCACGAAAATCTCACATGGTCAGTCTGTCGGCAAGGGGGCTTTATCCCATGATCCGTCTACCACTGAGGATATTTTTTTCCAGTTCCATGGCCGGGTGTGGAATTCGTATCAACCTGTCATTTCTGGGATTCGAACCCAATTTACCTCATTGGAAAGCGAATGCTCTATCTCCTGAGTCACCACAGATCAATACTGTCAAATTGCTGTGATTGCATTGTTGCTAAATTGCTGTTATTACATTATATTGTTGATATTACATGTTACAGTTACATCACTGATGCTGTTATTCTATTTCTTTGACTTATATTTTACTATACAAAGGATTACAAAATATAACAAAGCTCTGTTACTGTTTGAAATTTTTTATGAATGCAGCTTTGCGACATGAATTATAACCAAATCCATTAATTTATGTTTAAAAAAAACTGTAAAAAATCTCTAAATTGTTTCATCTACGACAAAGAATTTATATTTACCCTATTACCCTACACAAATATTTCTTAAACATAAAAGGACATGAAGGTTTTCAAGATATTAAAAATATATTTCTGAAATATAAATACAATGCTTGGTGCTATGTCGGAATCTCAAAGGGGAAAATTGTGATGGTGAATTTTATGTGATTTTATTTCATTAAATAATCTTGTATTTTGATTTTGCATACAATATTACATCGACACATTAAATATTTTTTAAGGAAAAATTAAACACCGATTTTAACCATAAAAATAAGTAAATAAATGAAAAACATTACCCCATTAGCAATGATTGCTCCAAACATCGTCGGTCCAATGATGCCCGCAATATTTCCTGTCCCACTCGTCAAACCATAAATTATACCTATTGTAATAAACCCAACCATTATTTTAGAGTTTAGCAATCTTACTACTCTGAACTTTAAATACAAAGAAATGATTAAACTATAAATGCAGTTAAAATAAACTCTACTTGCAATTATCACATTATTTCATGTAATATAAAATGAGACTAAATGTACAATGGTGTTGGAAATAACGAAAGGTGATACATACCCACAAAATTCGGCGTCATATCTACTGAAGCAGCAACAAATCCTGAAAACTTGGAACCATTTAAGAAGTTTCCAAATGTCAGCAAAAATACGATGAGGTAAGAGTGACATCCAGAAAATGCAATAGTTAAGATGCATATGGCAGACCCATATCCAGCTTAAAAATAATAAAAGTATAATTCAAAATTTTTAGGAGTAGATCTTTTATGAATAAAAATATTAATTAAGTATCAGATGAAGCATATAAAATCATGAACAATACAAGTACAAAAGGGCTAACCTCTTCGAATTTCAATTGATTAATAAAAATTTCCAACACTTCATAAAAACTAAAAATGCAGTCGACATGTTTCGAAAATGCAGTTCGGTGATATTTTTTAATGTACTTTAATTTGTTGCATACATAATTAGACATTTTTAAAATCATATCGATATTACATAATAATCGAATATCGTGAAATGATTTTAAGTTTTCGTCCCGTGGCTAAATGCAATTTTTTGTACATTTATTATTTCTTTTTTTTATAGGAACGAAAGGTTAGTGCAATCATTTTATGAAGTACAACAACGAATAAAAAATGACGAAGAAACATTTGTGTATCTTCATATTTTCCGAAAGTTAAATAAAAAATTTTTTCTTCCATTCAGACAAAAGAAATGTAAAAACATTCCGGTTACTGCAAATACTATCTTAAATTTCAATCAACTTTCATTCCAAAAATCACATACAGGGATCTCTATTTTTTTTTAATTTAAGTAAAATAATCATGGTGAACATTCAGGGTGTAACGTAACAGTGTGTGACAACTGAGCTAAAAGCATCAATTCCTCGAGAGGTAAAGCTGAAATGATGTTGCTTGAGGGACACACACGAGAAGTGATGTTCTTTTTTGTGTTGTTGAGAAAGAGAGTTTTTTTCTGAGAAGAGATATTTCTTTTGGGTAATATTTTGTGATTTTTCGTGTGAATGTTTAAATAAATTGTTTAGTACAACTCACGTCTTATTTCTGGTTGTTGTGACACAACAGAATTTTACTGGTGGCAGCGGCGGGATATAGTAAGAGTAGTTGATTTAAGGTAGTCAGTGATTGTATATGTAGTTTCTTATCAGTTGTAAATTATGGCTTTTCTTAATAAAGCGAAAAAAGTGGATTTGATAGAATTGGCCGACGAATTAGGTGAATCTGTTCCACCTCAAGCAAATGTTTGTGAAATTAAAAAAATAATTCAAACTAGTAAACATTATGAGGTTGAGGATGTAAAGATGTGTTTGACTCGTATAACGGAGGAGAGAATTAGGCGAGAAGAACTTGAAAGACAAGAACGGCGAGAAGAACTTGAAAGACAAGAACGGCGAGAAGAACTTGAACGGCAACATCAATTGGAAATGCGTAGACTCGAATTAGAAGCAAATTCTCAAATTCAGCACCAAAACAGACCGGTATCAGGTGAAACAAAGCATAAAATACAGATTTTACAAATAACTCCAAAATTTAATGAAGGTAAAGATGAAATGTCGTTGTATCTGATAAATTTTGAACGTCAAGCAGAAATTGCACAAATTCCTAATTATGAATGGGTGCCTTACCTATTGAGCGTAGTACCACCCGACATTTCAAATATGTTGGCGAGAGAGTCTCCTAATGATGCCAATAACTACGACTTTGTAAAAGAATTGATTCTTAAACAATATAAGCTTAATGCAGAGGAACTCAAACAAAATTTTTATCGACATTTTAAATCACCTGAAAAATCTTGGCGAAATTTTGCACAAGAATTAAATTGCTATTTTAGCGAATGGGTTTCTGAAGTAAAAATTACCACTTTCGATGATCTTAAGAGTTTGATGGTTACCGAGCAAATGAAACGTCATGTACCAAATGACATGAGAGATCATTTTCTTGAAGATTGGATGGAATTGAATTCTTATTCCAAATTAGCCGGAAAATTGGACGACTATGAAAGTTTTAAAAACAGTTTCAAGGAAAAGTCTGTGTCTTATAATCGAAGCAACCAAGATGATTCTTGGCGATTTCTGAACCAAAGTGATACCAGAACTAAAGAAAAGTTGACTTGGCAGAAAAACAATGTTAAAGAAAATGTTCGCGAAAGAGAATTTGAAAGAAGAAGACAGCTTAGATGCTATGAATGCGGTTCTTATGATTATCTACGCCCTCAATGTCCCAAGGCGAAAACAAATTCAGAAACTGTGGCTTCGCTTCACGTTTCGGAACCAAGGTTTCCTGATATAATGACACCATATACGAGCATTGGCGTGGTAAATGGCGTTGGCATTTCAATACTACGAGACACTGGCGCAACCTTGGATTTAATTCCTAGGAGATTTGTAAAACCTGAAATGAACACGGGTGAATTTGTTTGGATAAAAACTCCAATACAGGAAGAATCATTTTGTTTTCCATTAGCCGTAGTTGAATTAAACTGTAAGTTAGGAAAAGTGGTTACTAAGGCAGCTGTATTAGGTGATTCTCTTGATCAAGGGTATTATTTATTGGGTAACAAAACGGCTGCTCTTTTGGAAAATTCGTTTGAAGTCCCAATGATAAGTGCTGTAATGACTCGAAAACAAGAAAAAATTAATGAAAGGAGGGAAGTAGAAAATAAAGATAATGTACAGCTCGGTATAGTCGATTCCAATGAACACATCGTTACTTCTGATCAAACGGCGAAAAGCGATGACTTACTCACTGAAAAGATATTACCTTGTAATAAAGAATTTATTGGTATCGAATTGTTAAATATTTCGCTACAAAATTTCCAAGAATCCCAAAGAGAAAGTGAAGAGCTTAAAATTATTTTTGAAAAGATTCGTGACTCCAATTTTACTGTTTATTTTCCTTTACTGTTTATTTTCCTTTACTGTTTTATTTTCCTATATACCGATAAACAAAACAGTTTTATGTCAACCTATATAGATCAGTTTTGACAAAATTGTATGTATGTTTTTTTGCCATTTCCTACTTTTGCAAAGAAAACTCTGTGGAAGGGAGGAGTTTGACTGTAACGTAACAGTGTGTGACAACTGAGCTAAAAGCATCAATTCTTCGAGAGGTAATGCTAAAATGATGTTGCTTGAGAGACACACACGAGAAGTGATGTTCTTTTTTTGTGTAGTTGAGAAAGAGAGTTTTTTTCTGAGAAGAGATATTTCTTTTGGGTAATATTTTGTGCTTTTTCGTGTGAATGTTTAAATAAATTGTTTGGTACAACTCACGTCTTATTTCTGGTTGTTGTGACACAACAAGGGATATTAAAAAAAATAGCAAAAGTAAACAAATTAGCACATAAAATGGTAGTTAAACAACAATTTGGCACTATGAATATCTCTTCCGATCAATTTCTTTAATACCGTCTTGATTCTCGTTGGCCTGTACTCTACTAGATCTTGATAGGCAACTAGAGGCAGGAACTATGTTTGATAAAATAATATTTTCCAATACAGTGCAACTGGTGAATCCTTGAGGTTCCATAGTCTCTCTAAGATGAACTCCTGGACTGTTTGAGACTTTCCAGAGAGGGCATATACTTATCCCCCCTTCTGGTCCTCGATTTTCTTAGGGTCAATGGTCCGATGGACTTTTTCTGACTTCGTCAGGCATTGGAGGGTAAGCCACAACATCACAGGAACTGCCCTCGGCTCAAAGTCTAAGGCCGTCTGCTGCTATGGAAACAAGGAAATAGCGCAATTCAAAGAGGAGAGCTTCTCTCTTCCCTGATTCCCATTTCTTCGCCAACCCAAGTCAAAACTTGTTTGACCTAACACCCCTACTTGAAACATTGAAACCATAGTCACCGCCACTGCTCCAGACGAATGGCGAGGAGAGTTCTTTCCATACACAGACTACATTTGTAACGTAACACATTCAAGTTCTTCCCACGCATGCTCAATAGTAACGATATGTGAGAATTGTGTGGCCCAACACAACACATTAAAATCTCCATCATGCTCCTTTACATTGCCAATAGTATTACATAACGCATTGCCATCCTGTTAAATAACAAACGCTAAAAATAATTGGAAAAAATCTTTTGCAGTACTGAATGTACTTGCATTACAGAATGTTCCGCATAAGAAAATGTACTTGGATTACAAAATGTTCCGTAGTACAGAATGCACCAATGATAGTTAAGCATAATATCTGAATTAAAATATCATAAAAAAACGAAGAAGTTCCCAAAGCATGTCAAAAAAAAAAACATTCATCAAACCTTTGTATCACCGCCACTAGCTTGCATTGAAGCAATGAATTTAGTATCTTCTCTTTTGTCTCATGGGATCATAATAAAGTAACCACTCAAGTGTTGCGTCAAAACGGTTATATATCGTAACTGATGATTTTATTATTTATGCTTTATACGTTGTTTCCTACCTTTTTAATTTATTTATGTTATTTTGGCAACGTAAATGAAAAGCAAGGCATTGATCGAAATGGGAAAAGGGATTCTCTTACCTATTGAGCTAAAAACTTTTCGAATTAAAGTTATCCTTAGTTTTCCCGTTGAACGAAGTTTATCAGCAACAAAAGAGGCTATCCATGCCCCCACAGTCTGTGATACATAAGGTAAAGCAGACAATGCACCACTCTGAAATAAAAGATTCCTCTAATTAAAGCATCCAAACTTATTTATCTAGTCAAAATATTAATTCTTATTTAAAGTTTTCAATAAAACTTTAGTTGAGAAATTTTGATCTTATGAATGCTGTATTCTAATTGATAAAGTGGAATTATAATAGAAAAGCTATGCATGAAAATTTTCCATAAAGAATTGGCTAAAATTAGATTCTAAATTTTGAACAATATTCGCGATCGCAACGAACTATAGGGGGCGTTGTTGTATGAGACGCTTACCTGCGATTTCCATATGAACCGTCATTCAGTTACTCTGGAGACGTCGTTAATGTAGCGTGTAGCATTGCAACGTTCCTTCTTTAATGTGGTTTATTAAATTTAAAAAAGAAAAATGCTTGATCTTCTTTCTTGTACAACCGAAAACAAAATGGTATCTCTTTTTATTAGAGAAGGAATATCCAAAACACATCGGAAAAATATTTGTACATTAACAGAAAAAAATATGTATATTCTTATAAGAGTTAAAACCTAATGCCCGAGAAATAGTATTACTAAATTTAATGATATAACATGAAAGGCCCATTTAAACTTTACATTCTATAGTTTTAAGAATCATATTACTTCAAACATTAAAATAAGCAAAAAAAAGTATACATAAGCTTCATAATTTTATGAAATTTAATTTTGTAAACAACGTTTTTTGACAACAATTTTTATCAAAAAATTTCAAGTTTCAATAAAAATCATTATTTAGAAACTAAGAAACGTAAAATAAAGAATGCTGACGAAACAAAAACAAATGAACAATTCTTTTTTGTCGCCACTTTTAGTGCTACGAATATTCGTCTTTGGGATTTGCCAAAAACAAAACAAGATGCAATTTTATTTTTTCAGGAGGGAAATATTTTACCGAAAAAACGAAAATGTACCAATTCCCACAACATAAAACTTTATCTTGGCAAACGTACGTTTTGGAAATGTTATTTCATTTGGAATCTTATTCATCAGAGTTCATATGGCGATATGATTGTTTTGAATCTATGCTAAACTCTATATCGGCTCATTTTCCACCGAAATCCAATTAACTATTTTGATTTCAAATAAAGTGTTTTATTTTATGAACTGTCGCAAAAATTTTAAGTGTAGATTGGCGGCACTTAAAAACCGCCAAATCTGTAGCGGCGGTGGCGTTAATACGTCGTAAGTACCGAATTTTTATTCCATACTTTTCTGAATCATATTATTTCAAACATTGGAATATACAAGAAGTATACATAAACACATAATGTTATACCATTTAATTTTTCAAAAGTATTTTGAGAACAATTTTTATCAAAAAATTATAAACTAAAAAACGGAAAATAAAGAATTCTTAGGATAAAAAAAAACGATTTTAAGAATTATTAACATTGAAATAAAAACTTTCATATTGTTTCTTTTTTTATTATTCTTATAGTTCTTAATCAGACGTAAAAAACCATTCTGTAGAGAACCATCATCAAATGTAAAAAAAAATATTTACAAGCAAATTTTTTATTGTAAAAATCATTGCACTTACCTGATTTATGATTCCCGGAGAATTCCAAAATGATAAGTTCCTTGTTTGAAAACTTTATTCTCAAATAATAGATACATAGTTTATACCTTCATTACTTTTAGATAACATACTACACAGCAAAATTTTATAATTGATATGAATTTGAATATGTAGCTAAAAACAGAATAGCTGAATTCTAGTTGAACTTATTCTTTCAAAATTAAAAAAAACTTACCAAGAAAACGATTTAAATTAATTAAGAATCAGCACAAATGGCACTATTTCAAGTAACTTGGATAATTTTTTATTGTTGTTTTCCGAATTATATGGATACAGAAATATATACTATTCTATAACGAAGAAGAATATGCTATAACTATTACAATTCTGTATGTTCTGAATTCATATTTATTCACTGGAATGACGAAAGCAATGTTGACTTCACTTTAATTCGTAATGAATTGAAGACAGAAGAAATGCATTTTACCTTAATACACACATCTGTAACAGTATCCGAAATCGGAAGTCATCAGTTGCAAGTTTGTTGATAATAGAAATTAAAAATTATTGACGAATTTTTCTTCAAATGTTTGGCGTGTTCTGTTCCTGAAAGATTTACTAATATTCTGGAGATTTTTTTCAAGTTCTTCGGCCTTTTCCTTAGGGAAATTTTGTTTCTTATTTGCTGCTAAAAAATGGCGTCTGATTCAGTCAATGACTTTGATGGAACTAAATGAAAACGTGATAAATTAATGTCCGATATTTACAGGCTCCCGCTAGACGGCGTACTCGAGCGTTGCGATCGCGAATACAGAGAATTTCTGTAGAATAGTTGTTAATTTACTCTACAATCGCAATTACTCTCAAAAGTTTTTTTACTTAGAATGAAAAAAATTTCAGAGAAAGCATGTCAAGTAATAACAAATATATTAAAATTAAATTTCTAATTTTACACAACTTTCAAGCGATTTCCGTTTTCTTCGAAAAGCCAAATTTGAAAAGGCAATAATTAGAAAATGACATTATTTATCGAATAGTTTGCTCAAAAATTTATTTATTTCGGAAAAAAATGTGCCGGAAAAAACACTAAGGCAATGTCTGTAAGATATAATAACAAATATTTTAAAATTAAATTTCTAATTTTGGAAAACAAACAGTTTCTGTAAAATAATTGTTGCCTCATATTAGTATACCTTATTCTGCTTAAAAAAGTTTTTAAAAGATTATTTATTAAAAAACGATTTCATTTATCGAATCGTTTGCTTTAAAAACTCTGGTGATTTTTTCTCACTTTTAATTGTTTTTTTAATAATAAGAGACGAGATTATTTCACAAATTTCACGCATTTCATAGATATTTTTATAGATTGTCCACAAATTATTACATTTGTAAAACAAATTACTATATAATTATGCATACTGTATAATTTGCAAAAAAAGAAAATGTTTTTCTTCGAAAATGCTTGGTAGGTTGAGCAAAATTTAAGAGCTGATATCAACATATTTTTTTATAAATCATATGAGTAATTTTTTATTATTGGAAGTAAAAGATTTTTTTAAAAAAATATTCAGTCGATGACTACTAAATAATTAATTCTTTTAAAAATAAATCACCAAATAATAATAAATAAATAAAAATAACCAAGATTAAATCACCGCTTTAATATTGAAATGAAGAATTGAATTGAGGTATGTTGGAATTTGAGTCATCAGCATAATATATCCAAAATTATTTCCAATGCAGGCGAACATCAATGCCCAAACAGGTAATGAAGTTAAAATACTTTTCCATGGTACATTCTGTTTCTGAAAAAGTGACAAACAACTAATGTAATAAAATTCAACAGCAAAATGAGAAATTTTATTTGGAATGTCTAAAAAATTGCGTGTATTTAACATGTTTCCATTTCATACAATGTCTTCTCTTTTCACTGTTTTTAAATTTCAATATTCATCATATTTTTCACTGTCTGAATAATTCCATCAATAATATAGTTCACATTTGAGTTTATTTTATTACGTATAGCAGTATCAAAATTTCTGTCAAATATACGACGAGCAATAAAGTGCTAGGTGAAAACCTGTATAATTTTCGATATAATAATCAGGTGATCGGTTTTTCACGTAATACAGCTCAATGAGTCGAGAGCCTAAACTAAAACCTCAGGTCTAACCATAAATGTGCTGATTAATTAACATAGAAGATATTTTGAGTTAGGAAATCCGACACAAAAACTTACTTTCTCTGAATAAACATAATTTCTTTTCGATGGATTCGTATTCTTGATCATTATAATAGAGGGGTAGCCACCGTCTGGAAAATTAGGGTTTTTATAGTTCAGGCAGGTGAGCAATCGAAACTTTCGGTTCCCTAATGTTAACTTCCCCTATACCTTCAAAACTAATAAGGCAAATGAAAAAACACTTTTGCTTAATTATAAAACGTGCTTTTTCAAAGATAATTTCATGTCAAAAATAATTATTTAAAATTATTAAATGTTTTTTATTATTTATTCCAATACAGGTGATAAAGTTTTTAAACCAAAACAGTTTAAATTATAAGCTACTTTTTTTTTAAATTTTAAGGTATTAAAATTCTTTCATTTTAATCAACATTTGAAATCCAAAATTTCAAATTAATCAGTTGGTTTGTTCGGGAGAAATAAAATTTTACAAATACGACTTCTTTTAAATGAATAAATACGCAAATAAAGAAATTAACAATCGAAAATTAATTTCTTCTAATAAAAAGAAAATTTCTTCTCTGGTACCTAAACTATTGGGGCTATATTTTCTGGGCTGTGGTTAACCCCTGTATTTTAAGGGCCAAGAATCCGGAAAAAAAAGGTTTAAACAGAGGAAATGCATTTTTGTGTCTTATTCTGTATTTTAAAATATCGTCTGCATTATTTAACTAGCTTATTTAAGGCTAAACCTCCAAACCATTAGGAGTACGTAAAAATCCGATCATTAGATCAAAAGTTATTCTGGGTGCTCACTTTTTTGCAATCATCCCTTATGACGTTGCGATGATATTTTACAATAAAAAATTAAAGGACACTATTTCATTCTAAAAATAATAATAATAAAAATGTATGTGTTGTGTTTCTTTTTGTACCAAAGTGTAACAAGTGAATGAAATAAATTAGTCGACAAATTCATTTAGCAATTGGTTTGAGAAAAAATTGAATTAATCACAAGTAACTTTTTCCCAACGAGTATTATTGCTTACTACTCGAGGTTCATAATAGACCCCACTTCTTAAGGTGTTTTTTAATTTTTTTTTATTTTCTGTCTATTTTACTTTGCCATTTTTTCCCTGCTGTGCTTAATGATTTTTCTCTAAATAAATAATAAAAAATACGATGATTAACATACATTAAGAATGTCAACTATCATAAAAAATATTTTGAAGAAATATGGATAGAAAATAAAAGTAGGGTTCGATGAAATTCACTTTACTGAGCGAAGTCTAGTTCTTGTTTACTTCATATGGTTATTGTAAATTAATATATGCTTTAAACAAAATTATGGATCAAGTATTGATTCACCAGAAAATATTTATCGTCATTAAATAGAAAAATATTAGAGCCTGCAAATTATTTTTATAAAAAGCAGTGTGGTACTATATGGAACAGTTTATATAAAACTCCACAATAGACCCCATTCGAGTAAACGAAAAACCTTTAGCAAGAGAGGATTAATGTTGATTTCCCGTTTATCACTCATTAATTTTTCTCTTAAAGTTGATTTAACTGTATCAATCCTCTTACAAAGAGGCTCAGGGGATAGAGCACTCGCCTCCCAATGATGTGACCCAGGTTCGAATCTCACAGATGGCTGGTTGAAATGAATTCTGCACCCGGTTCGCATAGACCACAGTGCCGACATAAGATATCCATTGTGATTAACGGGTTATGTGTTGGAGACCCCTTGCTGTCGAGCTAAGCGAGGATGGTTTTATGGGGGATTTTTTTTTATCAATGTAACGCAAATGCGGGTTAGTTCCATTGAAAATCCCTTCATGTAGACTAATTTTTCTCAATGCTTGATCTAGAAGTTCCCTTATCTTCTCAATTGCGTTTGAAATTACAAGACTATGGAGTTGAACATTAATAATTTTAAACTCAGAATTGGGTGATCTGTTCAATGCTGGTTATAAAAGAAATAAAATCCTTTTACGTATACACAAATATGACAGCCGTTTATTCAAAGAATAAATGATTTCGCAGGAAATTCAAATTCGAATTTAAAAAAGTGGAAAAAAATAATTATATATTTTAAAGTTTATTTTTTAAAGGCAGTTAATTTAAAACAGTTGAGCACCGTTGTATTTTAAGTTTCTAGCAACTAAAACAAATTATTAAAATTAAAAGTAACTTAATACTCCTTTGTCTTTAGCAGAAGATACGTCTTTGAATTTCTCAATCTCTTCTTGAGTTATGGTTGGGTGAACATTTGGAGATTCATAGATGAAAATAACCCACAAAAAGTACCACGCACAGCCGATGGTACCTAGAACAAAAATGGTACATCTAATCTTATCATTTGATAAATGAGATACGTTAACACGTCGAATGCCACGCTAATTTTACATGGCTTGCCCGTCTGGACAAATGGTAAATGACTACAAACTAAATTTGAAAATATTAGACAGATTTTGCTAGGTATAGCATGGTAGATATAGCATGACGAAAAGGTATAGCATGACACATCTGAAAAAAGTGGTGAATTATATAAGCTAACGAATTGTTTAGAAATAATTGTGGATAAAAATCTACTAAATTGAATTTACTAAACCAAGAATCACAATTAATAAACTACCACTTGAAAATATGTATTCGCTGTCCGGAGTAAGTTGTCATCACTGTGTATATAGATGTCCAACAACCGACGTAAAATAATCGACTGTTTAATAAATATCAAATGATGTATGATTGACTAACTATTGCTTAGGAAACCAGTTTTTTGCATCGAATTTTCAAAGTTAGTTTAATAAGTTCATAAATGTATAAAAGTATGGTCAGATTAGTTTAGTCAGAAATCCGGTCATATAAGTTATATGTCCTTAATGTTAACTATTTTTATGTAATTTACTATAAAAAAATATTCTCACACTCAATTAAAAAAATAGTTTCTTAAAAAAATTTACCAAAAGAAATGTTTGGGATTTCTATCTATAATTATAATATATATAATTAGCTACTACAAGTTTTTCTATTGGTATTAAAAAATATTTCTGTAGAAAATACCAAATATCTAATGAGTTTTTTACACAAAACCGCACTTGTAGCAGGTAATTCTTTTCGTTTTTCAATTAACATGCTCTTAAGGTCCCAAAAATGAATTATAAATTAAAAAATCAATTAAAGAAAAAAGAAAATGCGATAGAAGTATACGATTTACCGCGTTCTGGTTAAGAAAACATGTATTTATCCTCTAACTAAAAATTTTGTTAGGAGATGGCGCTTACAGAAAACAACTATAAAACGATGACTTCAAAATAACCACAATTTGCTGTAGCAACGAAACGCAGTCTTAAAACAAAATTAACCCACGCCTATAGAAAAGTTTTAGTAGGAGTCGCTTGCAGAAAAGTTTTAGATATTCAGCAGCGCCATCTTTTGATAAACTTCATTACTAACTTTTAAATTTGTTATCAATAAATTAGCTGGTTTCCAAAATAAAACACTGTAAACCGTACATTGTTACTCTTTTTTCGGATTATTTTTTCATCACGTCGGTCATTTTTAGGACCTCTAATAAAAGTTGATGCAATATTTACATTTTAATCATCACAAAATTTATGTCTTTTTCCTTTGAATATAGTTATCAAAATTAATATTTAAAAAAAAAACATGGATGCGTGTATTATAATAATAGGGTACGTAGAATTGTGAAAAAACGGCAATGTTATGCTCATTTTATGGTTTTAAAATTTTATATTGTGATGATGACAAACGCAAACTATGTCCACATGTAGTAAAATCAAAGTGAAACCTACCGAAAACATAGAAAACAGATGGCCATCCGCCTAAAAAGTTCGATGCACTTAGTAGTCCAGCTACCGAGAACGAAAACACCATTCCAATAGATCCACCAGTCAAAATTATGGATGTTATCCGGCTGCGCTCAAGTTTTGGTGACCATCGACTTATAATTGCAAGGACAGATGGATAAGTGGCCCCCTAAAAATCATAAAAGTTGATGTGTTTCTTTTTTATTTCAATTCTTATTTCAGCTTACACCGACCCGTTTCTGCGTTTTTTTCCTAGTTATTTCACATACGTTATTTTTTTATGTGAATTAAATATGCATTAAAACGTCTAGCGAACAAAATAAAGAAAACTAATAACAAAAAACTACAACTCATAAATAAGTACATTTTTTTTAATAAAATCTAATATACGACACATAATATTATTCGATTTAGAAATTCAAACAAATCAATTAACCTGTTTTACTTCCCTGTAAATATGTTTCTCGACCATTATACATTGCATGCAGGGAAAACTCTTCCCCGTTCTTGAAAAAGTTAGGCGCACTTGATTTTTATAGATCAGGGCATATTGATATCGATAGAACTCTATTTACGATATTACCTCTATCTATTACTAATTATTTTTATAGCATTCTTTCTTAAAGACTCTTTTTTTTCTGGCTCGCTTGCTTGCTTTTGTGAGCCGCCGAAATGATCATCGCCTTGTAAAGGTTAGATCCACTGTTTGAAGTGATAGGAAGAAAAAAAAAAGCCCTGCTTACCAAGCCCAATAAATTTTTCTATTATTTTTTTTAAAATAAAAGATAGGAAATTTAATTAAAGGACTTTCTACAAATTTAGTAACGAAAGTGAATAAAAACTAATATTATTCATGATATAATTTAATAAACAAAATTATTACCATTAATTTAATCTTGCAATTAATACTGTTAGTAGAGTTAAAGCGTAGACACTAAATTAATCAATTTATGTGTATTAACTAACATAGTACTTTTTTTAATAAAATATAGTTTAGAGTTATCAAGATTAATTATTTATTTGGAAGTGTACACATTTATTTAAATAAAGTTGAAATAACGTAATCATGTTTTAAAATAAAGTTATTTAATTTGACAATTATTAATACAAATATTAATATTTTAATATGATTTTTTTTTCCTTTGTGAAATGGTAAAAAAAAATATTCCTAAATTTTTTGTACTGAATACAATTGCTTTTGTGCACAATTTTGTCCATTAGTATTAAATTGCGTCGACTTAAACAATAAGAAAGACTTTTAAATTTTCTTGTACTAAATAAAATTATATTCCTTGGTACTTCTAATTTTTTATCGATAAAATTATACAGAAACAAGCAAAAAATATATATTATTTCATTGTTCTAAAATAGAAAAAAATCTTCCATAAGAAGATTCAATCGAAAAATCAAGTGTCCTAGATGATACAGTACAATTAAAATAAATGATCTTAATTTGCTATTATTATACAGCCTCATTTATAAACTTAAACTCCTAGAATTGTAATTTATATTTCATCTATAAGCGAAGATATACTTTGGAGTGTGGTAAATATTTGCAACTCCTTAATTTCTGCAATTAGTATGCGCAATTTATACTTGTAACAACGAGTACTATTTTCTTTGTTTGAGACCATTTCAAGTTTATTCAGGCATGTGCCAGAAAGCAATTTTTGAACTCAGAAAAACTTGCATTTGAAAAAATAATTAATGTAGACAAGAACCAAACTCTGTTAAGACAAAGTAAAACTTTTTTAAAGAAAAAAAATTGCTTTGTTTGTTATCTGATCAAAAAAGTCGAACATTTAAAATTCGATTTCTCAGGAACTGTTCGACCAATTTTGCTACGTAAAATAATATTCTTCAAAATAATGCAAAAAATTGTATACCTGACTATTTAATTTTTTCGATTATTATTAAATAAAAAAACAAAAATAATAAATTTTTAATAAAGATTATTTTTTGCAGGGAATCTTTGAACAAACGATTTTTATAATTGTATGCAACAAATTTTCAATTCGCTTAAACATGTATAAGTCGTCAGAAAGACATGTAAAGAAAACAAATTAACACCAGCAAGAACAAAAAAAACATCTAAAGACAAAATGAATTAGAACTCCTTATATCATCGATTGCATCATACTGAATAGTTTTCTTAAATAAACTATTTCATGATTACAAGCATCAATTTCTTCAAAGAATATTTAATAACAATATTTTGCAAGTTAAATCAGAAACTAATATTGCAATAAAATTTTAAATATGTCACCTCGCCAAATCCTGCTAAGAATCGAAGAAGAATAAATGGCACCGATCCCCATTGAACTACGAATGGACTCAGTAAAGTGAAGAGAGATGTGGAAAAAATGCAGCAACCAAAAACTTTCACTGGACCTAATCTATCTGCCATATAACCCCCAGGTAACATAGCACAGAAGTAGCCATAGAAAAATGCACTTAGAATAAATCCTTGCTGTATGGAATCCCAATCATAGCGTTTGCCCTAAAAATAATAATTGAAAAAAAATGTTTTAAAGTAGCAATGGCTGAAATTTTACTCGATGAACAATTTTGCTTCATAATAATAATGATAAATAAAAAACTGAAGAAGGACAAAATTAACATTCTGCTGAGTAAACCAAAGACTTTATTAATTTATTTACTAAATGTTTTAAACACTAATTCTTTTTTCTTAAATCACTTATTCTGATGCATTTGTTTTTACAAACTTCCAACTAGGAAAAAGTTTTTCTCAAAACTAATATGTATTATTGTTACATCTAATATGATTTTAATGTACATCTAATATGGTTTTAATGTATATATGTTTCAATAAGATTTAGTTTGTCCATCGTATTTTTTTAACTTCATCTTTTTTTACATGAAATCACATATTTTTTAATAAAGCTCACATAAATCAATTCTTTATTATAGTTAAGACAGACAGACCGAACTTAATGGTATAGTTTACCTCATATGCTTTTTGCTCAGTTTTCACCTGGTCAACTAAAACAGGACATTCGGCTGTACTATTGGTCCCATTGGAAAATTGAACTTCAGTGTGATCCACCATAGCAACTATAGCTACGCTAACACACACCTTCATGCAGGCAGCATTAAATAAACCAAAAAAAGCTAAAATAGTAACTATGAACCGCTTCGGTAGTCCTCTGCTTTTTGATGCTTCTAAAATGTAACAATTTCAGTTAAACATAATATTGATTGATGAAAATAAGTAAAATATATATATGTATATAAATACAGGGTACCCGAAATTCGGGCAAACTTCGATCAAAAACATAGTTTTTAAATCAAACAAAGTGAATTTCTTATTTATTCATGAAGTATACAGTATAGGGCCAGGTATGGCATAGCAAAACGGGCAAATGGCCACCATGGCTTTGAGGGCAAATACGCGCGATTTTGTAGAAATTTCCAAGTATCGATTAGCATAAATGTGGCTGAAATTTGTCATTGCAGCGCTAATCAAATTCTAAATCAAAGCGTGGGCTCGTTGACATTAACCTAAGACTTGAAAAAGTAAATGGAAGAAAGTAATAAAGTGACTCGAAATAACATGGTCTGGGCAGACAATTTTCATCACTAAAACAAGAAATTACTCGACCAGGAAATGCTAAAATATTATACAATTATTGCTTAGCGATGAAACTAATTAATTTTTAATTATATTAAATTGCCATCTGTTAACTCTGTCTTTATTTTTTTCCCTCCAGGTAGCGCCCTTTTTCCTACAAGCGCCATTTTTTCTACTATTTTGTAAGAACCAATCAATATCAAAATCTGTTTAATCAAAAATACTTCCTTCTGAAATGAAATGTGCTTTCAAAATCGTGATCGGAACAAATATTCTATATATATATATATATATATATAAGTATAATACTTGTTTTTATAGCATTTACTTCTTCCGAACGACCCATCTATATCCATGATGAATAAGTGAAGTTGCAAAACTTCGAACTAAATAAAATTATTTTTTGAACCATCACAATTACGGTAAAGGATTTTGATTTCAACATTTCAATATCAACTAATCAATATAAATAGGTTATCGTCAAAACCATCTCAATACAAAATACTTCCTTCATTTATGCAACTAAAAAAAGGCACCATAATTGCTTAAAAAGTTCAAATGCCTAGGCATCATTTTGTCTTTCGTGTCAAATGTCAGAAAGTGGATTGAGACGGGTTTAAAAAGTATAAAAAACAACTCTTAAAATGAGAAATCAGGAATGTGAACAAAGCTATGAAATACTTTCTTAATTTATATAATTAAAAAAAGGCACCATAACTGCTTAAAAAATTTAAATGCTTAGATATCATTTTGTTTCTCTTATCAAATTTCAGAAAGCGGATTAAGACGGGTTTAAAAAATAAAAAAACAACACTTCAAATAAGAAATCAGGAATGTGAACAAAGCTATGAAATACTTTTTTCATTTATATCATTAAAAAAGGCACAAGAATTGCTTAAAAAGTTCAAATGCCTAAATATCATTTTGTCTCTCTCATCGAATTTCAGAAAGAGGATTGAGACGGGTTTAAAAAATAAAAAGAACAACAGTTCAAATGAGAAATCAGGAATGTGAACAAAGCTATGAAATACTTTTTTCATTTATATCATTAAAAAAGGCACAAGAATTGCTTAAAAAGTTCAAATGCCTGAATATCATTTTGTCTCTCTCATCGAATTTCAGAAAGAGGATTGAGACGGTTTTAAAAAATAAAAAGAACAACAGTTCAAATGAGAAATCAGGAATGTGAACTAAGCTATGAAATACTTTATTCATTTATAAAGTCCCCATAATTGCTTATAAAACTTTAATACTTAGATATCAGTTTATCTCTCCTGTCAAATTTCAAATAAAGGATTGAGACGGTCCTTAAAAAAAATAAAGAATAAGACATTTCAAGTATGAAATCAGAAATGTGTATAAAACAGTAAAATACTTTCCGTATTTACGTAATGAAAAGAAAAGCACCATAATTACCTACCAAATTCGAAAACCTAGATATTTTGTCTCTCCACTCAGATTTCT
Source organism: Parasteatoda tepidariorum (assembly GCF_982258835.1). Lineage (NCBI taxonomy): Eukaryota > Metazoa > Arthropoda > Arachnida > Araneae > Theridiidae > Parasteatoda > Parasteatoda tepidariorum. The sequence goes on along the minus strand of NC_141762.1, from coordinate 48,979,137 downwards.
AAAACATGATTAAGATAGTTCTTAAAAAATAAAAACAATAAATTAAACAAATAGCGCATCAAATAAGAAATGTGAACAAAACTGAAACCCCAAAAAAATATTTAACAGTTTTAAACTTACTTTTTATCGTATTTACTTCTTCCAATTTAAAATCTGCGCCCATGTTGATTAAGTGTAATTCAAACAATTCAAATTAGTTTCTTTTTCCAAATCTTGCTCAAAATTCCTTTGAATAACACGTTTCCAGTAGTTAATTATTTTTATTGAATTAATGAGAAATTAATATTTCTCACAATAAATATTCTCCCTCTTTTTCTCAAACATACGAAACAAGGCATTCTTCATAACTACATCAAGGTATGACATTGAAATTTAAGGACAGCTCACATGAGCTTACCTTTCAAAAATGAGATCTTTGCGATTTATTAGAGGGCATAAATAAGCGTATGTAAAACAAACAGGGGATTGCGTTCAGCCAAAAACCAATTGTTTTCTTTCCTTAGATAAATTTTTAAGAAAAAAAAATGAAATAAAAATAACTGAGTTATCTTTTAGAATCTATCTATCTGAGTTTCAAAAGTTAAAGCAATGCCTTGCACAAGACATTCAACTTTTTCTTGTTATAAAAAACATTTTGTTTTGTTTTATTTATTTTTTATTCAAAAAACAAACAAAAAATTACAATTTAAGGCCATATTTCAAGGAAAGAGGTCAGGAATTATTTTTCATGGGCCTGGAAATGTTCATAGCCCGGTCAAACTTTCGTACCAAAAAAAAAAAAAAAAATTATATATTCAAATAATTTCTTATTAGGAAACTCCTCATAAATTCCGTTTTGTATCTATAAAAACTTGAATAAACGGTTTTTAAAAATACTACGAAAGATAAAAATAAAACTTCTTGTATTTAGAGAAAGGGGCCATAAAACTTGTGTCCAGTTATAAATAAGGCAAAATATGACTCATTATTCTTATAGGATACATAATAAAAGAAAAAAACGTCTAAGTTAACTAAGCATTACGTTTCAAAAATAATTAAAAAGTTACCAAATGTCACATTTTATTCTGATATCGCACAGTGGGACGAAATTTGCTTTTCACGTAAAATCGAAATTCGCTTTTGAAAAATCAAAACTTTGAAAATCAGTCTTCCATGTTGCTTTCCAACGAACTGTTACATGGAAAGTCAATATCGATCTTCACGTTTAATTCTATTTCTCTAAAGTGTTTCCTCACAGGTCTCAGTGTCCCACAGACAGACAAAAACACTAACTTATTTATTATTATTAATATTATATGCATAGATAGATTTTATAAAAATAGAGAAATAATCTCTAAATAAAATTCAAAGGTTAAGATATGTAACAAAAATTAAAATTTTAGAAATATTTGAAATTAGAGTTAAGTTTTTTATATTTATGTGTTTTCATAATAACCAATAAAAAATAAGCATTAATTCCAGTTAAATATATTATGAAAATTACAATAGAATAATATGAAAATTGTGAAACAAATTTCAGAGATTGTAGGTTCAAAAGTCTTATCTTTGATGCGTTTTTTATTTGGTTTATAACCTTACATCAGTTTAGAATTAAAAATCTGTTATGTAGACTTTAGAGAACATCGATTATTAATAAATGATCACAATTTAATATTTTTCGCTACTGTGAGGATTATCCATTTTTTATTCAGTTTTGCTCCAAATGATGTGATTCGTAATGCCCTTTTTTTTTTCAAGTGATCTTGTACGATATTTGTTACAGCGAATGAAAGAAGAATGGGTAAGTGAGGGTATAAGAAGCAAGGAAAATATCTAATCATTGAATAGGTGAATCAGTTTATAAATAAATAAGAAAGCTTATAATTAAAAACCTATAATTTGTGATAAAGCAGTCAAAAGTTATTTTAAAAATACGTTACCAGATATTGGACTTTTTCATATGGTTTTTTATCAGAATGTGCGGATACTTATTAATTGAAAGGGTGATCATATTCAACCAAAAATTACATACTTTTTTCGATAAATATAATAAATAAATAAATGTTTGCTTGTTTGTTTTTTGAAAAAAAGTCATAAATATATATTTGGAGTGTGCAAAACAATTTCATTAGTTCTTTCCTGTGATTATAAAGAATTTATATAGTAATAATCTTAAGACACTAATTTATCTAATAAATACTATTAATAATGTATCTTTAACACTTTAACGATGATAAATGATTGTTCTATGTTAATTACATAACATTAATTTATTTACAAAAATTTAAACTCAGAGATAAGAAACAAAAAGAATTTGTATATGTGTGTATTTAATAGTAAATTAGTTCAATGAACATTGAACTATAATTATAAATATAATTATAATTCATAATTATAATAATAATTTGTATCTTATAATTTAAAATAATAATTCTATCTCACAATATATAACCTTAAAAAATAGACTACTTTCAAAAAGGCAAATAATTATTAATAATTGAAATGATCAGAAACAGTCTTTTTTTTTTAAGTATAAAAACCTTTTAATTGATAAAAACTCAATTTATTTTAGTTTTGTTTTTCTTATAAAACAGTGATGTTTTGAGGAAAGAAAGTTGTACCATTACTGCAATACATTTCTTTTCAAATAATTATAATTTACTAACAGAACAAAATATTTGTACTACAATCAAGAGTAAGTGAAGATATTTTTATCATGTGATGCAAAAAAAAAAAAATTTTGAATAATTATTCAAAACTTTTGAGAGCTACTGATTTTCTGAATCCATGTGTATAGATAAAACGGCAAATTAAATTTGTGTTTGTCAATGTGAAATCATGTGTGATCCAGTAGTCCCAGACTAAATAAAACATGACTTAGGCAACAACAATCCTCAGTGACAGATGTTGGGGTAACATTCTATCAATATTATTTGTAATCCTCTTTCTTCACAAGCGTATCAAAAGTATGCAACAAAATCTAAAATAAATTATCGGTTAAAAATTAAACTATTCAAATGAAAAGTAGTGTCCAAATAAAAATATCATTGGTCAATTTTTTTTTTTTTTGAGTGGTCACGGAGTTTGACAAGTCTTTTCAGTTTATAAGCTGCTCTAATGAAATTTTATTTAAAAAATACATGGGTAAAAATCTTATAGCATATTAATCTTTGACAATTTTGAAAGTCTGCAAATCCAGCAGAATTTCTCTCCCATTAATCTATTTAATATCATGAAAAAACTGCTTTTTCGAAAAAAAGAATGCAAGTCAAAGTGTAGTTTTTTGTGTGCGAGACCATCAGAAGGTTAAGTTAATAGAAAGATACTTTAAACAAATAAATTTTATTTCGATATACTGTTGATTACCCGGCTATAGACCTGTAATAAATTAGGCCATGTCTGCCACTATTTTACATGATAAATGTTTGATTATTTCAAAAATTATAGCAAAATAAATAATAAAGTTTACATATTATTTATTTTGCAATGACTAGAATAAGAAATTTGCGAAATTTTTTTATTAGTTACCTTTTAGTTTGTGCCTTTTAAATGAAAATCTTTATGTTCGTTTTGAAATAAACTTAGTTGAAACAGTTCATGTTTAAAAGAATATGTGATAACAAAAAATTTTTTTATTCATTTGTTCCATCACTTACAAAACACATTTATCAACAGTACAATTTTACAAATATATCCTTCAATTTACAACTATAAATATTGCAGTACAATTTTGAAGAGAACAAGTCATTTTTAGAACTCTCTACTAAGCTTAAAAATGTGTACATATATCTATGTTATATAACAAGAAAAAAACACTGTTGTCGAAAATATTTTCAAATTACTTATTCGTGGATTCACTATTTAATTTATACTCAGGTGTTCATTCAAATATTTTTCTTCTTTCCTAATAGAAAATATATAATTCTCACTGAAATATTTAATAATGCTAAAAAATAGGAAAAGACACTGTCTCTGTTTTGCAGTCGATTTTTTTCAAAAGATGCTGTTAAGGATGTATTCAGATTAATTAGTCACAGATTTACATTCACAATTTATTTTCCAATCAGCTGTCCCATCATAGTATTTTTCTTTTTTCCAGATGGGAACCTCAGATTTTATTGTATCAATACCATAAGAGACTGCATCTAAGGCCTCCTTTCGATGAACAGCACTAGCAGCAACAACCACACTTGTTTCACATATAGGCACACATCCTATACGATGAATAAGAACAACATTAAAAATAGGCCATTTTTGCTTCATAGATCTACTAATTTTTTCTAATTCCTTAACAGCCATTGACTCGTATGCTTCATATTGCAGTTCAATTACTTTTTTACCATTAAAATCATCTCTAGTTGTCCCAATAAAGCAAGCAGTTCCACCGCAGGATGGATGAGATAGTGTTTTAAAAACTTCATTAATGTCAATTTTATTTTTCGTGACGGCTATATAATCCATGCTAACATTGAAATTTATTTGTATCCTTCACTTTTCGAACTATTTACATTTCATGTGTCCTATTTCTAATTTAAGATAACGAAATTTAGTCAAAACACAATTTACTTTGATTTTGATCAGTATTAGGGTATCACGGCATTGCATTGTTTATTTACATCACATGACTTTTATATCTTCATTTCAGTTTATTTAGCTCTTAAATATTTTAATTCTTATTAGTTCTTCAATTTATCCTAATTTTCAGAACAAAAATATGATTTATTTTTTACTATTTTCTAACTGTTATGAGCATAATTTCTCAGAAATTTAAATTTTATTATTTTTCATTTTTTAATTGTAATCGAATTAAAAAAAATAACGCGGTAAAAATAATTCGTCTGCAGCTAAAAGTGTTCGTTTACAAGATTTGTTTGCCTTTTAACTTTTTTTTAAACATATGTTAAACTTTAATTTATGCCTTAAACTTAAGAAGTTTTTTGGTAACAAATAAAATTTACCACCATGCTTGGAAATAAGGCTCTTGAACTAATTAAGCAACTGCAAAGATGTGATTATTTAAACCCAATACAGGTTATTCTCTAAACATCAACATTTTACCTTTTAAAACACTAAACTTTAGATTTACTTTTCATTTAATTGTAGTAATAACTTAATTTTGATCAAAAATATTTCACTGTTACTATATAACTAGCTGTACCCTGCGTGCGTTGCAACGCTTTCAATTTGAATTTGAATTTTGTATTTAAGTGTGTAAATGACATTTGCGATTATGATTTGAAATGCAAATTTTATTTAATGGTGAAAAAAAGCAGTTAATTCTCTAGGATATCATTAGTGCATTTTCAAACAGACATGTATGGTGATGCACACGGAGCATGAAACATATTTTGGACAATGATCTGAAATAAGACTGGATCTATGGTGACATCAAGAATTTCTGCTGATATCTGATCAGTTTTAGAAGGTGGTTTTTTTTCAATAAGCCAAATTAGAATGTGTGCCTGAGGCAATCCTCGTTTTTGCCATTCAATAGAGTACACCCAACACCGTGTCTCTCTAAAAACATGACGCTTCACAATGAAATCAAGTAAAGATTATCATTTTTGTTTGAACACACGTGCTGTAATATCATGACGATCCGATGATGATTGTCCTGGTAACAAAATATCTCTAATTTCAACCCAAGCAGAATTGCACGTAAATGTAATAAATAAATCTAGGAGCCCATATGCGAGAACATATGTCATTGCATCCTGTGAGTATTCATACATGTGCTTTGGAGTCCAAGGCACATGTATGAATACTCAGACATGTATGAATACTACATTTGCAGGGAGTCCAAGTTTTTCTCCCTGCAAATGTAGTCGGCAATATAATCATTTTCCCCACATCATTAGGATTAACGTTACCATCATTAATTATTGCATCCCGTAAATGAATGCATTCTTCTGAACGTAATTTGGTTTGATTTAATTTAATATACAGTAGGCGTTCAGTTTCAATTTTCGCATACATATCGACAATGTATTGATGAACTAATTGTCGACATTTTAAAGTATGATTATCAGCGTTTTGGCAATCATTAATCTATATGCATAAAAACTTATTGCACTTGCTTTCTTATTGGTTTTCTCGCCTGTTTGCGGACTTCTTAATTTTATGTTAAAATAATATCCCTCCTCTCCTCACCAAAATAAAATAGGATATTGCAATGCATCATATGATCGATACGTTTCTGAGAACTCTTTGAACGTCACGATTTCTGCGATGAAGAACTGTATCGCGGGAGGTAAATTCTTCGCCAACTATAACAATAGCCACTTCATCCAATGTTGGCGCATTGTATTTTTCTTTGTGGTGGCCTACAGGTGTTTTTTCAGCTCTAATAACAACTTTGTAAATATCGGATGACATTTAGTCTAGGGCAATTGTGAACAGCCTAATTAACTGATTATGTTGATCGAAAAATTTTTGTAATACGGTAACAATTTTTCGTTTAGTGCCATTGTTTACCTGACAACGTTGATTGACTTGATCATTTGTGTTATCCATGAAATAAATTTGTAGAAATTTATGATCTGCGTTAGGCATTGAAAGAAGTGATCCTTGCACGATGATAAATTTGGCCTTGCACTTTGAATGTTGGGATGTAATTCTCGTTCAGGATACGTGTAGCACCGAATAAAGTCATTTAGAAACACGAATTGTACCGGCGTATATGCGCCAAAAAATGTTTCGATTGGTTTGTTTGACCTGATACGAAGGTTGATAATGTCTCGGCAGGCGACGTAAAATCTTGTAGTTTCTGTATGCTTCTAGAACAGCAAATTTCAGCTGTTTCATTTTTAAATTTGAGAGCATTACAAAACATACATAATTGATATATTTCTCCGATGATGACACTTGGGGGAAGACTATAGTTTGTTGTCGGATCATAGTGAAATGCACTGAAATTCAAATCAGAGTATTGGCAGCGTCTGAATAGCGAAATGCGTTCTCGGTCGGTTTTCATTCTTGCTTCCCGTTGCTCTGATGTTTCCGACGAACGGGCTTGTGTAGTTCGTAGTTGATTTGTTGACAGTCTTCTTTCCTGTTGCTCAGACGTTTCTAAGGAACGGGAAAAAGCATTATGTTCTCGATTAGTTTCAAGTCTTTTTCCCGTTGCTCCGATGTTTCTGAAGCACGGGTAGTTCTCTTTTTGCGCGCTTGAGATGTCGACCGACTAAGAGCGATTTGCTTAGGCGGCATATTTTTGCAAATATTCTTTCTGACAACGAAAAAGAAATGTAAAAGTTGGCAGTGGTCGCAAATTTGCTAAATCGAAATATCACATACATATTTTAAATAATAAAAAGAGCAATAAAAATGAGATGAATAAGAAATATGAAAATTATAAGATTTAAAACAAAAATCAATTTTATAAATGAAAGAAATAAAATGGATGAATTCGAAAACTTTGCATAAATAAACAAACAAACTAATAGTTTTCAAATGACAACTGTCACAGCACTGCAATCTTCGAAAAGTATATTTAATTTTGCTAACCTAAAATTACGTACTAAATATAAATATTTCTGAAAACGTGCAATTTGAATGAAATTTGCTTTTGTCTTTATATTTATTAAACAGTTTTCACAGTACTGAATCCGTGATACGACCAACAATTAAGAAATCTATTCTCGTTGATTTTACTTGCTTGTGCTCACCTGACATAAAGAAAAGCGCTAATTAAAAATTAAAGTATATGCAATTTACTTTAATTTACTTTTCTAAATGAATAGAGTTATAAGATAGAAAATATCACTGTTGTTATCTTCAAGATATTTGAAAATTGAATCGTTTATAGCAAAATATAAAACAATGGCTAGCTTTTAACCAATCAGAAAATTCCATTTCGACTTTCACTGATATCGCTGGAACGGTTTATCGCACGGGATAAAAAGTATCCTATGTCCTTCTCCTGGCTCTAAACTACCTCCCTGCCAATTTTCAGCTAAATCGGTTCAGCCGTTCTTGAGTTATAAGTGAAGTAACTAACACGACTTTCTTTTATATATATAGATATGCCATAAATATGGGGATATTTCACAGTAAATTTCGTCAGAATTTATATACCTAAACTATAGAACTGTTCCTTTCAGGGAAATGAAAGGTACTAGCTAAGTTTAACATCAAAATTTAAGTGTTTTAATTGTAGTTTTAATAATAAAATTACCCTAATTATTTTTTAATTAACACATGTATACTCTCTACATAATTTTTTTATCATGAAACAAAAGTAAAATAAGATCAAAATGAATCCTTAATATCAATAGTGATTGAAGCAATTAAAAGCTTACTTTTCATTTCCTTTAACAACCTATTTAAAATAAAAGTTACAATTACTACGAAAAGCGAAAAAAATTAAACATGTTTTTGTATTTGATTGAAGAATTGTTCACAAACATATTTATTTTAGGATGAAGTTATGAAACAAGTATTCGAAGAAATGAAGGCATTATATGAAGAAAATCAAATTGATGTGTATGTAAAATAATTTTGATAAGCAATACTAATATACTTCGTATTTATTGCTTACAAAATAGTTATGCTTAAATTTTGTGTCCCTATGTATAATGAATTTATAATGCTTTATTTCATGTGTAGTTGTTTTACTCATTAAAATGTCTGAAATATTAAATTGATTTAAGTGTTTTATGACTAGTGTATTTAAACAGAAGGTAGGACAAATTCAATATTATAACTGATATTTTAACTCAATAAATGCCTAAATTCCAGTTTTGTAAGCATCTACTTTTTATCTTTTCTGCCACACTCCTACTTAGTTAACATTTTAATTTTTATTAACTTACGACTAGGAATGTATCATTTATTTAGCCATTTTGCTGAATATTCGTTTATTCAAATGTTCAGCCTCATATTCGGCAAAGTATTTGGGAATTTAAAAAGATTTAATCGAGAATAATCTAAAATCACATTTTTAACCATACATTATTAGAAATAAAATCTTTAGCTAAGCATTTTAAGATATCTGTTTCTCTTTTGCTTTTATTATTAACTTTTCTATTTATTTACATTTTCAATATGACAAAGGGTGTTTCTAATAAACCTTCTTCTTTTATCATAATTTTTTCTAAGGTATGGCAATGCAAAAAAGTTAATTTAAGATTTTCAGTGTTACACTTATAAAAAAAAAAAATTGCTTTTATTGAATTTTTTACTATGGCACATTAATTTTTACGAACGTTATTGTTTAACTTTATTCTTTTTTTCTTCACCTTTTTTTAAAATACAGTAATTGTAAAACTGCTTTTCGCTTTAAAATGTTCATTTTAAAATTTAGATAGATCTTTATTTTTCCTCTTTTGTTTTTGAACATAATTTTTTGTTTTTAGGATAGTCCAGCCTTTTTAAAAACCGTTTCTGTATTTGCTTTGATCAGGGTTGGCAAGATTTTGCCGCAGGTGGAAAAAACTATGGTAAATACCGGTAAAAACTGTCCTGGCAAAAACAGGTTTTTGCCAAGCAAAGTGGCAAAAACCTATATTTTCCAAGATGAGAGGACAAAAACACATTTTTGATACAAAATTATTCCTAAAATTGAAATATATACTATGAATATAAATAATTACAAAAAAATTAACAAAACTATTATTCCATAATTAAATGATAATGTAATAATATATCATTTTAGTAGTTTAAAACATTATTGATTGGAAAATTTGTGATTATTCTCCAGTGATTATTCCAGATTTTTTCCAGTGAAATGAACTTATTTTAAATTAATACAAGTATAATTTAAAGCATAAAATATCTATCAACATGTGTAGTTAATTATTGTACTAATAATAATTTTTTATAATAAATAATAGTATTATACAAATAATAATATTTATTTGTAAAAAAACATTTATTTTAGGATTCTAAAATGAAAAGAGATCAAAAACTTTCTTTTAAAAATTAGTACCCTTAGGTATATTAATTATTAATATGTTAAAAATAATTTTTTCATGTAATGTATCAAAATTATTATTCCTTATGATTGATTTAAATTTGTTTCAAGTATTTTGTAATAATATTTAATCAGCAATTTAGATAATTTGGTTTTTGCCGGTTTTTACCAGGTTTTTGCCACTGTCCTGGCAAAAACTCCAACCCTGGCTTTGATTATAATCAGGGTTTGCGCTATATTTACTTCTTTTTCTTACTTAGCTGTCTTCCGTAAGAAGTTTTCTTTTATTATTATTATGTGATTTGGCTGAATGTTCAGTGATCGGCTAAATCACTATTGGCTATATCCCTACTTATGACTATGGTATCAGAATTTACGAAATATATCTACAACTCTATATTTATAAATCCAAATTTGCTTGCGACTTGCAGTCAGCCAGAGATTATTACTGTGAAAAATCAACTTAATCTAACATTCACATAGCAAAATACTCAAATGTAAGTCTTTTATTATAAAAACTTTATACTGTTTAAATTTAAGTTGAATTTTATAATGAATGTGATGGCACTGAACTGTTGGACTGCAATTCTATGCTGTGTGACAGCTTGTAACTTTTTTGGCTGTAAATTGATTGGTATCAGCTTGTCTGGGAAGTAAAGGCCGTTACGTTCAATTCTAACCACATCGCTATTATTATATTGTTCATTTTAAAATTTTGGAGTCGTAACCTCCATAATCCTGTTAGACGACAACTAGCTATAGCATGAGTGTTTTACTTTTCTACATTTCAATGAAACTCAAATAAAAAATTGGAAGAAATAAGATAAACTTGTGTATCAATAAATTTTGATTCTTTTAGCATACTGTATTCTTTTCATATCTGTTCAACTTCATATAAATTGTGATAGTTAATTTTAAATTGTAACAACTAAATCAATTGATCACTCAATACTATTCTTTAACTTTTTGCATGGACACAATTCTTTGTAAACAATATTTTCGTTTTTTTGTGATAATAAAGTCTTGTAAGTATTGTCGTATGCATCATTCAGTTTTAAATCTTTCATTTTTCTCAGAAATGCATCAATAACAAGTGAAATGCAGTATCATGCAGCTGTACAACTTAGACATGCTGTGTTATTAAGGAATCAACGGTGCATTTTAGCTTATTTGTAAGTATATATTCATTTTTATTCTTAACTTCATATCATTAAAATTCCTTGATACATTTATTTAAAATTTTTAGAATTGCTATCATTATACTTCATTCTGTTTGTTTTTGTTCTTTTAATTTTTACAAATATTTTTTTGACTTTACAATAAAACAAACTACAAAATATTAAATTATACTTAAAGCAATAAATATTACTTATGCCTTTTTATATTTTGCTTTATTAAAACATAGTACGAACATACCTTTTATACTTTAGTTAAAAGTTGACTCTGTTCTTCACATTTTAACTAAACATATTTTTTTTTAAATAAGTAAATAACAAAAAGAAAGAATATAAAATAAAATAACCTTTTTTTTCATTAAGAAGGAAAAACATTCATTTGATTTTTTATACAATTCTTGAATAAATTAGTATCTGTCTTAAAAATAATAGAAATCAAAATTTTATTGAAAGAATGATTAATGAAAATAAATATAAGGTCCCCCTTATGGAATTCATTTGGAATGGAATGGCAATTATGCAAAAATTTATGGAATTCAAAGAAATAAATAAATTGACGAATTAAGTTATTCCTGTTATATTTAATAAAACAGTTTTCTTTTTTGATAGTAAGTTGAAAAGGTGGCATATAGAATTTAGAAATGTGTTAAAATAAACTTTAAGAAAGGCATATTTTAATATTTAAGTGATTTACATTTTTAATTTAGCAGCAAGATTTGATGATAGTCAGGAAAGAGCAGTTTTTTAATGCTAATTTTTTTCATACATGAAAGATTATTTCTGTCTGGAATGTCATGGTTATGGATTTATGTTGAAATGAATGTGAGACAAGGACACAAAGTGATTACTCCAATCAAAGCTAATTTCTAGGCCATAATATTACATTGAAATATTGTGATTTTTATTAACTATTCCGTGTATTAACCATTTTTTTGCAGTGAAAAATTTTTTAAAGCGACACATTGTTTTTTAACCATGAAAACTTTTGTAGGAATTCTCCTTAGGGCTGCCAGAATTTTCCCCCAAAACTTGTTTGTGCATTTAGACATATTCTGCGCTCCTATAGCCTGTTACAAAAATGTTAACATTTACCAATTTTGTGCCATAAAAAAATTGAAAGTTTTGTTATTTTTATGCAAGCTGGCAATCAACAAAGCTATATGAATTTATGCTGAAATCTTTTCAAATTGAGCCCATCAAAATGCAATTATCAAAATATATAGTTTGAAATTCAAATGTTGTAGTAAAATTTACTTTAAAGTTTTTGGATCTACAGCAATAGCTGACGAGAAAACGATTAAAAAGCTCCGGCTACATACAATGGAAATGTTGCAAATCAAGCTCAAATGCTTGTTTAAAGATTGCATATGCATTTTATTTAATATTATGTTAAATAAAAGTCAGACTTTAAAATACTATGTGATTCTATGAAATCCACACCAATAACTAGAGAAAACGGCCGAAAAACATCTTGGATATGTGATGCATGTAGCACATCCCTTATTTCAAAGAGGATAACTCAAATAAGTTACTTAAAATTTACATGATATAATATTGTAAAAACCATAAGGATTTTTGACCTAATCCTAGTGATTTGGTCAGTTTTATTTCAGCCAAATAAAAAAATAATAATCAAGAAGTATTAAAAAAATTGGGAATATTGTAGAATAAAAAATGAAAGTGAAATTATGTAATTTTCATGATTATAAAATTTTGTGAAGAGCAAAAAGAGAAATTCGTATTAGACTGTATGCCTATCAAAGTACTGTAACTTTTAAAAATATGTGATGATTTTAAACTGCTCCAAGGATTGTTTTTTTTTTTTTATCATTATTATTTTCTATGCATGTAATTAACATATCTTTTGTGAGTATTTCAAATCAAAAATATTGCATTTGAAAATCTAATTATTAGGTCAAAAATTATTGAGAGTGTCATAATTTATTTCTACTTCTATTTTCAGATATAATAGATTGCAAATGATTCGAGATATTAGATGGGGCTTTGGTGCTATCTTACCTCCTGAAGTTCGAGCTTGCTTATCTGAATCAGAAGTAAAGATTTAAGATGTGTTATTTTTTATTCATTTGTAGACTTGTGAAAAGAAATACAAACCTTTTTTTTTTCTATATATGTATGCATTTAAATATTGTAAAACCGATCTTCTTTAAGGAAATTATTTATGTTTTAGGCTATGTCAATATGCTATTGATTTATCTTTAAATTCGCACTAAAAATTTCAGATATTAATTTTATTAACTCAGGGTTGAGATTCTTCCGCGGATTTGCGGATTTCCGCTTTTTTTCAGATTTTTCCATTTTTCCCGCTAATTTCCGCTGAAACTTTATTTTACACAAGTTAAAATATTTTATGAGGAATTTAATTTTCCGGAGAGCGAAATTATTGAAGTCCTCATTCCTCCTTCTGAAGTTTCTCTAAAAATCATTTCCTTGGGATAAAACTGGTTGACCTTTATACAGGGATGAGATTTTTTTTCGCTTTTGTCTCTCAAATTTCAGCCTTTTTATCAAAAACTCCTATTCTCTAAAAGTTTCATTTTTTTAATTTTTTTATATAAGTATCCCGCTTTTTTTTTTGAAAATTCAGTCGTTGAAGTAAAATAATTATACTAATTTACGATTTTCAAAGAAAAACAGAAAGTTCAAACTACGTCCTAGCTGCTAACCCTTCCGCATTTTTACTTATATTTTCTCATTTCTCCGATTTCACGCACAGAAAATAAGATTTTCCGTATTTTTTATCCGTTGGCGGGATAGCTCGTGTTTTCGTAATTCAGACGTCGCTGCTTCTTGTATTTTGGAGTGAAAGCAAACAAAAAAAAGAGAGAAAAAATAGAGGTGGATTTGCGGTGAAAATATTTATTTGCTCATTCAATTAATCTTGTAAATCTTTATTTATTATGTCCAAACATAAAACAATACGAACAAGCCTTTTAGAAATCCCAAGTTCAGACTCTGCAAATATCTCGATTTTTATTCACGCGATTTTAATATCAATCATCGATTTTCGTATTTACCTGATTTAAAAGTTACGCATTGCAATTCTTATTTACGCTTTTTAAATATCGTACATAATGACTCATATTTACGAGATTTAAAAGTCCAATATCGTGTTTTGTATTTATGCATTTTTAAAATCGTGATTTTATTATGAAACATCGATTTTCGTATTTACCTGATTTAAAAGTTGAACGTTGTGATTCTTATTCAGGCGATTTAAATATTGTACATTGCGATTCTTATTTACGAGATTTAAAAAACCAATATCGCGATTTGTATTTACGAGCTTTTAAAACTCTATGTAGCTACGCGAGCTTAAAATCCAATGTCGTGGGTTCGTTTTTGCGGTTGTAATATTGCGCGATTTAAAAATTATGCATCGTGCTCTAAAAATTACGCATCATGATTTGTATTTTCGCATTTTTTAAATTCGGTGTTGAGTTTCATATCCACGTGATTTAAAAGACTCATATCGGGATTTATAATCACATGGTTTACAGGTTTAAAAATCGCACTTTTTTGTCAAATTTTTGTTTTTATATATATATATATTCTTGGATTTCCTCTTTTTTACTATCTGACTACTCTCATCCCTGATTAACTGCTTTACTAATTTTTGATTGGACTGTTTTGTAAAAATTAGTTAAATTAAAAGATCCCTAAATTTTATATTGTATTAAGACAGATTTAGTTACACATATTATGATATCTTAAAATAAAATTTAAATCCTCAAATTTTGCTCAGTTACCATTGCAAGTTCACTCACTAACTTGATTTCTAAACTTTTATTTAATTTAATTTTTGGTAATTTTGCAAGCTTGTTGAAACATTTTTTATTAAGAAATTAGTCTATGTTGCAAAAAATTTTTTAGTATTTCTAATAGTTATTTTGTATTCATTATTTTTATTGCCTACATTAACTAAACACATTTTTACATAAAATTTATTATAGAAATAAATTAGACTTATTTATTGTTTAATAACTCTAAATTGAAAACCTCTTTATTATAATGTATTTCATAATAAGGTTGTATCATGCTATTACTTTATAATAAAGGAATCACAGGGTTCCCAGGGTACTTAAAAACTGCTTAATTTTTATTTTGGAAAATAAGAGCCCTTAAAATTACTTAATTTTGGTTCAAGGTTTTTAAATGAGCTTAAATTTTCATCATCACTATAGTTGATAGAACAAAATTTCTGTCTTGCAACAATATTTAAAACAAAAAGTCGTTCTTTTATCACCTAGAATGTGACCATCCCTCAAAAGTAGAGCATTTTAGAAAGACTAGAAGGAATGTGTGTGAGGGGGCTACGGGGAGAAAGCATGTCCTTTCATTAATATATTCTTCCTTTTGCCTAGAACGATATGATACTCTATGAGGATAGTGAAACACTCTAAAAGAAAAAAAATGCAGTGTGGACAATGGGGATACTGCCCATGGAAGAGATCATGCTTTTATTGTGGTAGAAAACCCATATTGACCTTTAAAATCAATAAATTTCAAGAAGTTCAGTTCTACTGGTAACACATGTGCTTATGGGAACGAAGTAAAACCCTAAGATATCAGAAAAAATTTTGAACTAGAATCCGTAATGAAAACTAAGGAAATTATTGCATAAAAATTTTAATCTTCTCAATTAATCGATCCCAAACTTTTTGTTATTAATGTCTATTAGAATAAAATGCAAATGCGGATTTTAATAATCATTTTGTTCAATTAACATTGCAACCTAATATAATTTTTTTTAATATTCTTTCTTTCTTTATTTTTTTAAATATTCTATTCAATTTTTGGTTTGCTTTAAAATTAGTCCATGTTTCTCACTAGATTGTTTAGCTATATAAAGTTAATTCTTAAAAACAGTTTTGGCTGGAAATAATTTTATGTAAAGCTCATCATAAAAGTAAATATAAAATATTTGCTGTTTAGTAATAATTTTAAAATGGTTAAGTTACATACCGTTTTCAATATGTTTTTACAAACATTACCTGATAAGGTGATATTTTCGGATTACTTTATAATAAACGAATACCATTTTCAGTTTTAAACTGTTAATTTTGGATAAAGATAAAATATCAAATCATAATGATAATAGAGATTAATTTTAATAATGATAGAGGATGGCGTAAATATCTATAAATGATAAAAAAATTTATAATTTATCCGTATTTGTTAATTAAGAAACCTTAAAAATTTTCTGGCAATAGAAATGTGTTGCTATAGGTATTTTTTTTTTTTTTGTGTGTCTGTGTGTGAATGATAATATTTAAATTTTTCTGTCCAGTAAATATGTCCGGAATATTAACCTTGTCTTTAT
Organism: Parasteatoda tepidariorum; assembly: GCF_982258835.1. Taxonomy (NCBI): domain Eukaryota; kingdom Metazoa; phylum Arthropoda; class Arachnida; order Araneae; family Theridiidae; genus Parasteatoda; species Parasteatoda tepidariorum. The sequence goes on along the minus strand of NC_141762.1, from coordinate 48,962,726 downwards.
GTGGTATAAAGAGATATATTAACATAATTCAATTTTTGAAATAACAGTGAGAAACATTGAATAAATAAAATGTTTTAGATTTGGTTTATTACTTACTAGATTTGGTTTATTATTTACTAGATTTGGTTTATTATTAATTAGATTTGATTTACTTAGTTAAATAAAATTCAAAAAAGATATATTAAACCAATATGTTGTGTTTTTATAGCTAAGATTTATTTAAAATGTTATTTTACCACCTAGAATATTTTATTTTTTTGAAGTTATTGAAAACATTTTTATTTTTTTAAGGTTAATTGGTTTTCATCATACAACCGAAATATAGCTAGTTACATGTCATCCATTGGTGGTGTTGGAGTTGATCTTTTCACGAATCTGCAACCTCCTAAATCTCTATATATACAAGTAAAAATGCTTTTATATTTGCTTTTTTTTAAATACAATCATTGTGTTTCATATTTTCTGAATGTTTTATTGTTGTAAAAAAATAAAATATAAAGAACAGAATTTAAAAATTATATTGCCCTATCCATGTAAAACTTATGATCTGGCATGCATTTTCAACCCTTACCTGCCCTGTAAAGCAATATCAATTCTTCAAATTCTGACAGAAATTGCCTAGCATAATTAAATAAATAAATTATAAATATAATAAATAAATAAAATAACAAAACAAGCAAATAAAAGCCATTCAAAAGGAGAATAAATAAGAATTTGTAAAAATAAGTTAGATTATTCCCCAATTCATGCTATTTTTTAGTAAAAATGAGTGGTTATGACACTGAACTGTCAATGTGAAGAACCATGGGTTCAATCCCCGGTACCCGCTTAAAGCCCACCCAGTTTCAAAACAAAAAGTTTTAAATTTTTTTAGACATAGTAATTAACTTTCAAAAACTAGTCATATTAAAATAGAATAACAACATGATAGAATGTGAATGATAATGCAAATAACTCTGCAACAATTGCTGTCATTGAAATTTGAAACATAAAATGAAATAAAAGAAGTACTGCAAGAGCATTAGAGACATAGTAAAGTGAGACACTCTGATACTGGAAATAGTAAGTAAAAGAAAAGAAAGGGAGCTTAGGTTTATTTGAATCATATGTATCTTTAGAAATATTGTATTTTAAACTAATTCCCTAAAAAAAAAATATTGATTTTTATTTATTAATATAAGTGTTTTTATTTATTATTCTTAGGTTAGATGCCTGAGTGAATATGGTGATTTTGAAACAAGTGATGGAAACACTGTTGTTTTGACAAAAAACAGTACTGTAAGTTTCTCTTGTACAAATTATTGTTTTCAGTGTTTTTATTTTTCTCTTTTTTTGTTAATCATTAATTTCTTCGTTACAATGAACCTTAAATAATGCTATTTTTCATTTCTTTTTCTAAAGCGGCAGATAAGGGAGTGGTAAATTTCGAAACTAAGATTTATTATTTTGATTTGTTGGTGTCTTTTATACCCATTAAAGCTAAAATATAGTTGACTTTCTAAAACTAAAATATAGTTTATATAGTGGTAAATTTAGAAACTTATTTTGTTTGCATATCTTATTTATTCTTTACTCGGTGTGTTATTTTTGTCCATTATTGTGCCAAACAATGAACACACATTTATACTTTACTGACGTGAAATAGGCATAATAAGAGTTACCTTCTGAAAGCAAAAAGACAATTGTCTTTTTGAATATCTTAATTAAAATAAAGCAAATTTGGTTTTAGCTGCTTTAGGCACTTTTCCATTTTGATTTTATGTTTTAATTGTTAATTTATTTTTTGTCTTTTTCGTATTTGTAAATTAAAAAATATTTTTTTTTAGACTTCTGAGAGCATCTAAGCCTACTTGCTTAAGAAGTTCCACTTCCTGTTGCTTAATCTATTATTTATGTATTTAAAATTGATGCATTGAGTTTAAAATTAACACGTTGAAAGTTTTTCTTAATGAAAAAAGTTAATTTTTAAGGTGCATTAAATTTATTTGTAACTTATAAACATTTGTCTGTTAATCTGCAAATTGATATTGCTCTGTAATTGTGTAGTTACATAGCAGTTATGAAGATTTTAACTGCTGTAACATAGGTATATACCAATAGTATATATTTTAATTAGTATATATTTTAATTGGTTTATTTTTTAATTAAAACAAGGTTCCCATGGTCTTGAAAAAGCCTTAAGAAGTACTTGAATTTAATTTTGATTTTCAAGGGCCCCCAAAGAGTACTTGAAAATAATGCTAAGTCCTTGAAATATTCGAAATGGACTTGAAAATTATCAGAAACTCGCAAAAATCGCCCTATTTCTGGCATTTATGTGTTGAACTTTTCACGCATGCGCGTATGAACAAAAGAATGACTTTTCCGCCTTTCAGACGATGATGACGTAATGCTCTTCGCTCTTATCAGTTGTTGACGTCACGATTTCCCTCTTGCCAACGCAATCGTTAACAAAGACTGGTTTGACTGGTAACTCAAGGAGGATAAGTTATATATCAATATATTTTTACTGCGTTAATTCATATCGCTGTGTTAACACGTTGGTTTGTTGTTCGTATTTTTCCTCGGTAGTACATTCAGGCTATTGTTTATTAGTTCAAATAAAATAATGGGTAAATGTGTTTTTAACGTTTTGTGGTTAAATAAGCCAGAATATAGTGACTGACTGAAGCAAGGCGATGGAAAGTATAAAGCATCTTGCCGATTATGCTCAAAGGAATTTGATGTCTCAAAAATGGGAGAATCAGCCCTGCGATCCCACAATGAAGGTAATTATTTTTCGTTTTATTATATTTTGTTACATTAATAAATTAAAAAACTCATTGTTAAAAGTTTTTTTTGTTGTCAAAACTAGTTTTTGGAGTAATTTGAATCAAAATTATTATTGCATTACTTTAAATTTACTGCATTATTCCTTCTAAAATATAAGCAATTTGCTTAAGTTTAAAAATGAAAAGTGATTGTTTTAAGCGCTTTTCAATGTGTGTTAATACAGTGTTTTCACTACAGCGCGAGAACGCGAGAATCTCGCATATTTTTTTCTTTTCTCGCATTAAAAAATGATTACCGCGAGAAATTCGCGCATTCTATAAACCAATTTCAAAATTCGCGAATTTCTCGCATTTTGAAAAAAATTTCGCATTGCGCCATTTAGAATAAAATCCGTTTCACTTTTCTTCCTGGATCTTTCATCGTTCTTTTCAACATCTGCCCCATTATCTAGCTTCCCTGTTAACCAGTATTGTTAAAATCTTTAAGAACTACAGAACACCATTCGTCCGAACCTCTTTCAGAACGCATTTCTCTGCAACCACGTGTTTACTGTAGGTAAGGTTTCTTCATGTAAGACGTTCAAATTTTTTGCGCATTAATGCAAGGTGGACAAATACCTTGTAAAGGCAATATCTTCTACTCCGAAACGGACAAATGAAAATGAAACAAATGTGGGTAGAAACGATCAAAACGAAACAAATACGTATTTGAGTTACCTAATGAGAATAGCTGATGAAAAAGTAGATATAGAACATTTTCCATATGATGATGCAGCAAAAATATTCAATACTTTAAAGATTAGAAGATATTAAAAATTTATTATAATTAAAGAAATGATTTTTTTCATGTCTCTTTGTGTTTTTGCTTTTTAATTTTTAGAAATCTCACTTAACTTTTTGAAATCTCACCCTGTTTTTGAGAAAGGGTGAGAAATTCTCACCCATTTTTTTTCTGCGATGAAAACACTGGTTAATATTTGATTGTTGTTAATTTATGCACATATTAAGTATCAAAAACTTGTGCATAAACAAAATCAATAAAAATTTCGACTTAATGAATATTATGTTGAGTTTTTTTATTTGAATGTTTTGATTGATTTGAGTTTTTTTATTATTAAAATTAAGTGTATGTTTCGGGAAACTTATCACCTTACAATAATTGTAAATAAAACAAAAAAAGGTCCTAATCATTTGATTATTTAACTATTATAAAAATGGAAGTAGCTCTTTTTATTATCAACATAATTTTTTTTTTACTAACTTAAATGAAAAGTTAAAAAAAAAAAATTAATTAATAGTTTTTTTTTTCTTTAATGTTATCTATTTTTGTCAAAATAAAGATTAAAACAAAATTTAACTACATATTTATTTATTTTTAATTTACCAACATTTATATAAAATGTGTTTAAATACTTATATAAACTAAACATTCAAACAAGATACATAATTGAAACGAAATGTTGAATTTTTCTTACATACATGTACTGAATCTTCATCTTGGATATTGTGAAGAATTTTATTAAAAGAAAATGTTTCTAGTTTAATTAAATTGTTAATTTTAAAATCTTATAGTTAAATTTAAATTATGTTTGTTGTATAAGAGTGATAACTCACTGGTTGATGCACAGAACTATTATGGAAATTTTTGGTTCAATTCCTCAAGGTATTTGAAACCTACACGACTTTAGAACGATGGATGCCAAGTTGTCTCAGATGTAAAGGTGGCCTGTGCACAATGTAACTTGATTAATATTGCCAAAATCATGCCATTAGTTATATAGTTATAGTAAATTTCTACAATGTGCGTGCTATTTTTGGATTATTTTAGTTTTTATATTATAGCACTTATAATAAATAACTTAATTTATAAACCATTGTTAGTGATCAACAGGTTAATATTACTTTCTGTTAGTAACCTGCCACTTTTAGCTTCAAAAATTTTTTTTGCTTAGCCTTCAAGTTTAAATATAAGTATTTATATTATGGAAATAAAACTTCCTTTTCTTGCTTAGTAAATTAGTTTTTTTTTTTTTTTTTTTTTTTTTTTTTTTTTTTTTTTTTTTTTTTACAGGTAAAAAGCACAAAGATCTTTTGAAGAATCTCAAGGCATCAAGCCTTAAAAATTTTGTTGAGCACAAGCAGGTACTGAATATTGAGCAACCAGTGCCCAGTTCCTCTACAAGTAGCATATCTCAAGAAGCAGTGCCTTCTTCTAGTGCTGTTGTGAATTTTGGCACTACTGATAGTACACATGCTGAGATAAGATGGGTGCTAAAGTGCGTTGAAAATAATTATTCTTTTGATTCATGTCAAACAATTGCCGATTTATTTAAAGACATGTTTAGCGACAGTGTGATTGCCAGATCTTTTTCTTGTGGGGCCAATAAAGCTTCGTATTATTTGTGTTTTGGCTTAGCACCATATTTTAAGTCACAAGTTTTTGAGAGCTGTAAACTCTCAGGTGACTATTGTGTAATGTTCGATGAGAGCTTAAATATGTCTCTGCAATCCAAGCAGTTGGATGTTTTGGTCAGATTTTGGGGTGATGAAAATGTTGTCACTAAGTACATTGATTCAAGTTTTTTAGGCCATTCTACAGCTGATGTCACGGTGTCTCATCTTCTCACCACCATCAGCAAATTGGATTTTTCCAATTTAATGGGGGTTTCTATGGATGGACCTTATGTAAATTGGAAGATCTTTGATTTAATTCAAACGAACTTAAAAAATCAATTCGGATGTCAAATACCAAATGTAGGTAGTTGTAGTCTTCATGTTGTGAATAACGGCTTTAAAAGAGGATTTGTTGAGACGCAATGGCATTTGGATGATTTTTTGAGAAGCCTTCATTGGCTATTTAAAGATGCTCCAGCAAGGAAAGAAGACTTTTTAGAAACCTCAGAAAGTAAATTGATGCCTCTTAAATTTTGTGGCCATAGATGGCTAGAGAATGACCCAGCTGCACAAAGAACTTTAGATATTTTGGATGTTTTAAAACTATACATTTCTTCTGTTGAAAAGGGGAAGTTTAACAAACCCAGCTGCAAATCTTATTTGCTTGTAGTTGCTTCATGCAAGGACATACTTCTTCCTGTAAAACTTAATTTTTTTCTGTCAGTAATTAGAATTCTTCAGCCCTTTTTAACATTATATCAGAAGGATTGGCCGATGCTGCCTTTTCTGTTTTGAGGAGAATGATTTTAAATTTATTGGATACTTTCAAAGTCTTAAGGAATGAATCTGTCAGTGCAATGAAAGAGCACTGCGACTTTGCTAATTTTGATTTTAATAATCATAAAGGTAGCATCAGCAAAGTTTCAATTGGATTTGTTGCAGGAAATATACTGAAGAAACTGCTCGCACAGAAGCAGATAACTGCTAAAGCTGGGCTGGACCTTCAACATGACTGCCATTGTGAAAAAAATAGCAGAAAAGTCACCCCTATCTAATCAGTTAGTTCGATGCCTTGCATCTCTAGACCCCAGGAGGATGTATCACAGCAATGATAAATCATATAAGAAAATGGCTATCATTCTGAAAATATTGGCTGGGTGTATAAAAGTCAATGATGCAGAATGTGATTCTATTCTTTTGGAATCTTTGAATTTTTTAATTCTGTTGGAGTAAGTGTTGAGTTTAGAGACTTCAACCAAACAACTCAACGACTGAATGAGTTTCTGAAGAAACACGTGTGTCCATGAGTATTCCAAAGTGTGGAGTGTTGTGAAGAAACTTTTACTTCTTTCCCAAGGGCAAGCTACTGTAGAGAGAGGATTTTCAATCAAGCGTCAGGTTGAAGTTGATAATTTGAAAGAAAAGACATACATAGCTAAAAGGCTTGTGTAAGATGCGTTATTATCCTGTGGGGGGGGGGCAAAGGGGATTGATATCACTAAGGAGATGAAAATTGCTGCTAGAGGTGCTAGACAGAAATACCGTCATCACCTTGACCTTAAAGCAAAAGAGAGAGAGCTTGAAAGGAAAAAAAGACCCCAACAACGATCAAGAGCTCCAAGAACTGCAGTCAAAAAAAATTTGTCTGAAGAAGACTGTGACTGAACTCAGCAAATCAGCTGACAGCTTGCTAGAAAAACCTGAGACAACTGAAAACATATTGTTGGTAAAAAAGGCGAATAGCTTCCGAAGGACAGTAAAAGAAAAGCAATCCGAAATTGAAACCATCGATGAAATCAGTGAATTGACCGAAACCAAGAGGGGAAAAAAATTTGAAAGTTTTCATAAATAATTGGTATATTGTCATATCTTCAATAATTTAAATGTAATTTTAAAATATTTTCATAAACACATGTTAATGAAATTTTTTATATTTCTATGTCACTCAAATTATGTATTTCAAAAATTGATGAAATTTTTTTATAATGGAATTTCAATTATCGTTTATTTTTTTTGCTTCAAATAGAAGTTAACGAAGCCTTTAATTTTCATCTCTTCTTTTATCCAGTTTTTATGTGTTTTATTATTTTTTTCAAGTTTCATTTATGATTTGGAAACTTTTACTGTGTGTTTAGTGCATATAGCTTAGGAGTCTTGTATATATTTACTTCACATTTGTGTTAAATCAGCTTAAAATTTACTAACATCCTTGACTTGTTCTTGTTAACATGATATAGATGATCTTGAAAATAACCTTTTTTTTCTTTATGATATGTGTTTTTAAAGTTGGTTACATCTTTAACATTTTGTTTTATTAAAATTTGATTTTCTAAGGCTTTATTTGGTAAAATGTGTATTTCAAAGGTTTATGCAATGTTCTTAAAACTGAATTTTAATTATTGTTTATTTTATTTTTTTGCTTCTAATAGAAGTTAACAAAGCCTTTAATTTTCATCACTTCTTTTATGCAGTTTTTATGTATTTTATTATTTTTGTTCAAGTTTCATTAATGATTTGGAAAAATTTTACTGTGTATTTACTACATATAGCTTAGGAGTCTTGTATATATTTAAATCTAGTACTTATTTATTTCACATTTGTGATAATTCAGCTGAAAATTATTACTAATTTATCTTTTCTTAAGGTAATTTAATTCTGCTAAAAAAAAAATTTTTTTTTTTTTTTAATGTTTTATTCTGAATCCTTGACTTGTTCTTGTTACCATGATATAGATGATCTTGGAAATAACCTTTTCTTTCTTTATGATATGTGTTTATATTAATATTATTACGACTTTAACATTTCGTTTTATTAAAATTTGATTTTCAGGGACTTTATTTGATTCTTTTTTTCATCATATTTTATCACAGATATTCAACAATTATTTGGTGTATTTGTTAATGTTCTTTACATATCGTATGAGACATGAGTTTTTTACAAATAAATATCTTTTAATAATTTTAAATAGTGTGTTTTCTATTTTTCTTTACTGTGGAATTGTTATTATAAATAAGTTTAAGCGTACTTTGTTTTTTATTGTACAGATCATTTAAAATGTTTCTTTTTCTTCATGACTTGTTCGAATCTGCTTATTCAGAGGTTGTATATCTAACTTCTTTATATCTAGGCCCTATGTAAAATTCAGAGCACCTTTGCTTTTTTTTTTTTTTATGCGAGGGTTACTTTTTGAAGTAAAGAGAGAGGGATGGAAGTCTTAATTTTAGTATTTTTTTCATATCATTTTAGTTTAAAATGTTAAATTTTAGTCTATCTTTTACTTGAATTTAAGTCCTTGAAAATTTTATGATTAGTCTTAAAAAGTCCTTGAATTTTTTTTTTTTTTAAAGTAGAGCATGGACCCTGTAAAATGATTGATAATTGAATTACTTTCCTTGTGTCTTCTCCAAGCATATAAAATAGTACATATGTTGGAAAGTTTATTTTGTTGAATAGTTGGAGATTTTTTTTTCTACTTGATAAAATTTAAAAATTTCTCATATATTTGTTGTAAAATATTTATAAACTTAAACTTTCTTTTTTAATTTTTTAAATATCTGAAATCATCCTAACTAACCATATTGTAAAATGCCTTACATTATTTCTTTCTGTGTTCTGAATTTCATATATTTGTTTTACACTCTGTTTTCTCTGACCTATGTATTTAAAATCTTTATATTTTTAAATAAGTAGTTATAAAAATCTCCTTGAACAAAAACACTTTTCTTTGTTATGCTTTTATAGCACTATTGTGTTAAATGAAACAAATTTTGATTAACACGATAATGGGGGGAAAAGCTATTTCTTATTTTTATTCCATATATAAGCATAAGCAGATATATTTATTATTTTATTCTTTTTTATATTTTATGGTATATTTTTATTTTAATAATTTTAAATCAAAAATAAACATCAAAAACTTTACTATTTGTGTAATTTAAACTGATTGAAATACTTTTGTATTTTGTTGTTGTTTAATATTGAAAACATTAATTTTTTTCCTTTTTTTAAAGATTTTATAGGCGAGTTTTATTAACAGTAATAGTAAAAATTTTATTTTTTTAAATGTGTTAAAATTAATCATACTGTTACAATTTTTTCAGCATTTCTTACAGAGAAAAGATTGTGAGAAATTAATCCATCAAGGCATCTTAGAGCATATAACAGATTAGATATAAACTGGACTCTAATGAAATATAAGTAAATGTATTTCATGTAAAATTGTAAATACAATCTAAAATTTTGTATTAATCATTTTCATATACATAATAAATCAGTTTCGAATTTTTAAAAGTGTACTGTAATATCCTGAATTATGAATAGATCTAAAACTTTTTCTCTCTATGGCTAAAGATATCTTTATATGATTAATTATTTGAACTATACAAAACTAAATATTTGTAAAAAATAAAAGATTTTAATTTAAAAATAAGGCACAACTGGATTGTACATACTTCCATGGCAAGAAAACATTGTGCATGTTACACATCTACATATGAATATCTTTTCTAAAAGTATGCTGATAAAATTAAGTACAACAATCAAAGTTACCAGCTAACAGTTACCAACAAAATCAAAGTTACCTGCCAAACCGTTTCCAAGTAACTTTACTGTATTTTATAAAATATCAAATTCATTTTTTAGTTGGGTTATAAAATTACATTTAAACACATTAAAGTTTTATGTTGTTCTATGTATGATGTTGTCTCTTAATGTCAACATATATGTGTGTGTGCTGAAATGTACATCATTAAAAGTTGCATTTGCTTGCTTTAATTTTTTTAAAGTATTTTGGAATTAAAAATATAAAAAAGTATTTTGAAAAGGGTTCTACAAAAAATAGCTTTTCATAAACTTATCTGTTGAATAAATTTTGACACTACTATTTCTATGTAAGGAATTGGAGACAACATTAATTTGCAGTGTTGCGTTAGTTTGATGGAAGTTGCAAAATATTTTATTATTTTCAATTTTTTTTTTTTTTTTTAAGCTTTCTTATGCACTAGCATTAGAGTTAATGGTCTTAAAAAAAATGCTTGCTTCAAATAGTCCGAGAGCAGTAATTATCTTAATATTTGCTAATGTAACCTTAACTTTACATTTGTGAATATAATATACCTCAATAAGTGAATGCCTTGCCATTTTTCTAGTTTCTGAAAAGTTATATAATTTTCTTCAATAAAATTTCTGTTTTGTAAAAAACTTCAACCAAAGCCTCGTAAATTCACGCTAATTAATTTAACCAAAAGTGTTGCTTGGAAATGTGCTAGAAGTTTTTAAATGTTAACTTCCAAGAAACTAAATAGTGCTTTCATAGGAGTATAGAATTGAACTGAACTGGGTTTTTTTTTCGCATCATGAAACTCTTGTTTTATGTTTAATAAATATGATAAATTTTGAGTAGTCAATTAAAAGAAGTTTTGCATTTTTTATGTCGTATTAATTTAAGTTTAAATTATTATTTATTTAAGTTTAATTTTGTAATGGTTAAATTTTAAAAAAGATATGCTTAAATTGTCTATAAAATCTGCACAATTTCAAACAGTAACTATTTTTTAGAAAATTTTGCATTTTTTATATTAATGTATTCAAACTAATGCTTTTCTTTTAAACTATAGCAATTATTTAATAAATCTGAACAATTTAAAATTATCTGTTCAAAGAAACTGTAATTAAGTTTGATGTTTTTCATATTTTCTTCATTATATCTTTGATGTTTATGTAAATAGTATTGTGTTATGTTTTTAATTATATGAAATTTTTACACATTTTACATTCTCTTTTTAATGATACAATAAATTAAAAACTTAAGTAATTTTTCCCAAGATCCTTACATATTTTTCAGGGGGGAAAAGTTGCAACTAACAACTGTTATATTTTGAAATTGAGCTTCGTCTTAGTCAACTTATACAAAATATGCTAAGTTTTAAAAAATGAATTACCAAAACTAAGAAATGTGGCTTTCATAAGAGTATATAATTAAATGCAAACTTTGTACATTGAAACTGATATTATATGTTTAACAAAGGAGAAAATTTTTGAACTGATAGGAAACAAGAAATACTTAATCCCATTTTTCCAAATAGCATGTATATATTTAAGAAAATAAACCATAGAGTTCTAGAACTAAATAAAATCACAACACTAAAAACGTTTTTATTTTTACAATAAAAAGAAAATTAATGCTCAGGTTATATATAAATATCACTCAAAACAGCAAATGCAAGTATATTTTCATTAGTTTGCATTAAATGGGTGCGGAATGATGAGAAGTATAAAAATATTTTTGACAGTTGTACTTAGAATTAGTTTTGAGCACAAATAATACTGAACAATACTAAGTATAAATATGTCTTTTTCCTGTTTTGAATTAGCACAATTCAACTTTTTTTATATAATCATCAGCATTTAATTTTTCCTAAAAAAGATTATTTACATTGAATTTTATTATTTTATGAAAATAAAAATGTTTGAATATAAGAAGAAATTATAAACTTTGTACATTTTTAAAATGTTAACAATTGAACAAACTATCATCTACTACAATCAATAGTAAGAGAAGAAGTTGGTGAAAATAAATGCTTTCGATAGTAAGCATGCCACAAATATTCATTCTATGTCTTAAATCATTTTATTTTGAAACAATTTTATAAAACTTTATAACACACTTTATTTAAATTCCTTCCTGTTAGTTGAGGTTGAACTCTGATATCTTCCTGAGTATCATTTGCATAATTTTTGGAATGAATGATGCTGCATGCTGGGAAGACTGCTTTAAAGCAAAGTTAGATTTGATATTTGAAGATGTATTTTTTTTATCTCAGCAATTAATTTGTAAATGTAATGTTCAAGTCAAAAGTCTATGCTTTTTTGTTATCAAATGTCTCTATTAACAAAAAGAATCTGAATACTAATTATAGACAGATATATTTATTGCTATTCAATAGTAGGGTTCAAATACTCGAATAAAAAAAAATTTCTAAAAAAATTGTGCGATTTTATGAAGGTTTAAGGAAGTTCAAGAAGTTTAAGCTCTCTTGTAAGAGGAATGTAGAATGTTTGAATAAGAAACTTTCACTTCATAAGTAAAATTTCTGATTGTTGCAAAAGCATTGTACAATAATTATTTAAAACAATAACATTGTATTATAAAAATCCAAATGTCTTAGAATAAAATATTATCAATTTATATCTGAATATATCTTCACATAACCAAAGACTCTGACAATAGAAAAATAGCATATTTTCCTCAAAAATATTCATCTTTTGAAGATAAGCCCAACTGAGTAAAAAAAATAATCTTTCAGTTTTTTTTTTTCTTTTTAAATAAATATATATAAATGCTTATAAAGTGTAACTTATTTTAAAAAGTTATGTTTTTGGTGTGCAACAAAAATAATAAGACTGTCACAAATTGATAATAATATTCCAGAATTTCAATTTGAGTCCAATTTATTCTCTTTTAACATATCTCACTTAAAAGTTCTGTTTTTCAAGGAAAAAAATAATTGTTAAATTTTAGACAATAGCTTTATGAATAGATACAAAAAAATTTAACATATTATTGCTTGTCTGTTAAAAACATCCGTTATAGCTTAGGAGAGGAATGGAAATAACCTGCTCTTCTTAGTAATGAGTAATTGATCTTAACACTACTTTTAAAAAATATAAATTGCAAAAATTAATTATTTTAGTATGGTAAATATTTTAGATTTCTTTTGCTATTTGATACCTAAATGGAATCTTTATATTAGACAATACAACAGGTACACTTTTCAGAATTTTTTTAACTCATGCACAAAAAGAAATAATTAATAAATAAAAATAAGCCACAATCATTAAAGTTAAATATATAATGTTACCTATAAGAAGCAAAAATAATTTAGAAAATATTAAAAATATGACATGATATGAAAAAAGAAAAATATGCTGTTTTAAATACAATTTTACTGCTTGAAAAATAAGTTCCCAAACAAAATTTTACAGTCATAAGTATATTTCATTTTTAAGTAAATTTGACTAGCATTGTTAAATAAGTGTACAATGTAATAAAACAGTTCATGTACCTTTAAATATGCATAGTTTAACTAAAATCAACATTAATGTCACTCATAATATCATTGTTAAATTAGCAAATGAACAATATTTTTACATTAAAAATATAAAATGTGTAATCAATTTTTCATGAAAAATTTAAAAATGCTTATGAAGTATTTTATTTTGAATGAGCAATTGAAATATGAAAACCTATTCACTTTGTATATGTGTATATATATATAAATGTAAGCTGTGAATAAGCTTTTACATTTTTATTTCAGTTAAACTACATTATTGAGACCTTATCGTTCTATTTTTAATTCTATTATTTATTTTTTTAACTAAATATGAATGCTTTTTTTGTTGTGCTATTATGAATTTTAGCATTATCTTAATGAAAAAGTTTTTTTTTTCATTTTAATTGATAATTATAAAAATGTGTAAAACTGTATGCCATTTAAACATATCTTTCTGAACTATAATATTATAATGCCAGCTATTTAATGTTACGTGGTTTACAGTATTTGCCGTTACAATTACTTAAGCTTTGTTCTCATTTTATAACTAGGTTATATTGAAAGTAATTTTATGCCTTAAATTTGTAAAATATATATATGTTTATATACTTATACAATATTTAAATTTAAGAATTTTACTTGTATCGAATAATATTCATACAATTCCTTCATTATATACCTCCTAATTCTTTGTATACAGTATATATATTATTCAAATTCATGTAATAATTATGAGAATAGCAACTGAAAGATTTATCTTTTTAACTTTACCTTAACATTTAAAAAAATGAAAATTTCAAAAACAAAATCTAGAATGATCGTGTTGTTAACAAATAGGGGCAAAAAAACTTGATAAAGCAGGTGAAAATATGCAACAAAATCATTACAAAATGATTAAAAGAAACGCTTATTATTTATAACCTATCATTAAATTTGATAAATGCTAAGAAACACACACATTAAGCTCTAGGTTTTGATGTTGGTGTGACATTCTTCACATCAAAAAGTTTTCGTACAAAGTAGACTTGAAGAGTAGAAGTTAAGAAAATGACAAAACACTGAGCAATAGACCAACTCTGCACATAACTATGGTTGCTGTCAACTAAATACCAATCTTTTGTCATTTGTTTTCGAGAATGATCTTGATACTTCAACATTTCTCCAATACGTCCATCCACGGTTTGCAGTGTCTCCTATATATGCAAAAAGTTTTGATTAGAACAGTGTATGCCCTTTTAAAGAGTTTTATTGTAATTATAATAAACTTATCTAAAAGAGGATATGGTACACTTCCTGCTTCTTAGAACAAAACATGAATAAAGCGCAAATAAAGATACAAAAATGAGCATAATATAGTATATATAGTATATGCAGAAAGTTTTGATTAGAACAGTGTATGCCCTTTTAAAGAGTTTTATTGTAATTATAATAAACTTATCTAAAAGAGGATATGGTACACTTCCTGCTTCTTAGAACAAAACATGAATAAAGCGCAAATAAAGATACAAAAATGAGCATAATATAGTATATTCTATAAACAAGAAATTATCTCAGTGTCTAAAAACTGAATGACAGTAGAAATGTAGCAAAACAAACATGTAATAAGTGGTTTAACTATCAGGGAAAGACAAGATGATAAAAGAAACGAAGGGAGATAATAAACAGGTCTGAGGGGGTTTTGTGGGAATCCCAGGGTGCAAGGTGTAGAAATTACATTGGAATTGATTTTCAAACATTGGGAAAGGATGGAAGCTTAAAAAAAATCATTTTCTAAATTATTAGAATTTTCAAAATATTGAATGATTCCCAGAAATCAAGATTGTTAACACTCTATTTTTACACCTTTATTTGTGCTTTATTCACGTTTTGTTTTCATTTTAATCAAACTTGTACAATAATAATATAAAAAAGAAATCTTGTTCAGGAAAAAACATACTGTCTAATTTGTCTGCATGGCTTAAAAAGCAATAGGGAGGGGTAATTGCTTAGAGGTCCTTCGATCCAGCAGTTGTGGGTAGTGTTAATAAAACAACAAACATCCCTATTTCTAATTAGGAACTTTGATAAAATATTTTTTATTAATATTAATGTTACTAAAATAATAATTTAAATCTGTATAATTTCCTTGCTAGAAAAAAGTTAGAATCTGTTAGTGATACAATGTATCACTCTTGTTTAAAAATATTGCTATAAATTATATTACAATATTAATTTTAATGGTACATGGTATTAAATTTGATACTTTTCTCTTTATGAAGCAGCATTAAAACAAAAAGAATTAGTTGATAAACTTGTTCCACACTATATAGTGTTCTTAATGGCTTTTCTTTTTTGTCAAACGCAGTCTTAATATTGAATTTTATTTCACATGCATTTCTTCTACTTTTTCCATTGCATGCCTCTTTTTTTTTAATATGTTAAAATGCCAGTATTTAATTAAAAAGTCACTTACAGTAAAGTTAGTTACTGTGACATCAGCTGCTTCTAATTCTTTTACATAGTCTTCCCATTTATCCCGTTTGAATGAATTCACATACATGCTGACTAATTTTGATGCAAATCGAGAGAGAGAATTGTCAATGCACAACAGATAAAAGCCTGAAAGAAAATATATAATTTTATAACATATTTTCAATTGAATGTAAATGTTTACCATAAAAGTTTTGTGCTAGCATTTCATTTTTGCTTTCCAAAGCTTGAATTAAATGAGTTACAAGTTACTAATGATAGAAAACTCATGCATAAAATTTATACTGGGTGTCCAAAAAGTTTGTATACTGTTAAATATTTCAAGAAATACACAATGGTTAAACAAAACAAAAAATTAAAATACTCTGAGAATTTTTTCAAATGAAGCATTCAATGGTGGGGAAGCAACTTCAAAATCTTTTATGGAAACCTTTTCTTAGAGTAGTTTTGAATTCTGAAAAACAAGTACCCTATTTTGACATGCAGGTTTTTGTTTCACAGATAATGCTGCAAACATAAAATGAAATTGCAGTACAACATGTTTAAAATGCAACTATGTCCTGAAATGTAAATCATATCAAAAGATTAAAATACATTTGTTAGATTTTTGGATAAAAACGTTGTTAATGGCAGGGAACTCGACCACGGTGAAGTTGAGGGATTGAGTTTGATATTATTGAATGCATCTATTAAAAATATTTCTCCCTTTCAATTTTAGGTCTTTCAGGCAGAACAGGTAATACCTGGAATTGTCAGGGAATTTAAATTTTAACTCCAAAAATCTGGGAACAATCAGAGAAACCTGCACTTTTTTATAAAATAATCTGGAAAATAACCAGTCATAAAGTTGTCAGTAACTGTAATCGGTTATTGAGATTCGTGTAAAATAATTCAAACATCTATTACAATTATTTGTTTTAAAAATTTCACATTTTAGTCCGACATGTTTCCATTCTCAATCAATGATTTTTTTTTCCCTCACAAAATCTAATATTCGCATTACAAAGTTTTCTGATGAAACATTACATGATCTAGATTTTTATTAAAATTTACCTGTCATACTTTTTAGACAACTTGTGTAAATTTTTTCAGTCTTAACATAGTAGTTTATTAAATGAAGCATTTGACAATAGTGTGGGGAAAAAAACTTGCGGTAAATAGCTATAAACTTAACAATAAAATTTTTATATGCTTAGATGCAATCCTCATATTTACTCAACCCAACTCCTCAGTAGTACAATAATAAAAAATACATACAATAATAAAAAATAAGCAATCAGTCACAATCCCTGCAAACTTTCTCTGAAAAAACATTTACGCTTTTTCGGTTTATTTATTTTATCAACTGTATTAAAAATAAGAGATACTCATAACCTGAAAAATATTCTATCAATCATTTAGCTAAATAATCGGCGCGAAAGGTCTGGAACTACAAGTTCGCATCAAAGAATTGTGCACGC
The DNA here is from genome assembly GCF_982258835.1 of Parasteatoda tepidariorum. NCBI lineage: Eukaryota > Metazoa > Arthropoda > Arachnida > Araneae > Theridiidae > Parasteatoda > Parasteatoda tepidariorum. The sequence continues at coordinate 48,945,581 of NC_141762.1, read as the reverse complement.
ACTTTCAAAACTCGCTTAGCTAAAAATAATTTGAAAATGTTATCGATATAATTCGATTCAATGACTAAAAAATTGCATTGCAAAGATACTTTGAGTGATGCAATTAGTACCAGAGACATAATAAAAATAGAGAAAATAAAAACCGTTCAAACATTTTAAAATTAAATTAAATAATAAATATACATTAAATATTATAATCAGTGCATGCAATTTTCTTTCAATAAACTAATTTTATAAAAATAAAAAACATCCTAACTTTGACCTTCTCTTTTTTAATTAAACTTATAGGACCATTGTTTTAAAGCTGCAGTTTCATCTAAGCATTTTAAGGATTAAGAATTCGAATCTGAGAAGTGTTTTCTCAAAGTAAGTATGATTTTATTGTTTTCTAGTTCCCCCCCCCCCCCAGTGCAATACAGTCCAAGCAAAATTAGTTATCTTGAGTGACTCCCAGGAAACTATATTTTTCAACCTCGTAACATTGAAACTCCAGAAACATTTCTGATTCCCATTTTTTATAAAGTTATGGAAAATAATTATCTGCAATGTATTTAAATCTTTTGTAAATTATAAAGATATATATTTTCCATTTTTATTGCTTAAAATATATCTTTGAAACTTATAAAAAATTCAAATAATGCGATCATAAAATACCCAACACAACATTTGAAAAATTTCGTTGATCTATGAAGTACTTCAGTTTGAAGATGTGCTTTGTTTTATTCTAGTCATCCAGAAGTTATTTTAACCAGTAAATACTAAATTTATAATCTTTCAAAAATTTGCAAAGATGGATATCTACTTTTTTTTTTTGTTGCAGTTCTGAACCTGTTAATGCCGATTTCAAATTTGAACATTATTCAAGAATAATTCGAACAGCTCGTGAGGTTCTCACAAACTTACCTCCAGGGTCAGCTGATTGTTCTTCATATTCTGCATTTGCCTTCCAATAATACGGCATAACTAATTGCCCTCCGGGGTGTCTAACAGCAAAACCTGCCATTCCATCACCACCTCGCATTACCTGCAAGGAAGAAAAAAGTTTCTTATTCCGTTTATAATATATAATTAAATAGAAATATCAAAATGATGCACTTTTAATATTGATTATTATTATGACTAAAGTATTTCAATTTATCTTTAAAGAAATGAGTTCTACTATTGCATACAAAAAAATTTTTGATTGCATATAAATGTGGCAAAATAAGCAAAAATTAAAATTGGGGTAATAAGGGAATCTTTTAATCGAACGCCATAAGATAGGGACAATTCTTTCTATATAGTATCGGTTATCTTTTATAGTTTGAGAATCAGAAGCAGGCATCCATTGAAACGAGAGAAAAAAGTGAAATGTCTGCACTAATTAAATGCGATGAGCCGTCATCAAGGCATAGAGCGTTCTCCTCCCAATGAGTTGCCCCAGGTTCGAATCCCAGCGGTAGCTGGATGATACGAATTCTATTCCCGGCTCGATCGGCCTCTGTGAAGTAAAATATCCTCAGTTATAGCCGAATCATGGGTTGGAATCCCCTTGCCGTCTAGCTAACCGTCAGAGGTTTTCCTCTACATGTAACACAAAGATAGATTGGTTCCATCGAGAAAAAAAAAATCTTCCTAGTTTGTCCCAATACTTAATCCAGCTCAGGGGATAGAGCGTTCGCCTTCCAATGAGGTGAACCGGGGTTCGATCCTGGCGATGGCTGGTCGATACGAATTCCGCATCCGGCTTGCACCGACCACAGTGATGACGTGAAACATCCTCAGTGGTAGACGGATCATGGGTTAGAGTCCTCTCGCCGTCAGGCTAACCGTGGGAGCTTCTCGTGGTCTTCCTCTCGATGTAACACAAATGCGGGTTAGTTCCATCAAAAAAAGTCCTCCACGAAGGCAAATTTCTCCCAATACTTGATCCAGGAGCTCCCTTGTCTTCTGGATTAGGTTATAAATTTACAGGGCTACGGAGTTGAATATTACTAGTCGTAAACCCAAAAATTGGGTCAGTCATTCAACGACGGTTATAAAATAAAATAGAATACTGAATCCAGGAGTTCTCTTGTCTTCTGGGTTGGGTTCCAAATTACCATGCTGTGGAGTTGAACACTGATAGTTGTAAATTCAGAATTGGATCGGCTGTTCAACGTCGATTATAAAATTAAATAGTATAATTAATTTGAACACATTTTATCCTTTAAATTGTGTTACGTCAAAATCCGTTCATTAGACCAAAAGTTATTTAGAGTGTTGTTATTTTTTTTTCGCACGCACATGGAAAAAGATATAATGATTAGCTTTTGATCCATCTTTCTAGAACTAAATGGTTAAAAGGGGTGATTTTAAATATGCTAATAGTGCAAGCGATATTTTAAGTTATGAAAGCACAGTAAAAAACCTATTTTCATTGAAGAAACACTTTTTTCTCAACGGTTTTGGAATTTTTTACCATCAAAATGTTGCAGGCGGTAACCGTAACCTGTTTCCAAGTGCTTCAAAAAGTAATCGATAATTATTTTTACTTCATTTAAATTTTTTGAATTATAAGGTATACAAATTTTTACAACATATGTAATTTTAAACAACGAAATACAAAATCGGTTGAAGAGTTCCTGAAATTTCAAAAAAGCCGTAATTTGAACCTTTCTGTTTTCAAAAACTATTCGGCCGATTTCGTTCAAATTTCGTCATTTATTATTACGTGTTTTAAATTGGGGTAAAAATTTGTATACCTCACAATTTAAAATTTTTTGATCATTATTAAATTAGAAAAATAATTCTTAAAAGTTTTTTCCTTCATGGAATTGTCATCCGTTTAATAATTTTGTGCTAAAATATTTTGCTTCTCTTAAAAACTTCCCGAGGTAAGACTAAATATGTAAATAATGAAATTAACTTTAAGATGCCTTAACTTTCGACTGCGCTCCTGACTATACAATTGGGACTAAATTTTCCTAATTGGTGTTGCATATTTTGATTGTAAAAAATCTGAAACCGTTGAAAAAAAGTATGTTCATAACAAGAAAGTACTTTTTAGTGGCTTAAAATAATATTTGCACTGTTTAATTGGCATGTTTAAATCATTAAAATTTTGGCTCTGATTTGGGGAAACATTAGCGAAACACGTCCATTAGCGAAAGACATATTCAGAGTGATATCCTTTTATTTGCGCCAGACGCTTCGAAAAAAGTGGTTAGAGCTCATTTAAATTATGTAAAGTATTGCTGCACAAACCACGTACTTAGCTTCAAAAATTCAGGCATTTGACCCAACTTTCGAACTTTACAGAAAAAGAAATTTCAAATTTTGCAATATAAAAGAAGCGAGCTGCGATGGCTCAGGGGATAAATCGTTCGCCTTCCAATGAGGTGAACCGAGTTCGAATCTGAAGCGGTGGCTGTTCGAATCGAATCTGCAACCGGCATGCGCCGACCACAGTGCTGAATGAAAGATCCTCACTGGTAGACGGATCATAGGTTAGAGTGGTCTTCCTCTCCATGCAACGCTATTGTGGGTTAGTTCCATCAAAAAGTCCCCCAAGAAGGCAAATTTCTCCTACTACTTGATCCAGGAGTTCCCTTGTCTTCTGAATTGAGTTCAAAATTACAAGGCTACGGAGATGGACATTAGTAGTCGTAAACCCGAAAAAGTGGGTCGGCTCTGTTCAACAACGGTTATAAAATAAAATATAAAAGAAGTGATTTATTTTTATTTTCAAAGTTATACACACGGAAGACCGTTTTCTTTTTTACTGAATTTGTAAAAATGCTAAATTTCAGAAATTTTATGTATTTTATTATAACCTATCCGCTTTCGAATAGCCAATCCACACTCAGGAACTCACCGTTTCGTGGTTCCTCGTTGACCCTAGGGCTTTCATTGACCCTTCTGACTTCGACAGCATTGTTCAGAATCCATAACATTTCGCATTTTAACTACGAATTGGAGGGGAGAAAGTCGTGCGCAAACTCGCATTTTTGCTAACTTCTAACTATTACTTTATTTTATTCGTTGAACAACCGACCCAATTTTATGGGTTTACGACTATACTAATGTTCAACTCCGTAGCCTTGTCATTTTGAACCCAATCCAGAAAACAAGGGAACTCCTGTATCGAGTATTGGGAGAGTGCCTTCGTGGAAGACTTTTTGATGGAGCTAACCCGCATTTGCGTTACATGGAGATGAATACCACGAGAACCTCCCACGGTTAGCCTGACGGCAAGGGGACTCTAACCCGATGATCCGTCTACCATTGAGGATATTTCATGCCAGCACTGTGGTCGGTGCAAGTCGGATACGGAATTCGTATCAACTGGGATTCGAACCTGGTTCATCGTATTGAAAGGCGAACGCTCTATCCCCTGAACAATCGTGGCTCTTCTAACCATTACTCTAATAAAGAGAATAAAAAACATGCAGTGCGTCTTGTAATCACCGCTCTAAATATATATATTTTTTTATTTCTTCTCAAAAATGTGCTCATATTAGGGTAAAGTAAAACATCGTTTACCAGTTTGAATAGCGAAATGAACCTCAAATGCGTTTCGAATAATCGCCTTTCAGTTCCTCTTGTTGTCAATATCATCCAGCAATGAAAAGTATTTTGATGTTTTCAAACTTCTCGTTCAGGTTGATATTCAGTTTTCTGCCCCCTTGCTCAAAAAATTAGTTTACAAATACTATATTTTTTGATAAGGATTGTAAAAACACGTATTTTAGGACAGTGATTCTTAAACACCCTGAGTATTACACATTTTAAGAGCAAATCGATGAGATATGATGGTTTAACAAGCTATCAAATGCTTTTTTTAATGTGAAAACTGATTTATAGTTCTCCAAGTTTATAGTATTTCGAGAATCGCTCTATCTGTAATAATAAAAGGAAGAGTTTGTGTGTTTCTCTTATAACTCCAGACTGTTTGGGCTATCATACCGAAATTTGGACAGTGACTCACAGGAAAAAAAATTAGCCCTCATTACTAAATTTGTTCCAAAATGTAAATTTTGTAGAGACATTTAAAAAATGGGATTTTCTGATTAGTTCAGCATTCGCTATTCTTTTAAATTAAACTGTAGACGATTCTCTTTTTTTCTCCAAAAAGAAAAGAAATATTTTTAAGATATTACAAATTAAATATAGTCCAGGATCACCACTTATCCACACAAAAGTTTGGGTCCTCGAGCTATCACTTCGCCAGGAAATATAAATATTTTCATTCGCGCAAAACACCGTCTTTAATATTTGATTAAAAAAAAATACATTTAGTTAGATCTTGGCGTTAGTCACAAACGATTATTTAAATGAGAATTATTAGTATACTAGAATTTTTTTTTTTTTTTTGGTTAATGGCGGGCACTTGGGTCTATTTCCCGTTGACCTCAGAAATGCCAGAACTGCTACTCTCTTATTGTTACCCAGTCTGCACCTATGGCTAAGCCACGGCGGTGGAGTAGCGTTGCCCACGTCATACAACCACAAACACAAACCCGTTTATACGGCGGGTTACATTCACACAAAAGAAAGGACATAGAACACAGAGAGAGAGAAACATCCATGCCCTGGGCGGGATTCGAACCTGCAACCATCGGTTCCGCAGTCAGGCACGCTAACCACTCGGCCACTGGTCGGAAAGACTAGAAAAGTAAAATGTGGCGTATTTTAGCTATGATAAATGATTGCGAAAGGGGAATTAAAACAATCTGGGCCTTTTTATTAGTCGGATGAAATCGAAAAACAGTTTATTTAGTTTCTGTTAACTAAAATAATAAAGAGATAGATGTTGATCACTGTTCATATATTTATAGCTCAACCGATAATTTCAATTCGCTAAAACAAAACTAAATTTCTTCTTATTAACCGATGAATTCGACAATTTTTAACCAAACCGTGATCTCCTCCGAGTTTAATAAAAAACTATACTGAGACTATATCATGTCTTGTATTTTACGTTATTATACTGCATTATATTAAAATAATATAATTTCGAAAATTGTGTACAGCTTTTTGCGAAGTAAATTATCATAGGAAATGTAGTACTATCAAACTCTATTTCCAAGAGAGTGAAATTGTCGTTTGCTGATCATTACCGGGGGACTAACTAAACTGCTTTTAATTATTAACTATTAAATATAAAGAAAGAAAAATGCATACAATGAAACTTGTCAGTAAATATAATTTTAATACTATTCTTTGTTGAAAAAAGAGACAAATTGGCATTTTTTTTCCTCTAATTTTTCGAAATTTTTTTTAACCCTTTGTAACTCAACAACTCTGATTTAAGAAATATTTACGCGGATATTAGAATACATCATATTAAGCGTGTAAAAAATAATGAAAAAATTAAGACCCTAAAATTAAAAATTTATTGATAAAAAGCATTTGTTAAACATCTCCAATATCGTGAAAAATAGCACAAAAATTCCAATATGTTTAAAATTTCGTGTGAAAAATTTTGAAATTGTTGTTTTTATCGTAACAAGGTCTCACACCACATTTTTCAATCCCTCCTTAGCCAAATATACAATCAAGGGGATTGTTGTAAAAAAAATTGTATATCCTATGTCGCGGAACAATTCTTGCTAAGCGCATTATAATATTGGCAGCTGCACCAAGACTTGGTTCCCCTGAGTTTGCAATATTTTCTTTACCTGAATTTAGTTCGATTTTATAGGTAAATCCACCTCATTATAGGATTGAATTTTCATGTATGTTGCAGATATGTAACGCGGTGATACAAAGGGTTAATATTAGATGTACGGCATGCATTTTAAAATTAATTAAACAGTATAATCTACATATATTTTTAACCAAATTTTTTTTTTATTTTAGAATATTAATTCAATTTTTTACACAAATCTCATTTAGTGCTATTGAAATTAACTTTATTGATACACTGTTATAAAATGTATACATATTCTGATACATATTTAATTTGGAAATTAAGTATAATTTCTTTTTTATTTCAATAATAACGACTATGAAGATGCGTTATAGGTTAAATATTTTTAAATAAATTGAGATTTTTAAAAAAAAATTGAAAAAACAATAACGTTTTTAGTTTTTTGCTCGAAGAAAGTAAATAAAATATTGAATGTAACTTATAAGAATCGAGTCAATATAGTCTGTTAATTTTCAACGTATTCCGTTGTATGTAAAGTTTATCTTAAAATATGTTGCAAAAATTTCTAATAAAATTAAAAAAAAAAAAAAAAAAAAAAAAAAAAAAAACTGAAAAATCAGTGATTTTCGAGTAGTAATAATAACATCAAATGAATCGACGATTTTTCATTTGGTTTTCTTAATAATTTTTAAATAAAATTCACATGAAGTGAACATAATACCTGGAAAATTAACTGAGACTGTATCAACTAGAATCTTATAAGTTACACTCAATATTTTTTTCTTACTTTATCTTGCCAAATAGAAAAGTTATTTAAAAAAAAAAAAAAAAAAAGAACTTGAAACTATTATATTTCATAATTTTTTTAAGTATTCGTTTGCCTTTAAAAATATAAATCTTTCTCCACCGAGTCTAGCTACCTCGCTTTCTGCTTCCCATGATTTGTGAAGATTTTTACCGTGTCTGTATAATTAGATCCGATTACACCTTTGTTTTAATGACATTTCAGATTTTAAATTATTTAACGGAAACACGTTTTTCCAAGTAACTTCCGAAATACTAATTCAGTGACAGGTAGCACCAAACCACATGCCATTCACGCTGATCCCTGAGCTTATAAAAAATAATTAAACATTGAAAAAACGCTTAAACAGAATCGTCTGCAGTTTTATTTACAACACCAGTTCATGTTAACCCAATCCGAAAAATTTTTTCAAACTTCTTGCCCGAACGGACTGATTAAATATAATATTTAATATTAAAACAAAATTGAAAAGAATGAAATTTTTAATTAGGTAATATCTTACCTCTTCAGTTTCTCGGGATCATTTATTTAAGTAAATTATCTAGTTTGAAGCATACGAAAAACTACGGTGCGTAAAACTTACTACAAATACCTTCTAAATATTATGGGATAAGACAAGATTGTTTTATATATTTCAAAATTTAAATATTTCCATGTAATCCAAAGCAAAGCCCATTTAATTTAAAAGTTTAAATTTTATAACAGGGTAGCCACGTTCCAGTAAAATTTAAAAATTAGTATCAAAAATATTCTTAAATTATATACAGAGTGTAAAAAAAGTATGGAAACGTTCGAATATCTCGAAAAAAATGCATCAGTTCAAAAAAGTATAACTAGACAAATTGACAGCTATCCAATGATACCAAACTCAATCTTTCACCCTAAACATCTGGTGGTGGGGTGGGGCATTTTTGAAATCTTAAACATGAACCCAAGTTTTTCTTATTGCAGATTCGGATTTTCCCGAAAAAAGTAAAGTAGTTTCATGCATTTTGCTTCACGGAGGGCGATGTAACTAAAAAAATTTAAATAGGGTACAAATGAAGCTGTTTAAAATGACGAATCTTGAGACCCATCAGATTACGAACATAATAATAGACACGTTAAAACAAAGTTTATAAATTTTTTTTTCGAAAAAAAAACTAAACAAAAAAAAAAAACACCGAAATGTTTTACTTTTTTAGTCTGATGGTCAGGAGATACCACCATTTCAAACAGTTATTAAGAACATAAATATCGACACATTTTAAAAAAGTTTTAAACCATTTTCTTTTGAAAAAAAAAATCTTAAATTTTTTATTTATTTATTTTTTTAATTTGATGGATCTCGAGATACCACCATTTTAAACAATTTGTACCCTTATTAATTTTTTCTGTTACAGCGCCAGAGAAACAAAATGCATAAACGTAAAACTCAATCCAGGGTTACTTTTTTCTGAAAAATCCGAATCGGCAATAAAAAATTAAGTTTCATATTTAGGATTTCAAAGTTGCCCCCCCCCCAAGGGATGAAAGTGAAAGATCAAGTTTGGCGTAATTCAATAGCCTTGAAAAAAATAATGAATGCGACTATTTCCACTTCTTCGACTCGGTGTTGACCGCTTTCAAACTTTCTTATATATATTGATATTAAACTGACCAACCGAATTCCTTAAATTCATGTGCAATAATGGCCAATAAAACTTACTTGAACCACTTTTGAAATCGTCCGGACTGAGGTCTGCACTGGCATAAAATTATTGAACAATTTTACTTATTTTATATTAAAAAAGAAAGAAAGAAAAAAACACACACACACGCAATTTTTAATTTCAATTTCATAGTTATGGCTTTTTTTTTTTTTAATACGCGTATTCCAAGGGGGCAGGTACCAGTGTCCTTTGTCGTAGTTTCCCACTTTGCCCAGTGAAATGACAAGCAAAAGGCATGCATGAGAAAATTTAATAGTTTTTGCCCATCCATCCGATAAGGAAATTCCTCGCACTACCGTTGTGCATGTTACATAAAAAATAAATATCAATGACAATCAATTTTGGATTCATCTACGTTACAGCAAATGTATAATATCATAAACTAATTTATTTATAAAGCTAAAAGATACATTTTTGTCGAAACTTCTGGGTATCAATTGCTTACACAAATTTATAAAATATCGAAAATTTATAAATTGATAAAAAAAAAATAATAAAATAAACATATCTCCCATAATCTCAATTGAATTTTTCAATTTAATATGGAAAATTGATATAATTATATTTTGCTTAATATATTATATATAATAATTATATTTTGCTTAATAATTATATATGCAGTATAATAATTTATAAAAATTATTAAATCACTACATTTATTTTTTATTAATAAATAATTTATATTTTTTCAAAAAAAGATATAGGTATCCCATTTAATGTGACATAATTAGAAATGTAAAATTAATTCAAATTTGGCAGAACAAAAAGAAAATAGTTATAACAACAATTTAAAATTGTTTTAAATGCTAAAATACACATTGATAAAAGTTTTCTCACATTTTCTTAATCAAAAAACGTGTACACGATTATTGTAATCACATATTCATTTCAACGCCATCGCACGCCAACAATACACACGTGGCATTTCCATCTGTTTAGGAATGGCATTATAAATAAACCGGTCTGAATAACTCAAACTTACCTGAAAAGCAACATAAAATGTTGAACCTGGGTGAACATATTGTCCAAAACACTCTTCCTTTCCGGCGTCAACGTGTATTTTGAATTCATATGCTACTCCAATGTTTTGATTGAAGGTGTAAGTTTCGGAATCACAAACGGTAATGAAATAAAAGCAGACGATCCCAATCAGCCAGAGATCAGGAGAAGCCATATTTCTTTTACAACGCCGCCAACGAATGAAAAATCAAATCAAAACAAAACAGGTGTCTACTACTGCTATGTCTTCATGGTTGATAACTGGGTTGCTGTGAGGAGGGTGACTAGATAAAAGAATTTATCTTCGAATAAAAGGAGGATAGGAAAAGAAAAACTAGTTCGGAATAGAATAGTGAAAACGATTAGAAGTAGTAGAATAATGTTAAAAATAGAACAAAATAATTAATAAAAAATATTTTTTCTACATAAAAAAATAACTAGATCAGAAATAAAATAAATAGAATTCTTATGAACAATTATATCGTTTGCGATCATTTATATAATTTAGGTCATTTCAGTTACTTTAAAACAGGTTTAATAAATGCATAATTTTGAAAATAATAAATCGCATTTCTTGTAAAATAAGAAAAACGAAATTACTAATAACTTACCAAGTTTTTCTATTTGTATTTTACAGCGTAAAAAAATATCCCAGTATTATATACAATTTTAATATAAATGTTATATCGCCTTAAAACTCAAGCAAAAGTAGAATTTTAATATTAATAAGTTCAAAATTTTTTTTAAATTTTAATAGTAACTGATGTGTTTAGTTGTTATTGTGTTTTATTCTATGAATCTTTACACATTTTGCGTGAGTAAATATATTAAGACTGAAAGAGAAAAAAAATATGGCTATAAAATTGTCTCGCATTTCACATCAGTTAAACAATAAAGGTCAAACTTCTCCTTTTTGTTATTCTGTTCTCCTTAAATAGATATATACTTATTCCAAAACTTCCTTCCAATAATAAAATTAATTTCAGTTTTACGCTGACAATCAGTTTCATGTGAACTTATTTAAAATTAAATAAGTTAGTGGTCGCCACACGAAAAAATAATTCTTCATAAGCGTTTCGTTGGTTTTCGGATAGCTTAGGCATTTATTTTTGTTTTCAAATTAAATGTTACATATTGTAAAGACTAAAAAAAAAAAAAAATTTTATCAGAAATCTACGTTTTTAAAAACATTACTCAAAGTTGCAGCAAAACAAAACGAAATTGAATCCGGAAATGCACATGCAATGCATAATTTGTATGGGAAATGATAGATAACAAACGTACAAATACCAGATTAATGCGTTAAACTGATCGAAATTGTTATTTCCTTATGAATCCTTTTCCTTTTTCTATATCAAAAGTAGAGGGGTTATTAAAATTTAATTTTGCATTGGAATATATAATACGCAAGTTATCACTATCATAATTACTTTTTAAAATAATAACCATTCTACAAATAAAAGTTTATACGAACAGAAAACTTTAAAAATATCTTTAAGTCTCCCGTCGACATAAAAGTGCACCCCCCCCCCTCAAAAAAAACAGCCGATTTCGATGCTGAACACTTGGACTTGATTCAAATTAAAATAAATATCGATATTTCATGATGCATCGGCCAGCACTTACAGGAACTTTTTTACACAAACATTTATTTCGTTTTAATTAACATTTAAGTTAACGTAACAAACATTAAACTGTAATCTTGAATTTAGATGCCTTGAATGTTTAAATCATGAAATGTTTTCGCTCTAATCAGTCTTTTAAAAATCATTCTTGTTAAAAAAAAATATTAAAATAAAACTATAGTAAGAATTAAAAAAGAAAAATATCTTACTTTTTTTTACTTGAAATAGAGGAAGGTTCCCAATAGTTTTTTTCAGAAGGAAGATAATCCTAAGTTGGAACCTCTTATTAGAAATCGATTAAAGAGCTTTTGCAAAATAAAAATTTAAAGCTATTCGATTGATTCTTTTCAATTTTTAGATTTTAATCAAAATTAGAAATTATGTAAAAATTTGTATGGGGCACTACACAAAGGAGAAAAAATCGAACATGATTAAATAAAAAACTATAAAAATTTATTCCTTGCATGTTAGAATTGAGACAATTACGCAACTTTAAAGAAAATTAAATGTAAATAAAATCAGTTACATCCTTCCTGAGAAATAAAAACTTTTTTGAATAAGTTTTTTTTTTGAACTCAAACAATAGAACCTATTTCATAAAAATTTGAATTTCATTCAAAATTGTGTATGTAATAAGTAAAATTTCAAAATAATTTTTTCAAATAATGAAAACGAAATAAAAAAAAATTAAGAGAACTATTTTTTCTTTGCACGGAAAAATTGTAAGCAATTTTTTTATTACTCACTTAAATAATGTAGGAATCAAGGTGAAAAAAAGGCAAACAGGCAAATTAGTTTTCCCGAAACTATTGGGATTATAATTTCAGAGTTAATAGTAAATCTGATCATAATGAATCTGAGTCCACCAATTCTGAATACTTACAAAATCTAATTAGGAAACTCTCTATTCTCCAGATTTCAGATCTTGTACTCAGAAATTAATACTTTATAAGAAATAATGTGTTCAAAAAACGTTTAAATTTTTAATCGTAATCAATTTTTAAATTGTTATATCTATAATAAAAATAAAAAACCATGGTCCAGGATGCTATAAATGACTCTGATGGAAAATTTACAAAGAATTTACAACTCCCTAATATTTCGAAGGACTTTCAGATTTAACTTTAATTCTGACTTAAAATAAAAATCGATTATTTAAAACTTGTCTTGCCTTTCTAATGATAATTTCGTAATTCATCTCGTTCTTTTGAAGAGCATGATTAAGATTTTTCCTACCGAGAAGTCTTCTTGAAACTGACTGCACAAAATTTAATATTTTGATCAGAAATTTGTTTCTTGGAAGTAAAAATAGTATTGCAAAAATAACTACACTGAGAGTCTTCGGCTGGCTGGGATCGAACTCGCGACCTTTTAGACATCGCCCCACCAACCAGGCCCTGAAATATTCTACAATATAGTAATAGACTGTTAGTTTACAATACATTAAGTACTAACACAGAGGTGCCCAACCTTTATTTATCTATCATACACAAAATTTTTGACTGTCCAACTCAGATGTGCTACATAACTTCATCACTATCTATATAACAGACTAATTTTTATTTAAACATTTTACTGGAAGCCATCAATAGGCAATATTGTGATTAAGCAATAATCTAGAAGGAAAAAAAACTAAGTAACTGATAAAAACTAGAGTAACACTGGCTGTCACTAACAAACATCTAAAGCACCAAACATATATTGGCCACCAAATGGTGATTTTAATCCCCAAATTTTGAGAATTTTTACCATGCCCTTTTTTCTCACTAAGACCTTTTAAATATTGTTACCATTTAAGTATAAAATTAGATTTTAAATTTATAACAAAACTCTTTATTTTCTATTTTAGCAAGGAATAATTTGAAAAGTACTTTAACATTAAATTTCTCATAAAAGAACAATGTTCTTGAAAATTCGTTTTGGAATAAACAAAATTTTTTAAAGTACAAACGAAGAAATAAAATTTTATTAAAGTGGCAGATTAAGCTCTTTTTTTTTCTAATCCCCAAGAGGTCTATTCCAATTAGACCAATTCCATAAGTCCAAAAATGTCCAGAAAGTCTAAAAACAGATGAGGTTTTGAAAAAACCTCGTCGATATTAAAATCGATACAGTTTAGAATATGCTCGGGCGAAGCCGGAGCAGTCCTACATTTAGTGCAAAGTCCAAAAGTCTTTTGCCCCTGAACATACGAGAGACACCTCAAGTGACCACTTGCAAGCGAGAAATGGTGCCTGTATGGCCCCTGTACCATGAGACTAGGTTTAAAACTGGTGATTGCACACGGCCCTGATATAATTTTACTTAAAAGTAGAATTCTTTTTTCTTTTTTTTTTGCAGGGAAGTAGGATATTGTTGGTTAAATAGATTTACGCTGTCTAGGAATCAGCTATATTTCAATAAAACATCCTTCCAAAAGACTGTTTGAATGAGAATTAAAAAGTGTCAAATATTATATTTGAATTAATAGATAGTCCAAACTTCAATAAACAATTTTGTTGATCCTGAAATTTTAAGATAATAAAGAAAAAAAATTTCTGTTATACGTAGGTCACAAAAATAAATAAATATCTTTTATAAAATTTCATTTTATTTTATAGATAAGCATAAAATGTAGTATGTACATATGAATAAAATATATAAGGAATTTTAAATCAATAGCACGAAGAAGAAAAAAAAACATATATTAATTATAAGAGAATAATAGATAACATCTAAACGTGTGCTAAATCTAAATAAAAGAAAAACAGTAATCCTTAAAACAATAGAAGACAAAAAATATAAACAGATGCAATATGTATATTTTTTTAAATTAAAGTTAGCATGGAAGACAGAACTTCAAAAAATGAACTTTTTTTTTTCTAAATTTTTATATGGGTTGAGGTTGCATAGGTGGCTGACGTGGTGCAGCATATGGACAACCAAGAAATTGATCAGCAATGCGACCAGCTTCTCTTAATCCACTTAACATAGCTCCATGAACAGTGGCCGGGTAGTTACGAATAGTATGTTCACCAGCAAAGAACAATCTTGGAATTCCTGCTGGCTGACCAGGTTGCATTCCAGCTGGACCGGATACAGGAGTTGCAAGGATGTCATAATCATTCCCAGTTGATCCAGTAGCAACATAAGAATAAGATCCTCTGGACCATGGATCTGCTCGCCATCGAGTTACAACTGTTTCCTTAGGTTGAGGAACGGTACAATTTCCAAAGATTCCCTTCAGAACGGCAATACAACGACCAACAACTACATCATCTGTAACATTTTCCATAACAGCAGCTGCTTCTCCAGCAACTAAGGCTAGCAAAACTGGCGCCTTATACAAATTCCAAAATAAGAATAATTCACCTCGACTAGAAGTAGTACTCCCAACATGACCGAAAAGATTTGCATTAATGTCCCAAAATACTCTATCAAAACATAAAACAACTTTGTTTAGGTTACCAAAACCAAGCCTTTGAATTGCAGAAGCTTTCCAATCTGGAATTGGAGGTACAAACTGAACTGCATTACCAGACTGACCATTAGATTGAATTGAATGTTTTAAAACACCCAATGGTAATGTACATAATACAGCATCTCCTTTGTAACTAACCATACCTGAATTAGCTCTGGTATTTACAGCTAAAACTTCAACTCCGTGCGCATTGTATCGAATACTTTTTACGGCGGTATTGAGTTTTATGTCTAATCCATCAGCTAAAGCTACTGGTACACAAGAATAGCCGTTACGGACAGTCATGTGACTTCCAGTAAATTCAAAATCATCATCTTGATCCCAATGTCTTAAAGACAAATTGTTAAGTGGAGTAGCATTGGCAAATTCTAAATTAGCAAAATGCCAGTCGAGAACTTGTCGATCTCTTGATGATAAATATACATCGCTTGGTGGAGAGGCTTCTAATTCTTGTAACTTTTCTTCAATCTCCTTCTGTTGCTCTAAATATTGATCCCATTCTTTGCAAGCTGCACCTATATCCCTCATTTTACTACGCAACACAAACTCTAAGGTAACATCTTTTTGCTGTTTCGATTCAGAAAGTTCCTGGTGATGTTTGCGCATTTCTTCTATTTGTTCTTTTATATGAAGCATTTTATTTAAATTGGTTTTCAATTTTTCTTGTAGTTCTAAAATAGCTTTCCAATGTTGTATCTGTTTTTCTTTCACATGTTTCTCTTGAAGTTTTATTACCCATTCAAGAGCCTGCCCCAAAGAAACTGGTTTGCTTTGAACATAATTAAAATCTAATTGATGAGACAAATATGAAGTAGCTTCCAAAAGCCTGTTGAACTCTCTCTCAACCATCTCATCTTTATCTTTAGGAACAGTATTTCCATTAGATTCATACAAAGGACATTTTTGGCGTATTTTTAACAACTCCATATGAATTTGTTTGCTTAATACAGTTATAGGATTACCTCCTAAACCTGTGACTACCATAGCTCCCAAATCAGCTATAAAATTGCCTTTTCGAAAAGTAGCAACTCGTCCACCAACACGGTCTCTAGCTTCTAAAAGGACAACATCCATTCCAAATTGCTGTAACTGCTGAGCAGCAGCTAGTCCAGAGATGCCAGCCCCTATAATAATAACTTTACCAACTTTTTTGATTGGTAGCATTTTTAATCTTTTAAATACCCCAAAATTAATAAAGCCATGGCGATCCAAAAAGGCATGAACCCGCATAACTAAAGAAGTATCACTGTTATAAGGAGGTTCAATTTGTGCCATAATATTCTCCAGAAGAAGTTGTTGCTTAGGGTTTTCAAGCCAAAGCTGTAGTATACGATTTCTTATATATAAAAATACTTTGCTACTTGCTGGTTGACCTTGTGCAATATCAGGGAAACACATAGCCTCCTGGGCAGTCATTTTATCAAAAGGTAGTCGGCTTTGAAATGCAGCCCCTTCGAGACCAGTTGGATCATCATGTTCACTATCCATTTCTTCAATGTCTTCATTAGAATTAGGAGGTAAAATAGGTTTTTCCACTTTGCTTTTATCATCAATATCAGAAGCATTTTCTTCTTCGGAAACTGTAAAAGATTTAGTATCTCCATCCCGATGTTCTAACTTTGCACGCTTCCTGCGAGTAGTTCTCCTACCTTGATCATCACTCCCTCCACTAATGTTGCCTTGCTTCTCGGGATCATAGCTACCATTCATGCTGGCTTCCCCATCCATAGGGCTGCAATGACGACGATCTTCCATAGTAGGGGTGGATGACATTATGGAGACCAACAATCTGAAAAATTTTATGGAGGACATTAAAATTTATTGTGCAAAAATAAATATACAAAACTAACTGTAAGAAACAGAGTTTTGAGTTGTCCTACTATGCCACACAAACTTTACTTTGTTTAATAAGGAAAAGATTGAAAATTTGAGAAATTTTTTACACAGGTCATAAAACAAAATATTACAGTAAAGAAACATAATTGATGTTTTAGAAGTTTATTTCTAAAATTTTCAATTTAAAGATATAAAGCTACTGTCCAGAAGTAAAAATATACCCATATGTATGAAGTCTAATTTTTTTAAGAAAAAAGGGTAAGTGTAGACAAAAAAAGTACATATTGTAAAAAGGCAGAAAATTTAAGATGACAGAAGCTAAACTAATAATTTTTTCAGATAGTTCCTTCATAACACTACTATCCTAGTCATTCAAGTTGTTTTCATATTGATGTTGTCAAGATAATAAAACGTTACAAATTTATTAAATTTAAAAACATCGGACATCAAATCAATTGAAATTAAAAAAAATTTACACAAAAGTTTTTGAAAAAGAATAATTCAGAAAAAGTAATAATTTTCTGAATTATATTTAACATACAAAATACATTTAAATATATTATTTTTTTTGGTTAAAAGTGTTTTTTTTTTTTTATTTTTAACTTCTTTTAATGTTAAGAAAATTTTTAAGTTGGTTTTTAAAACTTTTTAAACAATTATCTTTGACATTGTACAAAATAAAATGACATTAAATTTATCAAGAATTTATATTTTAAATTCCGTTTTTAAAGGCTCTTTTGTTACACGAAATAACATTTTTTAGCAGCCAATATGCTACTTTCATAAGTGTTGCAAGTTAGTAACAGTTATTTATAACTGCTAGAATCTTAAATTTTATTTACCTCTGGCTTTCATGCTGATTAAGTTTTTTTCTCGCTTTTAAATCAAAAAGTTTGTGATCGAAATTACCAATAATTGGAAACAATATTATACCAATATTTACTCTAACAGTGCATTGCTTGGGCAAGAACTGAAATTTATTAATTTATTTTAATATTTTTCTTCTAGGTGTAAAAAGTCTGCCAAATCAATAATTTTTAAAAATAATAATAACAAATAATTAAAAAAAAGATACATTTTAAAAGCCTTTTTTTGACTTTGATATCAAGTCATTTACTTAGTTTGTAGTTTGCAAAATAAAAACTTACAATTTTGCTTGGAATCTTACCCAACTATAACTTTTTTTTAAATTTCCATATGAAAAAAGCTTGAAAAAGCATCCTTAAATACCTCCTGCTAAATGACCAAAACATTTGCAGCCTCATAATAATATACAACAATCATCTTTTCTTAACTAAAAGCTATAAGAGTACCACAAAATTTTAAAAATCCTGTTTTACATTCTCATATCTTGCTACTGTCAAACTGAATGGGATGAACTGCAATAAACACTTAACAGCAATTTTGCTGGCACACTATACTGCATAAAATATGCAACAATTCATAGAGATTTGAAAAAGGTTAAGATGTTCTGGTTTCTTCTGGGACATATAATTCTACATTAAAATGAATATTAAAAAATTCTCTCTCTCTCTCTCTATATATATATATATATCTTAATGCTGTTAATGTTGTTTTTCTTTGATACATATATTTGACCAGTTCCGATTGAAAATTTTGATTTCAAAATATTCAGACTTTTTTCTGGTCTTGAAATTCTTTGTTTTGTCTAAAACAGATCCTTTTAAATGTGCATATCAATTAATGGATAAAGAGATAAGTAAGTTTTGGTCTGCTCAATGTAACAGAACATTTTAAATTTTTTTTTTTTTTCATCTTGAAGACTATCTTTCCCATTTCTTTCGGCAGATTTGTTTTAATTTTTGAAACATCATTTGAAGTGCAAATTTATTTTATTTCACATGGAATTTCGTAAATTTTTGGATGTTATAAATAATTTATAAAATTTTAAAAAGGAAGTCACTTTTAGCAAGAAAAGGATTCAGAAATCTGGAAATCCTGAGTCGTATGGATCCATAGTTTCCAAATTCCAGTTGAATCACTGTTTAAACAGTGTTTTAATTTATTTATTTTACCAGCATTGAACTCAATTCTAAATTTATAACTATTGGGTATGTTCACCTCAATAGCCTTGTAATTTTGAACCCTACCAAGAAGACAAGGTAACTCCTGGCTCAAGCATTGGGACAAATTAGCCTCCATGGAGAACTTTTTGATGAAACTTAATCCAATTTGAGTTACATGAAGAAGAAAAATACTTAAAAACCTCCCACGTTTAGTCTGATGACAAGGAGATTCTAACCCATGAACTGCTAGCCACTGAGAATATTTTACGTCAGTCAGGAGCAGAATTCGTATAAACCAGCCACCGGTGAGATTTGAACCTATCAGCTGATTGGGAGACGAACAATCTATTCCACGAGCTACCGCTGATCAGTAAATAGTTCAAAAATAAATCTTCTGGACAATATTATGGTTACATTTTGTGACTTGAATATTTGTGATTAAGACTATTTATGTTTGACAACACTTATTTTGCAAGTGATATTGAATCTTATTTTTTGGAAATGAAGTTAGTAACAGATGGTTTCATGGAGAGATTACAAAAGAAATTAAGGTTTCTCTATAAAAGTCAAAATATGAGTCAGGAAAAATATATATATTTTTTAAAATATGCAATGAAATTATGGTTCCTCAATTGGGTGACTTATAAGTAATGTCACTCTCGAATTAAGTTCGTGAAGTTATAACAGTTTCGTGAAAAACAGAGAACAAGAAGCAAAAGCAAAACAAGAAGCATCATACAAAAATATGTATAAAGTGAGCAGACTGAATAAACTTTTGTAGTTCATAAAATTTGGGGGAGGGGGGGATTTTTCTCATTTATTAAATCTATTTTAGATTATTTTGCAATGAAGTAAAGATAAGATTTATGACAAATATATATATATATATATATATATCACTCAAAATTACAACCATATTCAATTGCCTTTTTATAACAACATTTTATTATTATTGCAAAAATTAACCTTGTTTCATATAAAATAAGTATCTATAAAATCATTATGCTTACAAATGTCAATAAAATACAGAGTTAATGTTTAAAAATCAAATGAGATTCGATTTTCAAGTTAAGCTAAACAACATTATTTGTTTATGAATTCCAAGCATATATTTATGCAATATAGTATGAAATGTGGCAAAGGATGGTAGAAGTACAGTGAGGAATGAGTTAAACAATGATTAAGGGGTGTTAAAAATATTGAAAAAAGTGAAATATCAGTTATAGAGAACCTCATTTAAAATTTTATTTTTTTACTTGATATTTTATGGTCAATATGTTAATTTTTTTAATGTGTTAAATAATATTTCCCACTAATAAATGGAGCCAAACACCCTGCAAGATGCTGCTAAACTTATGTCACATTCATCAATTTTGCAAAAGTAAATTATTAATTAATAAATGCCATAATTTTACTTTTTCGGTTATAATTATTTAAAAATGTTTTCTTGTTAACAAATATATAAAGAACAATAAATAATTAATAATAGGAAAGATTTCTGAATTGGTACCTATGCCTAGTACCCTCTGTATAGGTATGGAATAATCGGCAAGTTTTAGCAACTTCTGGGCAGTTAAGGTAAAAAAACTGCGTAAAAGGAAACCAACTTGACAATATAACTTGTAACAAACCACAATATATTTTATAAATTTTTTTGCTAGTTTAAAATACTTATGGCACCTTGGCGATTGTAATTGGTGCAAACAAGTACCAATATGCATATATTCCATTATAGTATACCATATTAAGTATATACTCAATAATACAATTACAAAATCATTTTTATTAATCAAAAGATTTTACAAAGAAAGAAAGAAAAAGAAGTAATGAAATAGACTATAATGATATCATAGCAAAATAATGACCTGACAAAATTTGCTGTGGAGTCTTTACATCTATTACAGAGTCACTAAAAACAAATGAGATGAAGAAAAATTAGTAAAAATTGAAAAATATGACAATCAAGGCTGACGACATCAGGGGGTACCAGCCCTGAATTGCCATAAAAATGCAAAACTTTTTCTATCGAGAAAGCTAAAACAAATGTCAAAAATGCCTTCTCTGTACCCCAAAAGTTTTGCCCTGGTCCAGAATAAGAATACAAAAATAAATAGTGAAATATGTAATAAAATGCAGTTTAAATTACAGAAGCATAAAACAGTAGAATAAAGAAAATATAGAAAGAAAGTAAGAAGTATTACAAAAATTTAAAGCAATTTTAACACTTGAAACTTTTTTGCTGGAATTTAAAAACAATGCAATATTTATTAAACATTGGTGTTTCAAAAACTAATACTATCTATTGAAGTAATAACTAAAAACCTTTCCTGATGGTTGTGAGACAAATGGCAATACATTTATCTGTCTTAATCATTGGAATATTCTAACCTAATTAGTTTATAGTTAGTAAGCTCAAGTGTTGCTTTTAGTATCTATATTCTATGATCACACAGGCGCAAAATGAATCCAAGCATTAAAAAATAGTTACCAAATACTTTTTTAACGAAACGTTAATTGACATTAATAGTAGCATTTTTCTTTAATGTGTTCAGATTCATTGCATTTTGCAACATTAGTAAAATTTTTACACTTGTAACATTTTGCAACTTCGTAACAACAGATCATACTTACATAATTTATAAATAGAAAAGAAAAGAAGCGCTTCTTCTATGAAAACTTATTGATAGAGTTTGAACTCTGCTTTAAAATTTCAAATGACTTTATTTTTCATTTTAAACAAAATAATTTAGTTTTAAGAGAGCTTTGTTTATTTCAAAACTCTGAAAAAAACTACGGAAGCCGCGGCGATAAATTTTGTTTCCTGTGATGCCAGATTTGAAAAAAAGGTTTTTCTTTTAATTTTAGGTATTATTCTCACTTTTGAGCTTTAGATTTGGCAACAATTTGATTCGAAACACAAACAAAAACAAAATGAGACATATTTGGTCGTAGTAGATTTAATCCTGTTGCGTTTTCTAAATTTAATTTGAAATTGAATTTAAAACTATGTTATTATGTCAGTATCACTAATATCTCTGATATTAGAAGTTGCAGAAGATTTTAATACCCTTCCACATTTACATTTTACAGGTACATTTGTCAATCTATTGGTATTGTTTATTTTGTGGTGCTAATATAATGTTTTAAATTGACGTCTTTATTTAATTTTTAAGTTTGTTTTGTTGGTTTTCGAAGTTTAAGTTTTATAGGTAAAAGAGTCGCTTTTGAAAGCTGTAAAAATTTTACAGTTTTCCCTCTATTTTTTATTACTTATGTTTTTCTGTTTTATTGCGATATTTTATAGTCAAAAGATACGGATATTACCTACTCAGGTACATTCAATGATTGAATGGTCTAAGCAATAGTTAATAGTACATGTAATATATATCTTACGTACTATTCCGATGGTAATTCTTACATCAGATTTATTAAATCGAATAAGGCAAGAGAATTTCTTCTCACTTATTCATTTCATCATTATTGCTTGTTTCAAGGAAAAAATTTATCCAAGCAGCATTATGATCAAAATCTCAGTTGACTATTCAAATTAAATTTCATAAGTGATTGTTATAAAAATATATGCCCCATTGAAAGCGAATAACATTGTGCCATGTAATAAATAATGTGAAAAATGGTAAAAATGTCACCAACTGGAGTTCAAAAAATAAAAAGATTTAAAAAAATATATAACACAAATATTGAACTAAAAAAATAGGAATCTTTCTTTCTTGACTTTAATATAGTTATTTTTTTCCCCTTTAAGAACTCAAAGGAAGTGAAATAAATCAGATTTCTAGTTCAGTTTTTAAAGTAAACACCATAATGAAAGGTTATTGTTTTCATGTTATGATTGTTTGAACTTGCTAAAGAAACAACAAAAAAATTTATACTTTGGTAAGTTGTTTCCGGTGCAACTTGAATTAGAAAAAAATTGAAGTTCTCTGAACTGTTTCTAAAAAAGGAAATAAAATTCACAAACTAAAATTATTAAAAATAGTTGTTCTTGTTGGAACAAGAACAACCATTTTTTAATAATTTTAGTAAGTAATAGCTGAGTAATAGTAATAGCTGAATGTTTAACTTTATAAAAACATGAACAGAGTCAGAGTGAATAAATAGTTTTTTATAGAGAGGAAACATTTCTTATTTATTTAATTAATAACTTTTTAAAGAAATAGTAAGAGGCTTGTCATTTTATAGTTGATTTCATTTATTTTTTCCCCATTGAAAATTTTATCAATAGATGTTGTGCACTATCTGTGTTGTTACCCTTGAATAGTTAATATGAATCATCCTGCTATCCATTCAAGAATCAATCAGAACATAAATGATATGAGAAATTTTTATGTTACAACTATGTGATTAATATCTAATAAAAATGTAGCGTGACTAGTATCTAAACATTTAAAAAGGTAGCTAATATGCTTTGCTTTGCCTAGGGTGGCTAAACCCATGCCTTTGTTATGTACACATTTCTTTGTACATAACTTTTAATACTTAAGAAATTTTTATACTGCTCTTATTTTATTAAAGAATTTATTAGTTAATAAAAACATTTATTAAGAACTCTGAAACCTGAGTAAATAGTCATTTTTACCTATTTGTATCAGTTACTTTATTAATAAATATTACATAATTGGTAGGAAAACATTTAAAAAGGTAACTAATATGCTTTGCCTGTGGTAGCTAAAATCCTAGGCATGTGTAGAATGTAAGGATTACTTAATCAAGAAAAAAGACCTAAGTTGATTCGACTGTTTTTTTTTTTTTTTTTTTATAGTTAAGTGTTAAAGTTGCTGCTAGCTTCAAATTTAGATAAAATTAAGCTTGTTTTAAAAATTAGATTTTGGAAAAGATTTCTATTAATTTTTATAAATAGACAATTGAGATCCAGGGTTGGGTTTTTGACGTCAAAAAGTGGTTTTTGACATGACAAGGGTATAATACTGGTTTAAACCGTCAAAAACAGAAGTTTGCCAAGAACTTCAAAACTACCAACAGTTGCCATGCATTAGATTGAAATTTAATTATACTATAGGTAATCAGCAGGTTTTAAAATATTTTTTAATTAAAATTAAGGTAAAATAACAGATTTAAAATCTCAGAAATTTATATTCAAATGTATGTGCAGAAAAATTTTGCACAAAAATTGTTTAAATATTTATATTTAAAAAAAAATTTTTTTTTTTTTTTTTGATACTTAAGAAAATTAAAAGTTTATTACTATGCATTTTTGACATATAAGGAACATATAACTAATATTTATAAGGAACTTACAAGTTATGTTGTATAAATACAAACTTGATACAAGTGTATAAAAATTTTTTTTTAATGTTATACCGAATATCTTTATTATCCAGTATGTTAATTTGAATTTAAAAGTAGTTATATTTATGAATAATGATAAATATAATTCATATTGTTTATTATATTTATTTATAATTATTACACTTATCATTTTAAAACAATTTTTATCTCTTAGTTTTTTTTTCTCCACTTGTATTAAGAATACAAATAATGCATATCTTGAAAGCAAGAAGTAATTATTCAACAGCTGAATATTTAGATATTCAACAAAACTATATTGTATTCAGCAAAATGAAATTCACAAGTATTTGGATAAACTAAACTTTCAGCATAGTAAATGAATAGGCTGAATATACTGTAAATCGACACTAACTACTCTGTGTATTTAACAGAAAGCACTTAAATTTGTATTGTCTTATGTTAAAAAGATTATTAAGAAGATTTAAAAGAATATTAAAAAGATTTTTCTTTAAAAGAAGATGTCTAATGTACAAAACTGCTAATGTTTATCTTTAAAAATGTCTAATTTTTAGTATAATCTATACTATACGCTAAATTTGGTTATAAATAAATTTCTTAATAATATCACTGCAGATTTTCAATAACACATGAAAATGAATACATAATATTACAAAAGATGTGAGTTTTAAGTACAAGATTTTGGTTACTATTCAAAATAAGTGTTTCTTCAAAATTTTAAATTTATTTTTTCTAGAACATATTTAGAAACACTATCCTTTATAAAAAATATATAAATTTTATGTATTAATTAAATTTCACATATGAATATAGGTTTTTGACATTTTTGACAGTGAGGTTTTTGACGTGACGGTTTAAACCATGGTTTAAACTGTCAAAAACTGTCACATGTCAAAAACCTGCCAACCCTGTTGAGATCATTATAATTTTTATTTTTAGCTTCAAGGCAAAAAAGAATTATGGCTTCAAGTAATGATCCAAATAAAGTTAAAGTGGGTTATGGAGAAGAGGAGAAAAACTATAACTTTTCTTCCCAAAGCAAATGTAGAGGATCACGGGAGCTGAAGGAGATGGCTGTTGAAACGTTTTCCAAAAAAGGTACTACTAACTCTAAATTCAGTAAGATAAATGAACTTTCAACTAGTGAACTTTCAATAAGTGAACTTTACAACTCTCAATTGATGTGTTTGTTTTAAAATCTTTTCTTAGCTTTTCACAGGTTCTATACAGTTGTGAATATAATTTGAGTTTTAAGTATGAGAAACAATAATTTTTCCATTCTTTTAATTTATTTATTATTTTTCAATTTTTAAGTAAACAAATTTTTTTTTTATGTTATTTTTTTTTTTTTTTTTGAAACAGGAAAATTTTAAATGCTGACAAAAAAAAGTCTATATTTTCTTAATTTCTAACAAAATTTTCAGAATAAAAAATATCTCTGTAGCATCAAAATCAATTACCCCAAGCAACTTTTCACTAAATAAATTCTTTTCTTTTTCTTAAAACGAATTATATTTTATGTCTTCTAAAAAAATTTTGGAAAAGTTACTGAGCTGATTTTTACATCAAATAATTGATAAACTTGTTTATTTGAAATTTTTTTTTATGTGAGTGGCCCATTTTTTTTTTAAGTTTAATTATAAAATATTTATTTCAGAAATTGGATCTCAAACTGTTTCAAGTGACTTTTCGGAAGATACGACTAAAATTCAGGATGAAGGAAATTTAGCTATCTCTAAGGAATCTGTTAAAGTAGAATCAACTCTGAAACCTGTATCTGTTGTCAAGCCTACAAAGCTTAAAGTGACTGAGAAACGACAGAATCAAAATGGGAAAAAATCCAAATCAGAAACATCTCCAAAAGAAAAACAAAAACTCAAAACTAATGATGATCTAAAAAACACTGATAAAGAGTTATCTACACCTTCAGACAAAACTTCTGACAATGTGGGAATTGAAGAAAGCAAAGTTATTCCTGTGGAAGTTGTGACTAAAGATTCAAAAGTAGAGAATATTAGTATTGGTGACAACATTTCTATGTTGGATGTTGATAAAAGAAACAGACTTCATCATTCCTTACCTATTCCATTCTCTTCTGGGAATCATTTTGTGGAAGTAACTAAGGGTTTACTTCATTTATATAAAGATAAGTAAGTGCATCATAGGATAAATTAAGGATAATTAAAATAACTCTTATATGGCTTTTTTAAATTTAATTTCGATAAGAGTGTCTTTTAGAGGGGTTCCCCCTTAACTAGATTTCAAAATATTTTATCATAGTGGACTTATATTGGAGACACTCCTCCTACCTCCTGCACTCTTTAGAGAGTGCCATTGATCAGTTTTAGTTCTTGCAATGAATTCGAAAAATATATATGTAACATAAAAAGCTTCAGCTAATCTTTTTATGTTAATTCTTTTCTGTAAATCCTTTTCTTAATTTATTATTCAAAACGAAATGCTTTCTCACACTTTTTTAAATTCACATCCTGTCCTTTAATCTATTTTTGGTTCAAGTATGCATTAATTAAAAGTAAGACATTTTTTCCTTTACTGTTTGTGGGAATCGCACGACCTATTTGCTAACCCAATTGTTTTCTCTTATTCCCTAAAACGAGACATTTACGGATTTACTTTGCAAGATTTTCCCTAGCTTTTATTGAGGAGCACAACAAATTCGTGCACACTTTTATAGCTGTTCTCACTCTAATAATTAATAAATACATTTTATACCCTCTTTCCCTGCCTAAGACCTGCTTTTATCCTTCCACTCGGCAGCAATGTTATATATACATAGTAGCTTGCTGGGAGGTGGCTCTAAGTTTATTTTTCTTTTTTGTCCCATTCTATAATTTTTTTTTTTATTAAGTTTATTGTGTACTTTTGCTTGGCTGCAAAATATGAGCCACGATAAAGGGATAGAGTTTTGCCTCCAATGCAATGATCCGGGTTCGAGTCCGTGCGATGGCTGGTTGATACAAATTCTGTTCCTGGCTTGCACCAACTACAGTTGTTAACATAAAATATCCTCAGTAGTAGACAGATCTTGGTTTATAATCTCCTTCCCTTCAGGTTAACCATAGGAGGTTTTCCTCTCCATGTAACACAAATGCTGGGTGAGTTCGATCAAATATGCCTCCACAAAGTCTAGTTTGTCCTAATGCTTGATCCAAGAGTTCCCTTGTCTTCTGGATTGGGTTTAAAATTACATGGCTTAAGAGTTTAACATCAATAGTTGTAAACTCAATTGGGTTGACTGTTCAATGCCGGTAATAAAATAAAACATTTGATGATATTTTGATTTAAAATCTAATTTAGATTTTTATGTGGTATTCAGTTGATGGAATAGTACTGTTTTTGAGGCAATTGAAAATACTTATACTAAAAGTGCTAGGTATAAGGAAGGTGCAAATTCGAATAAGAAATAGACGTGAGATTAAAATGCCGGTTATATTTTAACAATCTATGTAAGAAAAGACTTCAATTCAAGATTACAGTTGTAATTCAAAATAATTTCATATTTTTGAATCATTAGGCTTTTTTAGATTCATCAAATGTATATGATGTTAAGTTCTATGGTTTTTAGGTCTAATATTCTAGTTTTAATATCATAAATATGCTTAAAATTACTATGATGGCAATAGTATGAATATTAAAACAGTACCCAGACTAGCATAAAGATAACTGTATAATGAAAAGTTTATTTACACTTAGCATATTGAGAAACTTTCTCTCTTTGCTAAACAATCAGTTCATTGCTAAGGGTTTATTCATAGAAAACTAAATATTAGACCAAAAGGCTAAAAAAGTGAATTTCACAAAATATTTTTGAATTGACTTTGTTTCTTGTAATTTTGAATACTTTAAAGATTGTAGTTTTTTAAGTATATTGTAATTTTTAATTTGAAGATAATTTGCTTTTTGATTTAAAAAATTATGCTTTGATGAAATTTTCTTTACGAAATATTGTTGAATATGATTTTTTTTAACACTGCAAATAAAATAGAGAAGAGAAAAAATTTATTGCTTTTCATCTAAATGAACTAAGTTTTTTTTATCTGTCTGGAGGTATAAAAAATATAAGTTTTTTTATGTCATATTTCTTAAAATATTAGACTCCTTTATCTTTTTTTTATTGTAATTTTGTTATATGGATGTAATTTTTTTTTTCCTTTTGAAATCTGTGAAGGAAAAAAAAAAATTGTAACTTTGTAAGTTTTAAACTGAACTTTTTGTAAGATTTAAATTTGATTACCAGCAAGCCCAATGCTTCTAAGTTGTACACTTTTCTTTTCTGTAGCCAAAGAACAACACTTGCAGAAGAAGCTGAGAGAAGTGAAATGATTTGTATTTTAGCTGTGCCTGCTGCAATGACAACTCATGATCTTCTACAATTTATTGCACCAGTCTAGTACGTGTATACTTTATACTAAATTTATGAAAATTTGATTCTTCAACAACTGTGGAAAGTTTCATATCCAGGCATCTGTTTACGGGAAGCCAACAATCAAAATAAACAAAACCCTTTTTTCCTTATCAAAATTTTTTTTTTTGCATTTGTGATTTGTTGAAAAAAAGTATGCAGGGATGAGAATCCTCCGTTTTTCTGTTGCTTCTTTTTCATGTTTACCCGATTTCCATTTTTTTTTTCTAATTTTAATTTGATTTAGACTACAACATGAAAAAAAAATTAGATATCATCAAAACGAAATTCGGCATTTTACTACACCTTGAAAAAGATCGTTTATTTTTTTTCACTTCTGGCATAAACGGATTATTACAGCCAAGAATTATGTGCTTAATTTCAGAGCGCTCAAAATTTTCACTTTAAAAAGAAAAAAAACTGCTGATTTGAGATATTGATACGACTAAAGTGGGTCATTAATTGATTTTTCAAAACAGCGATTTGGAATTTGCAAATTAAAATGATATTCTATTGAAAATGAAGTCGATTTTTTAAAAACTATGTAGAAACCAGAAACTGTTGAAATGGCGGCGATCGACAAAACCAGAGAGACAATAAAATCACAAATTGAGTCATTAAAAAGTAATTCTACAAATGCACAATTCGAAACTTCCCATATATTATAATGTAGCATTAAAAAACTATGAAAATTGGTAGCAACAACTTGCAAAATTGCGATCGTAAATCCATGTGAGATTGTGGGTGAATCTTCAATAATTGCATGTGAAATGCGCAATTACAAAGTTTGCCCATCAAAATAATATTGCATTAAGATTTTAAAAATAAAGTGACAATCGGTTTTAATAACTACAAAAACGATAGGGAAAAAAACAATTGGAAAAACCCCGCACAGTCATTGTGGAATCATCACTAATTGAGTAGATTGAGAAATGATTACTAACTGAAGTGTGTGATTTGGAATTTGAATCAAAATTTTAAAAACCATGTGGAAATCTGTAACAAAATCTTTCAAAATAGTGCAACCAGCCAAATCATGTAGATTTATTCTCTGTTGAAATTGTTGTTACTTATTGTCGATTTTTTAATTTTTTTAATTTGAATGTTTTGATATTTTTTACCTTAAAGACCTATTATCCGGAAAAATCTATTTTCTGGACTTACGGAAGTCCTGACGATTCCAGATATGGGACTTTCCACTGTTTTTTATAGCTAATTTATTTTCTCCTCTCTAAAGATGATTATTTTTACCAGTTCAAAAAAATAAGTTTAACCAGTTTAAATCATATACAAAAAATACATTAATTGATTCCATTTTGTAGCTGGAGTTTGTTATACAACATAACAAGAAAGATAACAAACACTAAGTTTTATTTTGTAGTATACTAATTCTCTATGTTTGTTTTACAACACAGGTTTTGCTATTTTGTTTTTTTAAAAAATGCATGTAGAAGTAAATTTAACTTAGCATGTGCTTGATTAAATAAGTATGTGCAATTTTTAAACTTCTACTAAAAATAAAATTTGACATCTTTTTTGCTAAAAAAAAAAAATATTTAATTAAAGTATTTAGCCCTATTATTTATCAATATATCCGTGAATGATACAAAAAAATTTGATTGAAAAAGAGTGTACAACTTTTAAACTTGTACTAGAAATAAAATTTGACATCTTTTTTGCAAAAAGTAAATAAATAAAAAAGTGCTTTTAATTTAAGTATTTAGCTTATTATTTATCATCATATCAGTGAATGATAAAAAAAAATTGGAAGTAAACTGCATGGATAATTGATTTTGATAAGCTATTAAGAATTATTGTCCAATTTAACATTAGAAAATTATGAACTATGCCCAGAAATGCAACTTTTAATAAGAGTTGTGTCACTAGTTGGTGGTTAAACTAAAACAAATTATAATTAAAAAAGGAACATTTGAATTTACTAAAGAGGAAATGTTTGAATTTACTATAGATTACCCTACTTTGGAAAATTATTATGAATTGTAATATTTTATTGTAACAGTTTTTATATGTTATGTATAATTTCTTTTAAAATGCATTTGTTTTCATTTCAGTGAGGATGTGGAAAATATTAGAATTATAAAGGAAAATAAGCCCAATCAGTATATGGTGCTCATAAAGTTTAGAAATCAAGTAGGTGTCTTTTTATTCTCTTAAATTAATTGCTCAGTTTTCAATAACAGAAAATAGATATTTAGTTTCAATTCTTTATTCAGTTCCATAATTGTAAGCTTTTATGGTTTATATATTTCACCTAGAACAACAAAAGAATTTGATACTTTTAATATGTTGAGCTTTATCATCAAACAATATTCATTTTTCTGCATTTTAAAACAAATCATTTACAATAATTTTACCTCTAATCTCATCTATGTAATTCCATATATGACTGAATGGCATTTTGTAGAATTATAGATAATGCTATATCTCTGATGTTCTTTGTTCTTGATATGATAGAAAAATGCTGAAAAAGTTTTTAATGCCTTTTTCTTTTATTTTAATAACAACTAATTTCTATCACAACCAATTTTTTCTATTTTCTTTAAAAAAAATAATCAAATTTTTTTAATAGAAAAATTCCAGTGAATTTTTATTTTAAGAAACCCTATAGGTCCCTCAAAAATATAAGCCTGATGAATTACAACCTTAGTCTATGTTTGGAGTTTCATTTTCTAATTGCCAAACTTAAACAATCAAAGGGTTTCATAAAACATAATTTATTGAAATTGCAATACTATTTGAGAACCATTTATTTGCTTGTTTTTACTGTTTAACTGGCTTTTACCAAATTCACACTAACGAAATATATTTACTAGTATTTTCTTTATTTTAAATATTATTTGTTTGTTTATTATTATTGTTTGTTTATTATTAATATTATTTGTTTTTTATTTTAAATATTATTTGTATTTTAAATATTATTATTTGTTTTATTTGTTTTTCAGTATATAAAAATTTTAAAAGATCAGTAAAAAGACCCAAAATTAATCTAAAGTTTTGTAATTTATGCATTTATTTGTAATGTACAAGAGTGCATTCAGCAAAATATTATAAATTAGTTATTCAATTTTATGTATTAATTTGTACCACAATCACCTAGTTATCTAAATGCTATTTGAAAAATATTTTTTTCCCTTCATATTCTGGGCAACTTTCTCTGTTTTTATACAATACACAATGCTTTTGATATTGTTTTTTTCCTATTTTAATTTTAAAAATATTTAATATTTATGTTAAAAATGTTTGAAATAATTATTTTATGTAAATTTTACCTTTTATTGTTTTACAGTTATCTGCTGATCTATTTTATAAAAATTTCAATGGAGAACGTTTTAATAGCATAGAGCCTGAAGTCTGTCATCTTGCTTTTGTTGCTAAAGTTGAAACAATAAAAGAATCGGAGGTAAAATATATATATATTAATACTAGTGTTTTTTTTTTAAAATTTATTATTGAAGAATATGAATTTTCCACTTGAAAGTTTCTCTCATAAGATTAGACAAAATTAAACTAAATACATTAGTTATATGTGTAATAAAACATAATATGAAGTTTTTCATATGTTAAAAACAGTCAACTCAATCCTCTTCTTTATCAATTCCATACAAAGTCATAAAAAAATTGAGTATTGGTACCTACACTTAAACAACTTCAAAGTGAGTCTAAGTGTTTCATAATTAAGCTTTTTATGTAATTAATACAATTTAACTTTTTTTTTAAGAAAAATTTCTTTGTTTTGAAATATGTTTGTCTTAATTTTGTGAAATTTAATATATTTTTTATAAGAAAAAAAAACTATTATTAGGATTTTTTTCTATGTAAGTTTTAAAATTTTAACTTTGAAATTTTCTAAAAAACAATAAACAATGTAATTTAACTCAAATCTGCAAGTATTTCAAAAAAAATCAATACCGTGTCCTTCAGTAAACATTTCGTGATTGTAAAACTATTACCAGGGATCTGTCTAGGTTTTGCTGAGAGGTACCTATTTTGAGAAAATATAGACATAATTTGTGAAAAATGTAAAATTATATTGAAAAATCAACACAAAAATATGGTAAAAATGTACATTTATCGTTTCTTAAGGGATACAAAAATAAAATTTTAAGAAAAAGTATTTTGTGAAACTGTCGTTTTTCGTAAAGTTGAATTTGTGAAGGTACCGCTAAACGGTAGTAAAATAGGCCTGGACAGACCCCTGATTACATAAGTATTTCCCCTACACTTTATAGTAGTTTTTCTGTATAGAGTAAGAACCTATGTCTTCCAAGTGTATTTGAAATTGAACCCTTTCAATATTTTTTGCAAGTTGGTGCCAATGGTTGCTACAAATATGATGACGTTTGACAGGAATTAAATTAAAGAAATAAACATTGAAAACTATACTGTGTGGTCTAAAATTATTCACAAAAATTGTCCAAAATTATGTTTGGTCAATGTTCATCAATTATTTTTTAAAACTAAGGAGAGAGAAAAGGCTTTTGTTTCCTTTAAATTTTATTTTCCTCCCTCCCCCTTTTTTTACTTGTATTTTTTACACATTTCTCGATTGATGTTAATTTTAAGTGTTTAATAATATTTCTTATAGATATCTTGCTTACCTTTGCCTGGCACAACAGAACTTCCAACTTGTCCTGTTTGCTTAGAAAGAATGGTTAGATTTATTATTATGTTTCTTATTGTAAAAGGTGTTATTGCTCTTTATTTGATCTAATTTCTTTTCATGGATATTTATTAAAAATTTTGCACTAGTGCAATTTGCTAATATTTATTATTTGGTTCTAGATTAGTTATTATTGCTTTTTTATGAATATTGTAATACTGAGTGTGTGAACGTTTTGAGCTGTTTTAATTATGTTTACTTTGTAATTCTAAAGCTATGGTAAAACTATTATTATCATATTTGTCTAATTTTCAGTTCATAGTGAAAGACAAATTTTGTGTTTGTCGCAAAATCACTTTTCACGTATATATGGAAGTTTTAAAATGCATAGCTCTTTGTAAGATATATGAGATTCAATGCAGTTAAATGTTATATGTTGGTCAAATATAGATTTTGTTTGTAGATTTGTAATGTTTTCTCGAGGAAAAAAGTTTTTTAATTTAAAACACTTTGAAATTTTATTTATTTATTTGCTTATTAAGCTTTTTTTAATGAATTTATTCAATCAGCTTTAATGTTTCACGAAATTTAGTTAGCATTTTTCAAAGTAATATTGATATTTTTTTTAAAAATTGTTGTTCTCCAAAAAAGAATAGAAGGATTCTTGTTTTCTTGTAATTGAATAACCTAAGAAACATATTTTAAAATACTCTGTAATCCAGTAAATTTTACTATTCCTGTCATTGGTATATGCAAAATATAACTTGTTTATTTTTAATAAAGCAAAAAAAAAAAAAATAATAATAACAGTTGGGTTACAATCTGAGCTAATTTTATTTTGTGAAGAAACATTAGAATTTTCACCAAATTAATATTTAAACAATGATATTGTTAAGTGATAAATTCACAATATGCAATCACCTTCACAATCATTCTTCAAGAATGATCTTTAAATTTTTTTTATTTTACACTTCATTTCTTTTCTTTTTTAATTTCATACCTATTATTATAGAAAACTATGAGTTATAACTTTGCGACTTTTAAAAAATATTGCTCTGGTCAGGTCGACATCTATCATATGTGTATAACCTTTAAGATTACACACACATGCTCAAAAAAAGAAATAAGCTCAAAACATTATCAAAAAATTAAATAGTTTATAAAATATATCATTATTTTCTTTTATTGATTGTTTCATATTGATATTAAAATAAGAGATGTAGCGATTCTTTTGCAATAATTTATCTTTGGATATTTTTAGGATGAGTCAGTGGAGGGTATTTTAACTATTCTGTGTAACCATTCATTTCATGGTAGTTGTTTAGCTAAGTGGGGTGATACAAGGTAAGTTCATATATTCAGTTAAATTCTTTACATTTGTTCAGTATTAAGTACATAGCTGCCAACTCTTCTGGTTTTCCCGGAAGATTTTATTTTCATATTTAATGTGCTAGCGAAATTCATGTTATTTCCCTAAACCTTTTGAATTATAATAATAATTTTAAATCAGTTTGACCACCACTACATATAAATAATTACAACAAATATATAAAAATATATTATTCCTTACAATAGCGAATTTTAACCTGATTAAAATATAAATATATTCTTGAGGAAGATAGTTTTTCGGTAATTGTTTTACTACCACATGGAAAATCCATTCTCGAAAAGAGCGAATGTTGGCAGGTATGTAAGTATTTAAATGTAGCACTAATTATTCACAATTATGCATTCGTTCTGTTATTCATTTCTGAAATTCTATTGAGGAATAACTATTGTATATACCCTGTTGTAGTCTTCTATTTATTGAAATATCAGTAGTGCAGCCACTATTTAAAAATAAAGCAACCCAAAGTTCAATTTTATATTCTTTCTTTTTTTAAAAAAAAAGAGGAAAAAAATACGAAAAATAAATAGCTATGTATTTTATGCTTTCAACTATGCATCCACATAGGATATATTCTGGATGTCAAAAAATGACTAATAATTTGAAAAATTTACTGAAGAGAAATTGAAAGAAAAATAAATATACAATTTTCTGTGTTCTGTTTAAGAAGCAATGGATTATATATTTTCCCCAAGTTTTAATGTTGGTTTCAAAGTTCCTCAGCAGATGCTCAGAAAAAATATATATGAAAGAATGTTTTCTGTTGCAGGCAGACTATGCTACATTGCTGCTGCAAATAATGTTTTTTGTTTGTTTTCCTTTTAAAAATTCAATATTTTGCTTCTTTCTGACAATTTTGTTTTAAATTGTAGCTGTCCTGTTTGCCGTTATAGTCAAACTCCTGAGCTTATGCCTGATAACCGTTGTGTAGAATGTGGATCACAAGAAGTAAGAGATTATTTTTATCTTCAGTATAGCAGTATGTTAGTAATGGTGTAGACTATATCTATTCAAGTTGCATGCGTTTTTAATTCTAAAATTTTTCGCTTGCTGTGCTACTATTAAGAGTTCAAGCATGGATATTTTACAACATAATTTTTAAATTTACAACTAGATCAATCAAAATGCATTCAGACTAGCTGTGGACAAATAGTCATTCTATACAATAGTCTAAATTGTTCATTTATTTCGATTATTTTGATTTTTCATATGTTACAAAGAAAGAAAGATAGTCAGCAATAAATTTTAAAAAAATTAAAAATCAAAGTATTTTTGAATTTATAGATCAAGAATTATATCCAAATAATGCATTGTTAGGTATCAGTAGTCTGTGTTCTGCACTGTAGCATATTTTACACTTTAAAAATGCTAAAATAGGCCGCACATAAAGTTAAGAAATTCTTTTTATAGGTCGGTCATAGTAAATTAAGTAGTTTTTTTTCCCTCACACTTGTGTATAATTCAATTAGTTTCAAATCACAAAATTTCTCTTTGTCTTTTAAAACTCTGACGCTTGCATGGTTATCATTTGTTAGCGAAATTTGCAATTTAAGCTCAGTATTGTTTGTATTTCTAACAAAAATTTACATTCAATAAAAAAATTTGTTTTTTATTATTAAAGGATTTGCTGTTTAATTGATTAATGTTTAAATGCACTGTTAAAAATATTCTCTTTTTTGCGATCAGTAATTTTAAAAAATATTTTAATATTATTGTAGAGTTTATGGATATGCCTTATTTGTGGTCATATTGGTTGTGGTCGATATGTAGATGGACATGCATATCAGTGAGTTAAATTTATTTCTATTTTATTAATTAGCACAACAATCTCATGTAATTATTTAATTCACTTGTTAATGCAAATAGGTGTATATGAAATAAAACTGGTCTTTGTTTAATTTCTTTTGTTTATTCTAGCCATTATTTAGATACACAACACACTTATGCTATGCAGTTAGGCAATAGCCGGGTTTGGGATTATGCTGGAGACAATTATGTACACCGTTTGATTCAAAATAAAGCTGATGGTAAACCTGTTGAGCTTGAACCTCTGTGGGTAAGAAATATTTCCTGAAGATAATTAATATTGTTGTTTTTAATATAATATTTGCGTAACTTCAAAATAATTATTCTAAATTCTAAACAGGTGGAAAATGAAGAGAAAATGGATTCAATGCAACTAGAGGTCTGTATATTGTTCATTACTTAACTTTTGAAGGGTTAAATTTTTAAAATGTAATCTTTATTAAAATGTTTCAGCATTTAGTTTATAAAAAATAATATTAGCTTTATGCTGAATTAAAAAAATATTATTATTATTTTTGTTCACGGGTCACTAATTTTGCCTGTTAATGTTTGTTATAAATTAAAAGGGAAAGAGTTGTCCAAAATGATTCTTGAAGCTTTACATTACGTTGACTCAAATTATCAATTATCCTGATTACATTAGTTCTCAGTTTAAGAATTGCATCATAAGCACCAATTTTTATTCAAAGAAACAGTGCAATTTGCACATCATTAAATATAGTTGTTTATCTTTTTAGTTCTTTTAAGGTTTATCTTGTTTTATTAGTGTTTAGTAATTTTCAAAGGGATATTGTAATGACTGTGTCCATTTAAGACACACATTTTGTTACTAATTTTCATTTGACACATATTTTTTGTTTTTGAATAACTAATTAAAACAATTAAGAAGTCATTTCTTTATAATGTATCACTCAGATTATGTAACTTAATAGCTTTTAATAATTTATTTGGAAAAAAAAGACCTACTTTGTTATTTCATTGACCTGAAAAGAAAGCAGATGATTTGAAATTGATGCACAACCTGTGTATGTTTGAAATAGGGTGCACATGATTTTAATTGAAAAAAATTAAAAATGCTGAAATTTTAAAAACAATTGTCCTTTCCTGTCCTTCAGTCACAGTCTGAGGATGAAGTTGCTATTGAATTTAACACATATTTGTAAGAGTGAGTCCACTTTCTCTCAATCACTGCACACACTGCAAGATTATTGTCTACTTTAACTATACCTTCATAATTATAAATTTCTTTTGAACTCATCAAATTAGTTAGTTCTTCCAAATCTTATAAGCAGTTTTTTTTATCAATGCACACATATTTTTCAAATTCACTTCTTTAGGAATGGATGATTTAAGCAACTTCTTTTTAGGAAATATCTTTATTGCTATAGTTTAAGAAATGGTTCATGTAATTATACAAGAATAGTCTGAGAAAGACTTGAAGTTCAAAAAAGCATTTTAAATTCTTGAAAACTTAGGGGAAAAAAACATTTGAAGTGACTAAAATATATTATGGTATCACGGAGCATTGAGAATTGGCGAAATGTTTGGCTAAAACAGTTATTATTATTTTTTTTACATTATCAGCGTAAGAAATTTGAATTTAAAATTTTTCTTGTTACAACATTTCATCATATTCAGGTTTGACTGCCTTTATATATATAAACTAATAAAATTCATGAACTTCATAATATTGGATTTTTTACCATTGTTGGTCATAATCTATAATTTTCCTATGTCTAAACCAATTTTCTTCTAGTAAAATTAGTTCTAATGTAATATTTAAAATTAAACAGTTTTAAAATAAACTTAATATTTTAAATCTATTTTAGTATACTTATCTATTGACAAGTCAGCTGGAAGCTCAGAGACACTACTTTGAAGATCGCTTAACTAGAATTGAAAGTGAAGCTCTTAAACAGGTTATTTTGTTTGCTTTAGCTCTGCTTGAAAAAGTAGTTTTTAGTTACATACCTTTGATATTAATGTTTTATTTTTATTAAATTTTTAGCTGGAAGAAATGAAAGAGAAAACAAAACATGCAGTTGATGAAAGAAAACAATTAGAAGAAAAGCTCAATAGAGTCACTAAAGAGAAACAAGCCCTAGACAAGAAAATTACTCAAGTATGAATATACATTATTCATAAAAAAGACATTTTATTTTTGTATTAATTACAAGTAAAAAGTTAAAGAATTCCTGCAACAGCCAGTTGTTGGCCAGGGGACCATATTTTCGTTACATGATTGTGACTATATGGTCACCATTATGCAGCCACTGCTTTGCTTCCCACACAAGCTGTTACCCATCAATCTGAAACTGGGCGGGTTTCAAGCCACCACTTAGGATCAAACCCTAATCCTACATAAAGACAGCTCAGTGCCCTAACTATCCTGGCTTTTTTTTTATCATAATGAGTTAGTCTTTTCAAAATTTTAAAATAATTTTCCATTCTACATCACAAGAAAACATTTAATTTGCATTTTGTGCTTCTATCCTATGAGTTCTTTCTGAAATTATTTTAATACTGTATGTGAAAAATACTATTGATAGAATGTTCTACGAATATGTTAACTAAGTTTAAAGTTATTTATATGTGCCAATAAATTAAAAGACATGTCCATATGTTTAATTTATATATTTTAAAATGCAGTGAATTATTAAAAAAATTTAAATTATTTGATTTCAGTGTTATAACTTTCTGTTTTTTTTTTTTTTTTTTTTTATTTATTTTTCTTTTGCTTGCAGCTTACAACTAAATTAAATCGTTTAGCTACTGAATTCAAGGATGAAAAAGAGGTAAATGTTTTTCTTTAATGTTTATTTTTAACTAAATGAAAATGTTATCAAATTTCAGCTGAACTAAGGACAATTTAATTTCTTACCTCAAAATATACAGAGATACCTTATTTATATACCCAAAACCTTAACTGGAAAATGTTAAAATTGCTATCTAACTTGGCAAGTTAGCTCCCAAATCATTGAATTACATAAAATAGTTATTTCTGGGTCTATTTTAATGCAGGTTATGACAATAATAACTTGAATTAACATTAATTTAAGGTAATTTTAGTAGAAAAAATAGCTTTTCAAACCCACTGGTCAACCAGTTCATAGTTAAGTAATGTTCCAAGTGGTGTATGATGACCTAACCATATAATGAGTATAGTTATATTTTGTTATTATTTCTAATAAGAATAAGGATGGGATTTTTGTTCAATTACTGTCAAGGGATTATAAATATGTATGCATTGTTTTTATTATGCCAATTAAATATGAAACTATATTTTATAATCATAAATAATGGAAAAAGTTTTAATTCCTGCAGAATAATAAAATATTCATGTGAAATGTTTTTTTTTATTTGAAAAAATAAATGCATCAAATATCATAATAGCAATTAATATATTTTTTTAAAGGTTAATAAAAGAAATTTCTTTGATATCTATTTAAGTTACTCTGAATTGAGTATTGTTACTTTTTTAAATAAAGACCATGGTTTTCTTTTTGTTTAAATATTATCATTATGACAGAGTTGTTTAACACTAGATTTACGGGTATCGGCCGCATACCTATTTTTACTGAAAGCCGTATTTTTGACGGGTAAATTAAAATACTCATTTTTGTAAAACTTTTATTTTTAAATTAATGGTTTTTTATTCACAGTTGTTTTCAATACATTTTTTACATGTAAACTCTATTTTGGATGCACACTTTCCACATACATACTTGTTACATTTAATGCAAATGTTATGAGACCTATTTTTTTTACATAACCCAATTTGACAAGATTTTCGCACATTTGGATTTTGTAAATCAGATAATGAATTAAAACTTGTATTTTGTTCATCGCGATGGTCACTGCCTAGTTCTTCAGCCAATTGGGGAAAAAAATTCTTGCGAGTTATTTTTACTCCAGTGGTCTCCTTGTACAATATCTAGGCATTGATGGCTGCCAAATCTAAAAGGTTATAAAACACATGAAGCGGCCAACTACGGGATCCTGCTTTCACGCTATATTTTCTAGCCATTTGGTCTACAATATTCACCCCAAACTTTGTTTTGTTGTAATATGCAACTGTTTCTGGGACACGTTTAGCATCATTTTCTATTTTGACATTTTTGTGTTTCAAACTAAGCAATAATGCCTTTTTGTTTGGCTTGGACTTGTAAACTGTAAGAACGTACTCATCTGATTTATAAAGTTTTGTGGAATATCGGATCATGTTATCCTTCTTAGCCTTTGCAAATTTCGGCAATTCTTTTCTGTTTGCTCGTAAAGTCCCTACAAGAGTTTTTTTTTTAAAGTAACTTTTTTGCAAGTAAAATACTCCTAAAAAAGTGATCAGTAGTTATATTTCGGCAATGGCCTAAATATGGTTCAGTAAGCTTGAGCACAACGAATTCGCCTAAAGGTATGTCTGATGGTCGTTTTTCGTCTTTCCCTAAATATGGGAAGCTATTTATTAGATACTTGTTTTTTACATTCGATGCCAACCAAAACTTTATGCCAAATTTATCAGGTTTATTTGGCATGAACTGCATAAAACGGCATCTAGTTTTGCTTGGAAACAATTGCTCGTCAACTGTAAGGTTCTCCCCAGGCTTATAGCAAGCCTGGCTATTTTGGATAAATTTGTCCCATATTATAGAAATCAACGCAAATTTATCAGTTTTCAATCTTTGACTTCTTTGGTTTTTCTTGTCAAAACGTATGAATCGAAGAATTTCCATGAACTTATCTCTGGACCTGGTTTTTGAAAAGAAGCTTGGACCCCATTTCTTAGACCGTAAATATGAAGCTTTCAGGGATTTTGCTTCATACGCCCCTCGGGCATACAAAATCGATATAAAAGCTCGTAGTTGTACCTCTGTAATCAACCAATCATCTTTTTTCAAAACCTTACCGAGCCTCTGTTTAAGTACATATTTTGATTCAATCATGCCGTTGTCAATTATCAGTTCAAATGCGCTCCTTACATTCCTAAGCATAATATTTTTTTTGCGTACGCTGTTGGTCCTGACACATCCTTGAACATACTATAAGCTGGTTTTCTACCACAACCTCCACCTTCTTTTAGTGTTTCCCATAAAGTTCCATCCGCAGAACGTTTGATCGAATTTTCTAAATTACAGGTATCAACAACTTCCATCTCATTTTCTCTCTCGGAGTCTGAAATGATTTGCATTCTTTTTCTTTAATAGCAGGTATTGCGAATATTTTCATTTCCACTGTCCTCAGAATCTTCAATTTCGTAATTACTTCGTCGAATTCTTCCTCGCTATTGCATAATTCATTTATGTCAGAATCAGATCCAGATTGGTCTTCATTTATGCTGGTTAGTTTATTTATAAATTCCATATACAGTCAGTACCGCCTATATGGTCACCCTCTTATAAGGTCACCCCGCTTATATGGTCAATTTTCTAAGGTCCCGTCTAACTTTATAGGAAACACGTGTTAAAGATCACCGCTTATATGGTCATCCTATTTTTCGAGTTACCGGTTATATGGTCATTTTCCTTTTTTTTTTCTTTTGAAAAAAGATACATTTTAAGACATTTCTTTAGACAGGAAGACAAGAAAAATGACCAGAAGGTAAACACATTACTTCGACCCCCGGAGAGAACCGGAATTTCCCCCCTCTATTTCGTCACCCTACCCTCTTTTCTCTTTTGCATTCATTGATGACCTTACCCTCTCCTCATTTGACCACTGACATTCTTTTCCCCGCCCAAGGGCAAAAGGTCTTTTGATCGTTTGAAGTTATCTCTCAGAGCTTGAAAAGGAGTTGAAGTTGAGAGAAAAGAACATTTTTATTGGATTACTGAACGAATAACATATCCATGCTTTCATTATGGCTTCGAAAAGAAAGAATTTAACAATATCGGAAAAAAATGAATTGGTTGAAAAGTTTAAAAGGTCTAACCTTTCAAAAGCTACTTTTGCCAAAGAAAATTCTATTCCGCGAACAACTTTAAACAACATTTTAGCAGCCAAACGTAGCTGTCCAGATGTTTCAATTAGCGACCGAGAAAGAAAACGTCAGCGTGTGTCACCTTATGAAAATGTGGAGAAGGCTCTTCTGTCATGGATCAAATATGCACGATCACAAAATGCTCCTATATCCTGGAATATTCTAAAAGAAAAAGCTTTAGAAATAGCTAAAGAACTAGGAGAATCAAATTTTGTTGCAAGCAATGGCTGGATACAGCGATTCAATGCAAGAAATAACCTATTCTTTAAGAAATTGTGCGGAGAAGCTGCTGATTTTGACAACAGTTCTTTAAAAGAATGGAAAGACGTAGTGTTGCGAGATATTCATGAAAGATATGAACCTGCTAACGTGTTCAACGTCGATGAATGTGGACTTTTCTATAGGATCTTACCCGACAGAACCCTTTGCTTTAAAGGAGAAAAATGTGTAGGCGGAAAAAAAAGTAAGGAACGCTTAACAGTTTTGTTATCTGCAAACATGGATGGTTCGGAGAAAATGATTCCTTTGGTGATTGGAAAATTTCTGAAACCGAGATGCATGAAAAATTGTAAATCTTTGCCCCTTTTGTATGATGCCAATTCCAAAGCATGGATGACCCAAACGATCTGGGAAAAAACTCTCAGAAGGTGGGACCTACATTTTTCAAAGAAAAACAGAAAAGTTGCATTGATTGCTGATAACTGCACTGCTCACTGTCCTGTTGAGGGCTTGAAATCGATTGAGCTCGTATTTTTACCTCCAAACAGCACATGTGTGTTGCAGCCCCTAGATCAAGGCATAATTCAAAGCTTCAAGTCTATGTATAGAAAGCTTCTTCTACGGGATATGATCACCGCCATAGACAAAAAAAAAGAATTTCACGTTTCAGTTTTGAACGCACTGTTCTATATTGACCAAAGCTGGAACATGGTGTCGTCGAAAACTATTGAAAATTGTTTCCGTCACGCGGGGTTCCACTGTTCTCCAGACTCTTCGGTAACATTAGAGGACCCTGAGGAAGATCTTCCATTGGCTGAATTGGCAGAAAATCTTCGAAACAGAGGCTATGCAATACCGGACGTAAATTTGTATTCCCAAATAGACGTTGATGTCCTCACTAATTGTGAAGCAACTGTGGAAGGCATTGTATCTAATGTCTTAAATCTGAATGCTGAAGGAAGTGACGATGAGGATGATACTGAATGCAATAAAAAGTCTGTATCAACAGCTGATGCTCTTAAGGCTATAGATGACTTAAGGTGTTTTTTTGCAAATTCAGATGCAGCAGATGAACATTTAAAAACTATCAGAGACTTAGAAAAAGTTGTTTTAACAACCAAGAAGAAGAAACAGACAAGCTTATTGGAATATTTTTTTGAACATGTATATATGCTAAGGTAAAAAATTAAACTTTTCTAAAAGTGTGAAAATTATTTTTGCATTATTTCTTATTATGCACCTTAATAATTAATTTTTAAACGTTCTTAAAAGTTGAATTATTTGTTTAAGAAATACATTCTGATTCCATAATATATTCACGCCATATTAACTATACTATATATTTGGTTATTGCATATATGGTCACACCGCTTATATGGTCATAATATTCTGGACCCATGAGCTGACCATATAACCGATACTGACTGTATTTTGGAAACTTGTCCATATTAGCAATTGCTAAGTAGACAAAATATAAATGTAAAAAAGTATTTCTTTTTAGATAAGTTTGTAACAAACCTGGAAAAAATTAAATCTTTACTTATAAAATGAATTTTCACTGAACTTCACAATTTCACTTCTTTTTGCAAAATGCACTGTTTGTTGCACATTGATCTAATTTTATTCTGAAATATCTAGATCAGCCTAACTAAATTTACAAAAATCACAAGTTGTCTCTGTAAAATGCACTGTTGAAATTATTATTTTTGATATGACAAAATTTACTGTACTTGTATTCTTTCATTTATTTTTATTTATTGGTTTTTTTTCATTTATTTTTATTTATATGTTTTTTTTATTTGTTTCATATTTTCATTTTAGTTATTTTGCAAGGTTTGCAACAATTGATCGTAAATTAAGTAATTTGTCAAATTGACGGATTATCATAAAAATAGGTATATAACATATAGAAATACTAAAATGTAAGTCTATCGGTGGAAACGAATGGAAATATATATTCTATGCATTATAGTAGTGAAAACCAATG
Organism: Parasteatoda tepidariorum; assembly: GCF_982258835.1. Classification (NCBI taxonomy): domain Eukaryota; kingdom Metazoa; phylum Arthropoda; class Arachnida; order Araneae; family Theridiidae; genus Parasteatoda; species Parasteatoda tepidariorum. The sequence continues at coordinate 48,900,822 of NC_141762.1, read as the reverse complement.
TATAATATCTTAAGAATAATATTTACATGTTCGAAATTTCAAGGCATGAAATCGAAAACACGTCAAATTGACGGGTTACGTAAATCTAGTGTTAATAAAGCAATCTCTATTAAAAATCATATTATTGTTTAAAATAATATTTTTGTCTTACATACAAACGAAAAGTATTAAGAGTCACCTTTATTTATGCTATAATTTTTTTTTTAAATTTGAAAAACAAAATTTTCAGATAAAAATTGAATTTAACATTAAATAGAATAGAAAGTGTATCGAAGTTTCAAAAGATTTCAATATATCCTTAATTTTACTGCTTAAAAATAATTCTAAATACTCCATTAATTTTTATACCTTTTTTTTTGCTATCTTTTATTGTTCACAAGTTTCCATTTCATATTTCCGTTTCTTTGTATGTGTAAAAGAATAAAACTATTAAATTATTATTGTTTAGTTTTCTTTTCACGAAACATTCAGTGGATTGACTTAATCGAATTTTTTTTTCTTTTTTAGATGAACAAGTGCCTTAGGCAGAATCAAACATTGTGGCAACAAAAATTAAATGCAGCTGAGAAAGGTGTTAAAGAAAAAGATAAAGTAAGTATCTTTAATGTGGACTTCATTCCATTATGCGAATTCACCGAGCATACTATACTCAGTTGCAAGTTAAAAAATAAATATTGCTTCTTGAAGATAATTTTTTTTTTACAGCAAAACAAAAGTAAAAATTATTTTTTTCACTTTTGATTTGTTAAGAACATGTCAGCGTAAGACGTGTCAGTTTTAGCTTCCCAATTGAATCCAATGCTCCTTGCAATGTCATATAGTTGTTTCTTTTCCAAGAACAAATATTCTCCTTATTTATCAAAATATGTTGCCAAGTCTAGGATTCCAGTAAGACTTATGTAATCTTTTTTTAATAATTCTATGATATATCGTAAATGATAGCTCCAATTAAATTTCAGTCTGACGTGATGCTTTATCTTGCTTTGAAAGCATATTTGTATAATTTGATAATGAAATAAAATGGAACTATATGCAGTAGCAGATGATGGCTTAAATTCCATACCGCTATGGTATTTTCTTAACTTGCCAACAGAGTATAATTAGTAATCACAATAAGCCTGATAACAGGATACACTCTATCAACCTGCTGCACTATCTTCATAAATTCAAATTTTTCTGCAATTCCAGCTCAGTCACAGAGACTATGAAAAATTATACTCAGAAAATTTTATGTTGTAAAGATTTTGTGTTAATTGAGTTTGAATTTTATACAATACTTTCAAATAATAGATTAATACCACATGAAGTCTGCAGCCAGTATTTCGGAACTTAATAATTAATTTTTCTTTATTCTTTAAATGGTTTATTTTTAAAATTCTAATTAATTAAAAAAATTAATTGGAATTTTTAAGAGACAATTTACTTGTTCTACTGATTAGTTTTTAATTTCAGATTTTTAATCTTTGTGTATGTGAAAGAATTAATCACTACTGTCTGCTCTAAATGCAAATCATTGCTTCCCAAAATAATCGAAATGCTCTTTTTTCTTTTCTTTTTTAATAGAATCTTTTATTTTCTTAATAGACTCACTCTTCATTTCTTTTTATATTCTTTATTTCTATTTCATAGTTTCTTCAAAAGGAAGATGTTACCATAAATAAAGTTTATGTATTAGAAACAATTTTTCTGTTTATTATCTCCAACATTAATAATGTTTAAAAAGATATTAATAATGTTAACCATTTTTACATAAATCCAAGAGATAGATCAAATGGATTGATGTTCAGCATTTTGGGAACCTATTTCAAAAGGGTAAAATTTAGATATAAACGAGGAAAGCAAAATCTTCCAGGTTTACAATTTATATAAAGCTCATAATTTTTCAAGACCATTAGCAAAATGAAATTATTATATTCAATTGGTTCTGGTACACAAAAAGTATTTTTCAACTCTGTTAATACTTTCTTTTTTTTTTTTAAGTAAATGTAAAAACAGATATTAGAATTTTAAAAACAGATATTAGAATTTTAACAATCAATGTTCCAAAAATTAAAATTTTATTTTAATGTTTTAACAGGAAATTTTAGACTTGCAAGATCAATTGCGTGATCTGATGTTTTATTTTGAAGCTAAAGATAAACTTCAAGATGTGCCTAATATATCAAGTCAAGAAATTCAAGAAGGTCAAATTGTTATTGGAGAAGCATCTGGCACATCTGAACCTTCTAAAACCCGAAAGAAGAAAAATCGCTAAAATTGGATGAAAAATAACTTTAAAATGTTATAGACTAAAACCAAAAATAAAACTATAATAATCTAAATATTTTAACATTTAATTATATTTTTACAGTATTTTCTTTCAATTTAAATATTTTTTTATGTACTTTTTATTAAAACTGGATAACTGCTCAATGATATTTGCTGGCTTAAGTTTAAAAGTATTGTACAATAAAATTTAAAACATTAAATATTTTATCATGAAATTGAAATCATTTCAGTACTTTAAGTTATTTCATTACTACAATTTCCTGACTTTAGTTTTTTTTTTCTTTGGTTCTCCTAAATATTTATTCTTATACTTAAATGTTTTCTCATATTTTAATGCCTTTTATAGAGCATTAGAGAATCAATTTAATTTTCATATGTAAATAACTTTTAAAGTTATGCAATGTTTTGCTTAATACATATTTTTAAATGTGCAATTATAAGTAAATGTTTTGAATAAAAAGATGTGTTCAGTAACATTCCTAAAACAATTTTAACAAAATTATATTTAACCGAAAATGCAATTCATTATTGCATACAGTACTTTGAATTCTCAATCTTCTTAAAAATTTCAATGCTTGCATTAAGAAATTTCCTTTCGTAAAGCAATCTAAATATTTTTTGTAAATTTAAATATAATCTAAATATAGTATTTTTTACTATAAAAGTTATTGATATGTTTTAATTATTTAGTTAAAATTGATGAAACAAAGAAAAGCTTATTATATACTTTTTGGTCAAAACTAATGGATGGTGTTTTCAATATAAATGTAAATAACAACATCAAGCTCTTGGCCCTCTCTACTTCTGATTAGAAAGTATACAGCTTATTCTGCAAAGCAATATTTTCAAACAGATCATTTTGTTTTTAATAAAAGAAATAAATTATAAAATTTCTGAGCTAAAATCTGCTGTGCTCAAATCTGCTTTATTAGGTATTAAAGATCATAAGTAATTCTGGAGGAGTTCTGCAGTGAAAATTTGTTCTACTTATTTATAAATGTATTATTAAAAAAGGTGACATGGTTGCTAGATTTAGAAAGAACTCGCTTTTTTGGTAGTCCCAATTTGGCCCCTTTTACTACTTTATTAATGTTTGTTCTTGTTGCATGCCATGCACCATCACACATTAGTCTTAGCATATTGTTCTAGTAGCTAGATCAAGTTCATTTTACAAATTAACATTTAGGTTTAAATTTTAAAGTTGGTAAATTGTTGACAAGGCAAGAATTGTTTTATGTAACAAAACTTTTTTTCGAGTGACGATTCTTACCCCTTGAAGTGACAGGTCATCAAATGACGATTCTTATAGGGATTTTTTTTTAACACATATAATAAATCGGGTAACAAATACATGTATACAAGAAATTCTACTCAAGAGTGTTTCAAAACACTATGATCACGTTGTGAACTTAATGGTTTCAAAATACGCAGGAAAAGTAACCCAGAAGTATAGGCAGTAAGGAGCTTGCAGTGCACCCAAGTGTACAAAACACTATCCATTAAAACTTGAAAATGTTGATAGTTTGACCCTTTATGTACAGCCAGGACTTATTAGTCCCTCTAAAATTTCCACATAGCATTGAACTATCCATTGGAACTTATGATTTTTCATTTATCATTACTAATTGACAACATGATTATTTGAAGTTGAAAATCACCTATGGAACTATTTAGTTGTTTATATTTCATTCTAGAGTGCCATTTTATGATTTCTTAATTCTCAGCTTTCTATCTAGATCAATTTCACAAATAAGACTTTCATGTTGTTTTTCATGATTCATAAAAATTTTAAACTACTTATGAAACAAAATATTAAATTCTAATTAAAACTTGTAATATAAGTCTCAAATTAAAAATTTTATGAAAAATTAGAAAATATTTAAAATTAAAAAAATATTTGCAAGTGTAAAATAGTCATTAGATGGACAAAAAAGTTCACACATTTTTGATAATTTTTTTTTTTTAACATTTTGGTAAATAAAGGGTTGAAACATGATTTTTTAAGTCATTTTAAAACATTTTTTTTTAAATACTACAAATATGTTTTAGCTCATACGTTCTGTATGGTGCTGTAAAATATACATGGTGCTTTCAAAATTGCTAAAGGAAAAAATATTAAGTGTATATCATATATTTTATTTTAAAATGTTTTCTCTGCTTTATGTTTCTTAAAATTCAGCTATATTATCACATCCCATGAGAACTCAGCTCCAGAAAATCCTTAATACAGTTATAAAATTGATATTTTTTTTATTTATTATTTTTTTTTTTTGCAAGCTTAAATATTGAATAGCAATCATTTCTTCCCTTTCGATTTTTAAAAAAAAAGCTGCATAAATAATAATATACTTTTTAATTACTATAGTAAGAAAAACCATTGGTTTTAAAATTATCTTTTTTCATACCTAAAAGGAAATAACAAGTTTTCATTTTATTAAAACAAAAAGTTCTAGGCTCTCACTTTTTAGACTACTTCTGATAAGAAAACAAAGCAAACTTTTAAAGTATTTAATATCTTAACTTAAAAGAGATTGCTTTATTATTACTTTTATTTTATTTACTTATTTTTTTTGGAGGGGAAGAGGATTTTTTATGGTTCTTTTATCAAAGCCTGTTTGGTGTAATTTTTTTTTAATATATATAAAAAGTATATTTAATAATGAAAATTTATAGATTTGGATTCTTAAAAACATTTACAAAATCTTCTTCCAAACGGTCTCATAAGAATATACTTGCAATTAAAAAGTTAAATGAAATAATCTCTAATCATTTGATTAATTTAAGAGCAATAGAAAATAATTTGAGTTTAAAACTAGATCTAAGAATTTGGACAATTCTAATTTGCTAAGGTGTGTTACACCCAAAAATAAGGAGAAGGTGAATCGAGCTAGATTAATTCAGATAAAAAAGAAACATTCGCCAATCTTTGTTTTTGTTCCCACCACTGTTTTGTTAAAATCAATGAAAAGCCAACACCTGCACAAAAGGTTTCCATAAGCAAAAACAATATTGATTAGACATGTTTACATTTCAGAATGCTTCCTTTTCCTAGAAAATGAAGATTTCAAATGTACTTTAAATTTATTATTTACAGTAATTCATTAGCTTATATAATTGCATTAAAAATAACCTAAATTAGTTTTCTAAGATTCAATTCAAATTTGCACTTGCAGTGTTTCTATATTTGATTATTAGAGAGTCCATAGATTTCACAGATTTTTTTTATTGAGAAAACACGATCTGAGTTTTACCATATAATTTTGAATTTTAATATGCTGAATACAGAAGAAAATGTGTGTTTGAAAAATTATTAAAAGTGTGCAATTTCTTATGTAAATTAATCTAATGCTTTAAAAATTACTTTTTGTACTTATTTAAATTTATTGTCTGTATCTGTACATATTTCATTTTTAAAGTTTAGTTAACTTACTTAGATTTGTACAAATTGTAAATACAATTATTGTACGAATTGCATATGTGGTATAAATGATGCATTTGGTTTCCATAAAAAAAAAATGATGCTATTGAAATGATAAATAATTGCATTGTTATTTGAAAAATTTTGTAAATATGTTTTTTTTATTTGTATCTGTATTATTTGGAAAATAAATTTTTATTTTAAATTGAATTATTGGAATATGATTCATTATTTTGTTACAATTTCGTGTTTAAAAAAAAATTTTAAGGAGGTAAAATTTGGGTTTAAGGTAGGTAGGTATTTTATTTTCAATGCACTTGAGCTGCACAATGGACTGTTGGCGAAGGTCGAGGATGATCCAAAAACAAACCATCACAATTTAGATCCTCTGCAGAGGAGATCTCATTCGTTAAGTTACTTCTTCAATTTAGACATAGATCTGAAGGGGAAGGAAATTTTCTCCAGATATCTTTACCTATGGTACTGCTCAGTGACCAACCACATGACTTTTGATTCCACCGATTTCATGAACCTCTACTTGGTGGGTCTTTGCAGAGTAGATAATCGAAGTCTGGCCAATCTAGACTGGCGTCCAATTCTCTAATCACTGAGCTTCTACAGCCTGAATTTGGAATTAATGTTTCATTTGAAATTAATTTTTTTCTCCTTTTATTTATAGATTTATGCTTTTATAGATTGTTCTATCCAGGAGTGTGTAATAATCATGTCGTCAACAAATTAAATCTCTAATCAACTAATCTCACCAATTACTTCAACAAACTTTCTAGCTATGGTCAGCAGAATAGAACCTCTCTGTACCTCAACAATCAGCGACTGAAGAAAAACAGTCCATTCAGTCATGTTGATCTTCTGCATTTGCCTTCTGAAGACGTTGAGCCCCACTCCTTAAAATCTTGTCTGAATCCTTCAGAGGGAATCCCCCCGGGTCCATTTCCACTTCGGCTTTTCTGCTCCAGTCACAAAGATCATATTCCAGGCAGCTAGCTTTGGAAATTTTAGGCGAGATTCCTAGTGACGCCGTAAAAATTTACACAGACGGTAGTAGACTGAGAGACCTAGCTGGTAGCGGCGTCTTCCTTGAAAAATCTGGGCAAAATTACTCCGTCTCCGTAATCCTGATTTCACTTCAGTCTTTCGAAGTGAATTAATCGCAATTGAACAGGGCATCGATGCTATAATCAACGAGAGTGACTTTGGAGATCTTTGGGTCCTGTCGGACAGTCGCAGCTCCTGTCAACACCTACACAATTGGACTAAAGTTGGAGACAAAACAAGCATCTCCATCCTTCTTAAACTTTAACTTATTTCAAAGCACCACGACGTTCATCTTCAGTGGATACCATCCCACGTTGACATCTTTGGCAATGAGCAAACAGATCGCTTGGCCAAGGAGGGCTGTAGTCATTTAACATCTTCGTCCTCAGCCCTTACCTACTCAGAGTATTAGACCAAAATCAAAAGCCATCTATCAAAAAAGTGGAGGATCCCCCCCCTCTCATTGTTATGCGGCCAAGGAACCGGGCTCTTTACTTGTTCATATAGGTGATAGAGCATCTCAAACAGCTATTTCCAGATTGGCAAGTGGACACACGAATAGTCTCTTGTACTTTGAAGGAAGAAAGACTTATGCAGTCTGCCCCAAATGTGAAGCCCAGCATACCTCAGCCGAACATATCCTTGACTGCTTGGGCCTTTCCAAGGAGGACTTATGTACTACTCTACTTCTTGTCATTGACTTTTTGACGGTCAACAACCTATTGGATCTTGTCTGACTTCGTCAGACAATTGGAGGATAAGGAACAACAAATTAAATACAGCATATTTGTGCTATATTATTCAGGGTTTCAAATTTTTTAGAAGACCATCCTGTAATTTTACTTAGAACCAGAATGAAATATTGAAACCTAAACTAACTTTTAGTAATTCTAAGTTGGCTTGGTAAGTAAAATTATTAAAATTTTTATTTACTTATAAGGATCAGAAAATGATTTGATGTATTTCTAATAATTAAAATTTAGGTGTCTCAATAATTTCTAAGAAAAATAATAAACATGTATTATAAATATATTGAAGCAAATTGAATTCAATTCAGCGTAATACTGTAAGTAAGCATTGAAAACATGATAGAGAATTTTTTTTTCTCCCTTAGAGCCAAAAGTTGGAACTAAACCTTTATAAAGGAATAAAATTTGTTAATAAGATACATTAAAACTTTTTATTGGTGTATTTCTTTCACTTAGCACACCACTGTACATTTGGTTTCATTTTTAACTAAGATTTAATATCAAAGAAATTCGTTGAATGTTACGGCATATTTTTTAATTGACAAAACAAAATTATTTTAAAAAATGCATTAAGAATTTGGTAGGATGTGAGCATTTTATATTTTAATTTACAATCAGCATTGAACAGTCGCCCCAATTCTGAGTTTAAGACTATCGATGTTCAACTCTGTAGCCTTGTAATTTTGAACCCAACCCAGAAGACAATGGAATTCCTGGATTAAGCCTTGAGACAAACTAGCTTTTGTAGAGGACTTTTAGATGGAACTAACCTGCATTTGTGTTACATGGAGAGGAAAACCTCCCATTAGCTGACGGCAAGAGGATTCTACCACTGAGGATATTTTACATCGGTACTGTGGTCTGCGTGGGCAGAATTGGTACCAACCATGACCACATAAAAAATAATTGAAATAAAATTATGTGGAACGCATAAAAATCATTACAATGCACAAATTTGTACAGAGAAAAAAGTGTGAGAAAAATAAAAATTTGTTTCAATATAAATTTATTTAGTTTTGGGTTAATAACTATTACATTACAGATATTTCAAACGTTACAAATGAAACTGAATACTTTGCTATATACACAGGTATGCTTCTATTTTGGATCAGGAATATTTTCAAGGCCCTGAAAAATAATAAGAATAACTATTATTTTATTATTTACTAGGAGTAAGCAACAATAAATATTAAAATAAAATTTAAACAGTTTTGAGATATTGAACTTTTAATGATCCAAGGCCTTCATTAGTTACATAGAAATCCAATGCTTTATATAGTGTAATTTTAAGATATCTTCATATTTAATTGAGAAAAAAAATTCTAGTTTTAAAATCTTCACAGAACTAAAACTTAAGCCACATAATTGTTGGTTACACACAATTGAAGCACAATATTTGTAAGATCTTGGTAAACAAAATACTTACTAAACTCACAGTATAAGAAAATATTTAATAACATTGTGTAGTCAAATTTTTATTGCTGTGCATTTGCTAAAATAATGATTAAAGATTGGTATAAGTTCAAGATATTTGGGAGAAAAGAAATGGGATATACTTTTTATAAGTGAGTAACTTCTATGTGCTATCATATCTTTTTATATGCCTGTTTAGCATCGTTAAATTATAGTTTTGTGTTTACATATTGGTATATTTCTATGAAACTTGTAGCAGGATTATAACAAAACATAGCAATATCTAGTATCATTGAGTGCAACTCTATCCAGTATATCCTACACTGATGATTTTTTTTTAAGGTTAAGCATCACAGACTTGTATACATTTGCCTGGTATACACAATATTTTTTTAAAAATTAAGTGACAATGCTTGGCATACGTTATTACTTAAAATTTATCATAATACTTCTAATAATAATTCTGAACTTCGAACTTATTGCAATATTTGATTACGTTTTTGCCATCAGGTGCAGAGTGCAGACGCATTACAAAACAGTTGCCAGGGTAGTAACCTAAATATCTGCAGTAATTTATTAAATGTATTTTTGAGTTAAAAAATGACTGTAAGACAAGTGAACTTCGACTTTAATATGGTTGCAGCATTTGATTCTGCTTTTGGCATGTGACAAAAGTGATGCCAATAAAAATAAACTAAAATAGGTTGGCGAGGAAAAAAATCTTCAAATATCAGGTGCAAATGCAAAACAAATCAGTTTCATTAGCTACTCATTCACATTGATTGGTTTTATTCTCAAATATTTTGTTTGTGAAATCATTTACAGCAGTGGTTCACAACCTGAGGACGATTTCTCACCGCAGTGAACAATGAGTATTCAAAATAAATTAAACAAAAATAATGATAGAAATCTAGTGAATATTGAAATTGAAAAAATATACAAAACTGATCTATCAGATTCAGATAAAGAAGCCCATGAGTTAAAATAAATATGTAAATAAAAAAATTAAAGTTTATGAACTTTCTCGTCACACTTTGGGTTAAATAGAGATCTGTCTGCCAGATACTCTCAGAACAAAGAAGTAGGTTGAACATTTACTCGGCTTTAAAGCGGAACATTCATGCTTAACTGAAAGCACAAGGTAGTCATTGTAAAGATGAGCAACAAATTTTTCAAATTTTAATTATAACTTTCATTATTTACCAATTTTAATTATCAACTTATTTTCTATTCTCCCAGAATTCAATTAAGAAAAATAACTACATCTAGAGGGGGATAGGTCAAAAAAGGTTGGGAACCACTGATTTCTGGCAATAAAAAATTTATTCTTATAATTATTAAAAGAATAAAATAAATCCATTAATGCATTTTAATAAACTTCTATTTTTTAATTAGTTGCATTTTTTCAATACAGAATTCACTCCATTAGTCCTAAAAACCTAAGGAATTCCAGCAAATTCACATTATGTGTCACACAATGCATAGTAACTAATATGTTATTCAAAAAAATAGTTTGCATAGATATATAAATAAGCCTGCAGTATTTTTGTGCCAAATTTGAGTGGATAAATAATTTTAAGATTATAAATAAATTAATTTGTTATTTAACATCAAAATTAAATTTTAGCATAATTGCTAAATTAACTTTTAATTAATTAATTTTTTAAGCGTAAATTTGTATAGATATTTTTTTAATATTTACGTTACATTCTTATAAATTCTTTAAGTAATAACTCACATATAATTTATGAATATGTCCAGACAGTCTTTCATCCCTCATTGTCAGTTTTCTATCTTCTGGATCCATGGCAGATCTCCTGTGAGGCTGTAAATTAAAAAAAAAAAAAAAACTTATTTAAACATTTTAATAACAGTACCTAATACACCAAGGAAAAAAAAAATTAAAATTAGAGAAAAATTAAAACAATTTGAAGTCTGAATTATAGATTTCAAACAATAATTCTGAGTAAAAGAAACTTTTTTTCATACTTAAATTAATAATCTAAATGATTTTGATTGTAAAATTATAACATCAATTGAAATGAAGAAATTTTACAAGACAAAATCAAAAATTTTAACAAAATCAGTAGAATAGTTTTTAAAAATAAAAATTTAAATATAGGAATTTTACAAAACCTATTAATAAGAAATAATTTCATTGGTCTCATTCAAATTGGGGAATTTGTTAATAAAAATTAGAAACTGTATATCTATACATAAAAACTATTTATCATAGTATTTCATATTATCTATTATTAAATTAAATAACCAGTGTTTTCACTACAGCGCGAGAGTCTCGCATATTTTTTTATATTCTCGCATTAAAAAATTATTACCGCGAGAAATTCGCACATTCTATAAAAAAATTTCAAAATTCGCGAATTTCTCGCATTTTGAAAAAATTTTCTCTTTTGCTCCATTTAGAATAAAATCCGTTTCACTTTTCTTCCTGGATCTTTTATTATTTTCAACATCTGCCCCATTATCTAGCTTCCCTATTTACCAGTATTGTTCAGAACCTTTAAGAACAACAGAACACCATGCCTCAGAACCTCTTTCACTGCAACCACGTGTTTACCGTAGGTAAGGTTTCTTCATGTAAGACGTTAAAAGTTTTTGCTCGTTAATGTAAGATGGACAAATACCTTGTAAAGCCAATATCTTCTACTCCGAAACGGACAAATGAAAATGAAACAAATGTGGGTAGAAGCGATCAAAACAAAACAAATACGCATTTGAGCAACCTAATGAGAATAGCTGATGAAAAAGTAGATGTAGAACATTTTCCATATGATGATGCAGCAAAAATATTCAATGCTTTAAAAATTAGAAGATGTTAAAAATGCATCATAATTAAAGAAATATTTTTTTCAAGTCTTTTTGCGTTTTTTTTTTTTTTTTTAATTTTTGAAATCTCACTTAACTTTTTGAAATCTCACCCTGTTTTTGAGAAAGGGTGAGAAATTCTCATCCATTTTTTTTCTGAGATGAAAACACTGATAACTTATTTTTGAATAGATTATTTTATTTATTTGAAAAATCAGTTTTATAATAGAGTTAAAAATTGTTTGACTAGCATAAACAGTTTTAGATACAATTATGTAAGAAGTAAATTTAACATTAAGGTAAGAAGTAAATTTAACATAAAGGCTTTAACTCCCTCCCTGACAAAAAATATTGGAACAATATTTTTGGGATTAGACAAGCATATTTTACAGACCCTGATGTTTACCTCTATAATAGAAAACTAAAACAGTACAGAGCAAAAAAAAAATGACTGAAAAAAATTGTATAGTTAAAATTTGATTTTTCAGGAACTAGTCTACCCATTTCAATTATTTTTTCCATTTTGCCATGCAAAATTACACTCTTGAAAATGATGTAAAAAATTGTCTACCATATAATTCAAATATTTTATAAAGGTGTGCAAACATTTTAATTTTGTTTAAGAACTGCAAAAAGTAGAAAGAAAAAAAAAGGCAAAATTTGCTTGAAGAATTTTTGAGATATGGTGAAATACGTAAAAAGTTAGATTAACATTAAGTCTCTACCTTTTATTAGATGTACAACTTTTATTAGATTTAGACATTTACATACTACCTTGTATTAGATGCATAACTTTATTAGTGTTTTTTTACTTATATTCACCTTATTGAGATTCCATATTTTGAAAAATTCAAATGATCTTATTAGTAGCCCATTTTCTTCTGATGTTTGAAAACCATTCTAATTTAATTTTGACATCTTGTATGTGGTATTACCACTCAACCCCTAACACCTGTTACTTATTTCCCTTTTCATATAATCTTGGTCAAGTTTGTTTTTCCTCGCCTAATGGCTAAACCTTTTATATGTTTACTTTAATATCTTTGTCTCATTACTTTTGCGATAGTCATTTTTTGTTCCGACACTAAGAGAGAAGATTATATTGATAGAACCAAAACTATAGTGCGTCCATATCTGTACACTTATTTTTGTTTTATTCACGATGATTTTGCTTCATTTATAAGCAAGCAATTGATGCAATCGAGGAAACATTTACAATGCAGTTTCTGAAATCTAGAACTTTTCACAGATCTATATGCTAAGGAGAACAATTTTTAAAATGTGGGTGGAAGGTAAGATATATGTTTAAATAACAAAATATAGAATTTAATTTTAAATTGAAAGCAGAGAAGAGAAAAAGTGAGGAAAATTTAATGAATACAATCAATGACAATTAATGAATGTTGTAAAATCTAACAATTAGCTTGAACAAATCTATTACAGTGTTTAGTACATATTTTTGTTGGGGATATTTATTAAAAGTAATGGATATTAATGAATTAAAACCAATTACCTGTCCACGAATGGCCATATTAACAAAAAAAGGAGTTACTGTGGGAAGAAGTAAAAATGTAGAAAATATACCGAGGGTTGGTAATATTTCGTACCACATTATAAGCTTAGACAACAATAATTAATAAAATTACTTCTTCCTTTAAAAATTTCGTCTAAGAGAAACTAATAACTAACAAAACACACTTGTTAACACTTCAAAAAAATTTACGTTCACCTTCAACTATTAACGAAATTTTTGAAGCTTGGATTGTATCACTTGTAGCTTACATATAAATTATTCCTATTAATTCTATTTTGGAAATTATTTCTGGGCTACAGTGGCTTCTCGAATTCAAAAAGATAGAAGTGAAACGAATACAAAGTATGTAACTGTGGCAACCGGTTTTCTGCATGGTTGTTAAGTTTGGATTTAGGTTTTGGATTTGGATTATAAGTTGGAGATCTTCCAAACAATCTAAATATTAGCTAGCCTTCTACTAAAAATTCTACAAATTTTTAAAATTCTTTTCTTTTTTCACTTTTCTCTGTAAAATTATTTAAAAATGGAACCTCTAAAAACGTACATTGGCCAAATCGAGTATGACACAAATCTATATGCCGTATTGTCAGCTGTTATTGCAATTCTTATTACAATGGGTATGAAATTGATATAGATACACTTTCATTTTTTAGTTTTGTTGTCATCAATTGTTTTTCATTCAATAGATACATTTCTTAATGCTTGTAAAATACATTTTAAAATGTCTATCATATTTTCTTTTCGTAACTATAAAACATGAATATATTTTTTCGCTTGTGAAAATTTCTCTGGTGATAATGATATCTCCCTGGATACAATATAGGCTAGAAATGGTAAATCTTTCATGTCACTGTAAACTATGGATGTTTAGATCCAGCTTTAAGCTTTTCATAAGGTTACAATTATAAAAATTAGCTGCTGCACTAAATTTTGATTCTAAAATTGTCCTCTGTTTTGTTCTAGAATTGCCCTCCTTGATTGTCTGGTTCTGAAAATTAAAAAAAAAAAAAAAAAAAGCATTTATTTAGATGGCTAATTTAAATTAATTTAGTGAACTTTAATGCATTTCTTATATTTAAAATTTTTCACTGTTCGTAACTTCTGATTCTAATGAATTCACTACAACAGAAATAAACTTTGATTTAAAAAAAGAAGAAAAAAAACCTGGTTATACCAGAACAAGCAGGATCATAAACTAGTAACATTACTGATTTGGAATAAAGGTGTTAATATAAATAAAAAATTACAACTTCTTAATCAGGGTTGGCAAGATTTTGCAGCAGGTGGAAAAAACCATGGTAAATACCGGTAAAAACTGTCCTGGCAAAAACAGGTTTTTGCCAAGCAAAGTGGCAAAAACCTATATTTTCCAAGATGAGAGGACAAAAACACATTTTTGATACAAAATTATTCCTAAAATTGAAATATATACTATGAATATAAATAATTACAAAAAAATTAACAAAACTATTATTCCATAATTAAATGATAATGTATCATTTTAGTAGTTTAAAACATTATTGATTGGAAAATTTGTGATTATTCTCTTTTTTCCAGTGAAATGAACTTATTTTAAATTAATACAAATATAATTTAAAGTATAAAATATCTATCAACATGTGTAGTTAATTATTGTACAAATAATAATTTTTTATAATAAATAATAGTATTATACAAATAATAATATTTATTTGTAAAAAAAACATTTATTTTAGGATTCTAAAATGAAAAGAGATCAAAAACTTTCAATCTTTTAAAAATTATTACCCTTAGGTATATTAATTATTAATATGTTAAAAATAATTTTTTCATGTAATGTATCAAAATTATTATTCCTTATGATTGATTTAAATTTGTTTCAAGTATTTTGTAATAATATTTAATCAGCAATTTAGATAATTTAGATTTTGCAGGTTTTGACCAGTTTTTGCCACTGTCCTGGTAAAAAACCCTTTTTGCCGGCAAAAACTCCAACCATGTTCTTAATCATGATTAGTTATTACTGTGAGTTGCATCGGCATCTTATTGTTTTATTCATTTCAATTGTGTTCAGTTTTAATTTTTTCTGTAATTAATGTTTAAAATGTATTTTAAAAAATTAATACAAATTTCTTTTTCCTTATTTCAGTAATATTTTACTTCCTGAAGAGAAAAAAAATATACAGGCGTAATGTTCTTATTACTGGTTTATCTGATGCCGGTAAAACATTACTTTTTTCAAGGGTGAGTGTATTATTATTATTATTATGATTTTTTATCTTATGATGATATCAAACTTGAATCATTACTGATTTAATGTTTTCTATTTTTATTCCAGCTGGTGACATCAAAAAAAGTTACAACTTATTCATCCATGAAAGAAAACATAGCTATGTTTAAAATTGATAAAAAAGTAAGTTATAGCAAAATATAATTTAGTGATATATTTAAATGGGCTTAAGATATGAAACAAATATTATAAATTAAATACCTCATAGGAATTTTTTTTTTTTTAATAATACAAGAAAAGATATACAGAGTGTTCCAAAATTATCTTTACATCACCTGGCTTGAAATTGATTACAAACTGGAAGTGCTTAGGGCCACCAATGGTACGCATGTTGAAGTGTACTAAACAGAACTTTATTAGTTGCAGTAATACATGCAAAAGACAGAATATAAATATCTTGTTTATTTTCGAAGTTATGAATTTTTGAAGTTGTAAAGAGAATTTTGGAACATCCTGTATTTTTAATCTTAGTAATAAAACTTATCTTTTAGTAATAAACGTGTATCTTTTATATTATATACTATACTATTTAATGTGTATTTGACATTTCATTAAACTATAATTCTTTTTTTTTTTCTTTCAGAAGTATGTTACAATCGTTGATATACCAGGAAATGACAGGCTGAGAGCAAAATATTTAGAAGAGTTTATTTCAAGTGCTAGGTTAGTAGCTGGTTAATGTGGTATTCATTGAATTGTAATCCAGATTGTTAAATCTGCCTATCTATAGTTAATGAATTTAAAAATCTGTTTTATATTGTTTGTCAATTTAGAACAGTTTCATAACCTTTGCATTCCATATAAAAATCTATATATTGTGCCTTTGTCTTAGTACTTACATATTTATATTTTGTTTAAAATATTTTAATAAGCCTTGCATTCATTTACCATACTTTATTACTTTTTTTTTTAATCAAAGCACTTTTTTGTGTTTTTTTTTTTAATTTATTGACTTTTAAAAAAGTCAATAAATACAGGAGATAACCGCAATCTGGGGAATATAGTTCCAACAGTTTGGCCAGGAGAGTGATCAAAAGTTGACTTCTTAATGTCAATTTTACTTTTTAGGTATTTTGCCATATTTCGAGAATTTTTTAAGTGAATTTAGAAAAAAATTGCACCCAATTATAAAATTCATTTGTCCAAAGATAAGCTCTTGCAAAAACTATTCTTTATTGTTTTATTTAATTATAGTTGAACAATTTTGAATTGCTAGGGATACAAATTTATATACTTTAAAGAATGTAATTTTATGTGTTATATTATAAAATGTAAACAAAATCAATATTATAGTTCTTGAGGAATTGTGTTTTAAGGAAATAATATATTAAAGAAGCTAAGATTTAAGAAATAGGTCATACATTTAAAAGAATTTTAAAGAAGAATATAAAGGAAGAAAATGTATCAAAATTTGATTTGACAAAATTTGATTAGGAACTGTTCAACCAATTTTGCTCAAATTTTGTATTTTGTCATTAAAAATTACTTTTTTAAAATGATGTTAAAATTTGTATGTTTTACAATTCAAAATTTTAGAACGACTCTCCTGGTATAACTATTGGAACTATATTTTCCAGATTGCGTCTATATATTTTGAGGATCAGTAATACAAATCTTAAAAATAAAAAAAAAATCTGTTTATTCAGAGAAAGTATGTTATGTCCAATTTAGTAATTTAAAATATCGCCTGCATAATTAATTAGTATATTTAAGGTCACCTCCTCAAACCATCAAGATTGAGTCTTAGTATGTGACGATTCAATTATTAGATCAATAATTATTTAGAGAATTTTTTTTCGCTCTGTACATACATTAAAACTTTGCATTACAACTTATTTAATTTTAATTTATTTTAAATTTTAACTGTGTATATTGTAGTTTCATTTGCATTTTTGGTTTATTGTTACATTCATAGTTTTTTTTTCCATCAAATTAAATATTTTGTCTATCTAAACATCAATGCAAAAGAGTGTCTCATTTTTATTAGTTTCAATTTAGATAAAATTCTTGTATTTTTTAAAAAATTTTTTGATAAAAACTTCAGTGTATCACTTAAAGGATAAAATTTTGTAGCTGATTTCTGCTTTTTTATACCAAAATTTAGTTTTATTTTCGAAATTTCCATTTTTTCCTAAAAATGTCAAATTTTTGTAAAAATTTTCTGATTTTTTTTTTTTAAAAAAGTAAAATAAAATGATTGCATTTATTTCAGTTTATAAAAAAGAAAAGATTTAAAAATTTTGATTATCCACAACAAGCACCAATTCATTAATTAATTGTAAGTTAAAAGGTCGAAGTTAACAATGCTGAATACCTGCATTGTTGGCAATTACTTAAAGACTATATCTGGTTTATAGGGCCGCCAATAGTTAGTATAGGCATATAAGATTGAAGAAAGGCAACTTTACTGTTTCTACTTTTTTTACAGAAAACTGCTAAAGAGTGACTATTTTAAATAATAATAGAATTTCTACTTTTTGTCAATCTCATTCCTTAATTTTGAAACTTTAACGGCAGATTTTTTTACACTCAAAATCTTTTTTATTTACTACAAGAATTTAAAATGCTTTGCTTTGATTCTGCTTTTCAAATGATTTTAATAGCAATGTTAAATTTTTCAGAGGAATATTATTTGTTATTGACAGCCTGAACTTTCAAAAAGACATTCGAGATATAGCAGGGTAAGTTTTAAACAAATTTATTCTTCTTTTGTCATAAAAAATGTCTAAACCCCTATTTTCTTTTTCTTTCAAAATAAAAGAAAAATCAGATATGCCTTTTAATTTTACGAAACGTTTAGCTTGCTGCCATTTTTGTTTAACAGAAATGTTTAGTGGGTCAGAAAAATTATTTCATTTATATTCAATATTACTTTGTTCTTTATGAGACAAAAAATGTGCGCAGGAACTGCATATGATTTAATATCTTTGTATTTAGCTTACTGTTGTGAAACAGTTTGTTGTTGCAATTTCTATTTTGTTGAAGAGGCTGTTGATTGACGTAGTTGATGTATTTATCATTAGTTCAAGAATTTGATTGTTGATCGATGCATTTCCAATTGTTGATTTTTTTAAAATTTATTTCAGAGTGATATGGATTAGCAATTATGTAATAAACATCATGAACTGCTCAAATTAAGAATCAAATATTAAAAAAAAAATTTCTTCTAAAATTATGAGGCTCCTAATTAAAGATTAATCTTAATTTTTAATATAAATATACATTATCAAATGATAAATTTGGAAAATGGCCTGGAGGGTGTGGCTGCAGGGCTAAACCCTGCAGGACACCTTCGTCCACCAAGAAATCAAAAATGCAAGTTTATGATGCGAGTTATGATAATGTGAACATTATCATAGTTTAAGCTAAGAAAAGTTAAGGAATTCGTTTATTGGCTATTGATTGATTAAATTTAATGATAAGGCTCTTTCTCTTACCCTTTCAAATGTATTGGCGGAGAAGAAAGCGTGAGAAATAATAACAAATTTTAACGAATCCAAAACATTAGCAACCATATAACGGTTATTGAATTCAATTCTAATGTGTGAGGCAGGTGTAAAGGCAATCTCTAAAAATAGATTTTATTCTGTATTCAATTCAAAGTCGTGGTATTAAAAGATTACCGATTATATTAATGATTTTTAGTAACTGAGAAAAGTATTAAATATAGTAATTTACTTTCTAAATGCTAGGAAATATGTTATGCATATTTTTGCATGACATTTATCATGACAACTACATATAAAATTTTAAAATTCTGGGACTTATTTTTTACAATTAAATTAAGTAAAATTTAAAATATTTTCTTCATAAAATGATGTTTTATATTTCAATTTATCAGATATTGGTTTTTATATTTAAGCTTGTTTTCTAGATTCTTGTTTATACTTTTGCAAGATCCTTTAGTTCATCGATATAAGATTCCTTTCTTGATAGCCTGTAATAAGCAAGGTAAGCAGTTCTTCTTTTTGAAATAATATTTAGACTAATTGTAGCATTTTTCGTTTGTTATATATTTACTTTTGAATTATTTAGATCATGCTGTTTCAAAAAGTGCAAAAGTTATTCAGTCTCAATTAGAAAAGGAAATGTAAGTAAATCTTTATATTGTTTTTATTTGTTTAATGGTATATATATTTTATTACTGAAATTTATTGTTTTAAAAAATAATTTCTGTTGCTTTTTACATAAAATCTCATGTAACTATTGTATTGGGTAATAAATTTATTATTTGTGCGAAAAGTTTAGAAAAAAATTTTTTTTTTTAAATGAGGTTCAGCTTTTTGTTTTATATATTTGTTATCTGAAGTTAATTTGTTTACAGCATAATGTAAACTAATCATCCTCAAAATATCAAATGCTATATATAACTGTTGAAATGCAAATATCATAATCTGTAATTATATCATCACAAGAAGCGGGTGTTACAATTATTATTAAATACTACAGTATTATTCCTAAGTAGTTTTAGAAGGGCGATGTCGCCTGCCTACCCTTTGATCCCTCTAAATGTTCCCTCCTTTCTCTTTATATTTAAAAAAACCCGCTGTTCTATAGGAATACTGCCTTTTTATTTTATTTTTCATGAAAAGGTTGTTTTTTTAACCACCTGTTTTAATGAAAATTCCATTTTAGATTTATTTAGTTATCAAGAATTATTTAATTTTTAATTTCATTCCTTCATTTTAGTAATATTTTTCTTATGTTGTCTAGTTACATAGTTAAAATTCGCATAGCATTCGGCCCAGAGATATTCACATCCTTTATTTGATGTGGTATACTTATGAATTTTTTACTGATTTTAAATTTTACCATTATTATTATTTATTTTTTTTGAATAAATACCTTTCATTAAAAAAATCACCTTTGTTTATTTTCTCATAATTTGATAATTTGAAATATAAAAAAATTCCTTCAAGTTGTCTATCAATTAATCCTTTTTTTAGTTTACTTTTTTTGAAGAGAATTTATATACAGAGATTGTCTTTTTGTTTGCCTTTAATTTTTTTTCAAAAGTTAAAAATTTTTCTGTTATTTTGTACTTAAGGAGAATTACTTTGGTAAATATACACACAAAATAGTAAGAGGGTTTTTTTTAATAGAAAATTGAGGATTAAATACAGTTTTTACATAAGATTACACATTTTATTAAACTGAGTACCCTTTCAAAATTCTAAGTTCCCTTTTCTGTGTGGAAGCACCCTGCCCTTTTGAATTCCTAGGGAGAACTCTGGATACTACATTATTATTAGATACTACATAACATGCATGGCTTCTAAGCACAGTTATGTCTGAATGAAAAATGATCTAGATTTGATATGCTTTCCATTGATTTTTTTTAATGAAATAGTTTCATTTTAACAGTATATTACAGATTAATCTACATTGATTTATACTGAAAAATGAAGGTATCCTTAAATTTTCAAAGCTCTGTATTCGGTATCAAAATATAGACTGATTTGATACTATACAAGAAAGGCATTTTATTGTTTAGATATTTTCTTAGAACAAAAATATAATCTGTTGAAGCTAACATGATTCCTAAAAATTTATTTAGTGAAAAAAGTATTTTGAATATCTTAAATAAGTTTCTTATTAATTAAAATTCATTATTCTTTTTTTATTTTTCTCCAAAGGTAATTTTTTTATTTACATAAATAAAGTGGTAAAAAAATGTGTTATGAGTTCTATAAAAGAAAAGTATTTATAAATATTCTTTTAAAAAATTGAAGTATCACAGAATCAAATTTTTATTGCTTCTAGATTTGTGATTGTTTTTTTCTGGATTCAATTTTTAGTTATTATCATTTTTTTTAAAGTTAATAAATGCTAAACTTTTATTTAACATATTTATTTTTATCATTAAAACTCGAAACACATTTACTAAAGCTAATCTTAAATTTACCTAAACTTATTCATCTTGTATAAAAGCGATGCTGATCTTAGGTCTGATAAGGAGCAAATATCATTTATTTTTATAGTTAGCAATAATATCTATTTCACTTTTTCAACTAGTTGAAACTTTGTCACAATGTTTGAGCATGTTGAACATAAAGGTCATACATTTCTATACTCTTCTGTAATTAAACTTTAAAATTGTTGGTTGTTATGATATGACAGTCATTTAATACACTTTGCACGCTTTTATTTGGAAATGAAACGCTTCTTACCATTTTTACTAATTAATTTTTTTTTCTAATATTGATCTTATGTTTTCTATGACATTTATGGTATTAACTTGTAGTTAATGATTTGGTATTAAAGTTTTATCAATAAGTGTAAAATTTGTTATTTTGGGTGAGTTATTTTTTATAAAGTACTTTTGTTAAAAAAGATTGAATACCAGTGCTCAATAAAATACTCTGATTTAAATTAGTTTGATTTTAATGTTATTTCCTACTTTCTTTTTATTAAAGGAATACTTTGAGAGTTACCATGACTGGTCGACTTGCTTCTATTTCACCTGGAGAAGAAACTATTTTTCTGGGAAACAAAGGAAAAGATTTCCAATTTGCTGATATTAGGAACATTAACTTTGAATTCATAAATTGTAGTGCACTTGAATCAAGTGCTGATGAGATTGGAGATTTATTAAAACCTTGGCTTTCAAAGATAGCTTAATATTTAAATAAATTTTTTAATATGTAATTTCTATTTAAGACTAATTTTATTATGGATTACTTAAAATTCAACAAGAAAAATACCTGGGGTATTATTTGTTAATTAAGCTAGTTTTTGTGTAAACAAATATTTAGCTCCCTTCTTTGCTTATTCAAAACTTAAAAGGATTTTTTGCATCCAAATTACAATTTAAAAACATTATAACTTTCATATTTGCAATATTCAAAGAAGTACCATAATGAAGCTCACGTAAAAAGTTTTTTTCAGCAATCAATGTTTTGTTTGTACACATGCTTATTTTTCAGCCAATGTGGTAGCTTAAAATTCATTATAACTGCAAAAAATCTAAATATTTGCTAAAAAATATGCAAGGAGAGGCCCCAAAAAATAGCCATATTGTTTTTATAAAATTTTTTTTACTAACTATATCAAAAATTTCAACCAATCCCCTTTAAAATACTTTCTGCAAGGCACTCCTGCGTTGCAGTGTGACGATGACTGCATCATAGTGTCTCGACAAATGCATTGCATTACTAGATGCCATGTATTCATCAAATCTTTTTTCCCCACTGTTTGAAGCATTTCTGGAACTCTTCAATTTTGCTATATAGTGGCACTTTCTGACGCTGATTTTACAGCCTCTACATCAACAAAATCTTTCCCTTTTAGATTTTTCATGAATAGAATTAGGGAAAAGTTGCACACGGCTAGGTCTAGTGAGTATGAAGGGTGGGGAACAACGACAGGTAATTTCTGATTTTTTTTCTATCCTGTGTGAGAGGGTGAGGAACGAATTTGTCAGAATCGTGTCTCATTTGTAAATCCTCAGTCAGAATCTGCTAGCATGAGCTCCAACTCATGCATGTCTCTTTTGAAATTCGGTCGATTGTAAAATTCCTCGTTGATTTTTGTGGACTTTTTTCAACCCTTTTTATTATTTCGGGATGTTATAGGGGGACCAGAACAAGCTTAGTCTTTAACACTCATCTCATCTTGTTTAAATGGCCTAATTTACTGGAATAGTTGTGTACAGCCCATAGCAAATTCTTTAAAAGCCTGGTGAAGCATTGGCGATTCCGTTGCTGATTTTTCAAGCAGGAAACAAAATTTAAAACACACTCTTTTGTTCTTTTAAATTTTACGCGCTGGCTTTACAGGTGGAACAAAATAACAGTAAGCAAAACACAACACTACAATCAAATGTTAATCCACAAACTGATACTATCTGCATAGATCTCTTCCAACCCCATCTAACTTAACTCTCCCACCCCCTTTCTATGACTATGAATGTCAACAAGCTCTCAGTTTGGTTTTTTGGGCCTCTCCTCATATATAGGTATATATATATATATATATGTATTTAAAAAGTAACGTTCCCAAAGCTTGAATTTCTTAGATTATGCCAAATTTAACTTATATATTTCACTTGTTTCTTATCAAAAATGTATATGTTCAAGTGTTGCACGTAAGATAAATAGTAGAAAAATAATACAATTTTTTTTTAACTGTATAAACTTATTAAGTAAGTTTTAATACCTATGTTTTTTTTCATATTCTTACTGCTAATCTGAGCAATGCATATTCATAAGTATTAATATTCATATTTTTAGCAACATTTTGTATTCAATAACATGTTTGCACTGTTTAGCATTTTATAACTTTACAGTCAATTGTAAATTGGTACAAATTCTTTCATGCATAGACTTATTTTTCCACAGTATCAGTTTAGTACACATAAAATTAGCTGAAATAATAATGCTTAAAATTAGCTTGTTAGTAAAGGTAGTTTAAAAATCATCTCAAAAGTTCTAGTATTTATTTAGAAAACAAATGTCTAAATTCTATATTGAAATTTTGATCTGTAATTCAAATTTAGAAACTCCCTCAAAACCTTTACCTTTTTAAAGTAAATATAAGTTTAATTATCTAGAGACATTTTAATGAACATTCCTCTTTATTTTGGCATCAGACTTATAGCTCACAATTAAATCAGATTTATACCTTAAATTTAAAGCAAAACAATTTGAATGAAGCACAGAAAAAGGTACAGAAATGGACATGCTATTATTTTGGTTCAATAAGCAAGAACTTTCCTCTGTGTATAAATAAAGGAAGGTTCTTGTTTACAGAAAGGTATAGATAAGTAAAATAGAAAAGTTTTGTTCATAAAAAGTTCTCATATATAAGGTTATATACAAGAATATAACCCTATTTTCAGGAATATAAGGCTTGATATAGAAGTTAAGGTGTTTAAACACAGAGAAAGATTCTGCAGAACTGCTAACATGGATAGGATAAAATTCAGTAGATTTTACGAAATAAAGTAAATTTCATGATAATTGTTGCATTATATACAAATATTTTACATATAGGGAATTTTAGGGATTTTTATTGTCATCAAAATACAACATACCATACAACTAAACAAATGATAACTAAAAATGGTCTGCAATATTTTCCATTTATAATTGACATTAAGTGAACTTGAATTTAAAATGTTTTTTATTATGTTAACTCATAATTTTTAATAGCAATGCACAGGTGATGTACTATAGATAGTAAAAATTTTTTTAATTAATTAAAAAAAGGAATATTAAATAAAAAATAAACTGAAAAATTTTAGAACAAAAAAACTTTAAACTTAACATTAAAAACGAGGCTCGCTTCATTATGTATTAGCAATGCTTTTTTAAATACTCAAGCAAGCAATAAATTTTATTGCAACGGGGATTTCTTTAGGAAACTTACTCAATTAAGGGAATTTTTTGAACTGTGCGAAAACTTAGAGAATTTCTATCAAATCAGTAGACCAGAAGAAACTGGTAAAATCCAGTAGAGTTGGCAGCTATGGTTCTTGTTATAAAAATATCATAGTGTGTCTATTTTCGTAAGTCTATTTGTGCTTTATTCCTGTTGCTTTAATTTTATACTTTGTAGAATACTGGTAGCAAAAGCCTTCCAG
This sequence comes from Parasteatoda tepidariorum, assembly GCF_982258835.1. NCBI lineage: Eukaryota > Metazoa > Arthropoda > Arachnida > Araneae > Theridiidae > Parasteatoda > Parasteatoda tepidariorum. The sequence goes on along the minus strand of NC_141762.1, from coordinate 48,875,706 downwards.
CATGCTGCAGATTATTTTTCAACTAGGTTTTTTTTTTTTTTTTTTTTAAGGCAAACAAATATGGGAAAATTGCTGAAACTCCTTTTTTAAAATATATTTAAACTTGTTTTTAATAAAAATTAAAAACCTGAATTGAGAGAACACAACAAAGAACAAAAGACGAATATTTTTTTTGTTACTAATTACACCTTGCCTGTGTTGAGATTTATCCGATTTTTTAAATATTTATTAAAATTCAACTTAAATTTGAACAACTTAAGTTTTTATGCATAATTTTTAAGGACCTTATATTTGAAATTCTTGCTACATATATATTAAATTAAACTGAATTTCTGCAAGAATAAAATCTGTCAGACTGCATTGAGGTCGCAGAAAAAATATGGACTTATGAATACATAGTGCTGATGATTCATTCCGTAAATTTTACCGAGTGTATTACGGACCTCCTTTGGAGACTTTATACCTTGTTAGTATTGACTAATTGATTGTTCTTAAAAGTAATACTTAACACAAATCTCTTTCTTGAGCCTCTCGATTAGATAACATTACTAAAGTTTTAACCAGCCTGTAAGTGAAAACACGGTATAGTTTTGATTTTGCTATCTTCAATTTGTAATATTATTTTTCTTTGTTACATAAAACCATTCAAAGCTTTTATACTACTACACTTTAATGTCAATAAACATCAGAAATTAATGCAACTACTCATCTAACTCAATTAGTAACTATCCTGATTATAAAGTTTCTCAAATAAAAAATTATACACTTGTATATTTCAATGATCAATGTCGAATTATATTTATTGTAAATAAAATGTGTAATTCTATGTTTTCATTATCTTGTTGATCGTTACTATCTAGAATGCAGTTTGTTTTATAAAGCTGTTTTTATTTTTCTGAATAAATTACTTCTTTTTTTTTACTATAATTCTACTTTTTATTCATTTAAATGTTGAAGCTTATGGATTACTTATCAGTCATTTTTATCTTTTATGAATTTGATATTTTGTACAGTGAAATGAATAGAGTATTATTATCATTATTTACTGGAGCATTTACATTTTATGTGAAGAGAAGTTACTAATCAAATTGCTGACTATGACTATTGCATTTCTAATTGCTATTACAATGTTGATATTTTTGAGTTACCAAAGTTATTACAATCTTTTATTTGCGTAAGCCACAGCTTGCAGTAATAGGTTTAACTAACAACATTCTTAAATGATTTTGACTTTAATTTTTCTAAATGTAATAACACTTTAAAATTTGTCCAATGCTTACTATAGAAAAAAAAAAGATAGTTTCTATCACTTTTCATTAAAAACAAATAGCAATTTAAATATAGAATATTTAACAAAATTTGTTTAAATCAGATGCTTTTGAAGTTCAATGAAAATTAGTTCAATATCATTAATTCATTTTCTGATTAGTTGATAAAAAAAATGTAAAATTTTCTAAGCACTCATTTGAGTTTTAAAAATTTAACCTATAGAGTTTAAAAGCACAGATCTTACCTTATCGGAAGAAAAGAAAGAAATTCAAATAAAATGTTCTGAGGTTTTGGACTTCTAATTCGAATGTCATTTTACCGGAACCTTTAATAAAGTTGTTTGACCAGGTCAACAGAAATTCAAAAATTGGGCAGGAAAAACTCGGATAGTTCGATTGTTTAGAAACTGGCTTAAACTTTATAAAAATCAGTAAATATTAAACCAAATTTATTGATTTTTGGAAAAGCCCGTCTAAACTATGCTGTTAAGCCGTTGAATATAAAGAATAATTACTATGTGAACTTGAGAATTGAAAGAGAAAAAAAACAGATATCATTGTTTTTTAATTCATTTCTGATTCACTTGTTCTCCACTTTTTAATGGTTGCTACTTCTCAGATTATTAAGACATGTATGGAATTATTTGAGCACCTACTTAATTGTTGCTAAAAAAAAAAAAAATTCTGCTAGCTTATACTTGTGAGATGGAAGGTAAGATAGTTGATAAAGTCTTCCTGAACCAAGGAAGTTCAGGCTTTTTTTTTTTCGTTTCTGTAAATTTTAAGCCCTAAATTAGAAGTTTTGGTTCAGAACCAGTGGTCTGTCCTGTATACCTCGTAGGATAATGACACGTTTAGGAAATATTTATTTTAGAAACTAAATGTTTCAAGAAGCAAATTTATAAATTAATTTCCTAAGTGTTATTTGTAACGCCTAAAATTCAGTCAGATTTTCATTAAAAAAAACTTCAGGATCGTTAACAATTTCTAGAAAGAAAGAAAAAAATTTAAATCTAAACTGTATGGTTCCGATGTACAGAATAAGTCTCATGGAAAGTATTTAAGTTATTGAGCTACAGTCAAGTATTGAAATTAATTAATATACTATCTCATGCAAAATTAAAATTTTTGTCATGCTTTTTTCTGTAATAAAAAGAATCGTTAGCGATGCTGCTAACGTTTTATTTTGTATTGTTACGTGGAAACTATATCAGTTAGTAATGTAGAATTAAGAATATGTATAGAAAATATACAGGAAGTACGACGACGACTTTGAGAGAAAGAATTATTGACCTTCCCCTTGGCAATAACTCTTTCTCACAACGTCGTCGAATCATAGTGCTATACATTGCGATAGTAAGTACCAAAGTTATGTCAAATCAGCTCGAAAATAGCATACACAACTGTTGATCTTGATTTAATTACTAAGTCGAACGGTCGTTATAGTAATGGGAAATTTTATAAAACTTCCCGCTCTTATGAAATATTTTGAAGCAGTTTAATACGTTTATGCTCTATAGGTAAGGAACATTTTTGCGAATAACTCGAATAGTGAATAAAACCAAAAGAAATTTTATATGTAAAATACACCAATGCGTGACAAGATTGTAATAATAGGAACTCAAAACATGAGCTAATGGACATCACTGCAAAATAATCCGGAAATGGTATGTATTTGTGGTCCCAGTAGAACACCGAAGATAAGCATCACTGGCTGCGCCCTATTGGAAAAAATTCCCAGTATAAAAAATTTTATACCGGCTTATGAAACACCGGTTCCGGTATGATACTGGATCCAGTATTATACCGGACCCAGTATCATACCGGAACCGGTGTTTCATAAGCCGGTATCAAATTGATCCCAGTATGATACTGGAACCAGTATCATACCGGAATGGGTGTTTCATAAACCGGTATCAAATTGATTCCAGTATGATACTGGAACCAGTATCATACCGGAACCGGTGTTTCATAAGCCGGTATCAAACTGATCCCAGTATGATACCGGAACCAGTATCATACCGGAACCGGTGTTTCATAAGCTGGTATAAAATTTATTCCAGTATGATATCGAACCCAATATCACTAGTGTACTACACCCAGTAAACTGGGATGGTGTAACAATTTATTTTTAACACAAGTATAGTGAGGTACTACAGTTTAATACAGGAAGGTTAGTGAACTGCTCTGAATGGGAAAATAAAACATTGATACGAGTAAATAAATAAAGTCACCTGGTTTATACAGGGAACTAAAACACTTTGTCAAAAGCTATAGTTTGAATTATGTTTATAAAAATCAAATAAACTGTTTTTTTTAAACTTCTTCACAGTTAATGTAATTTTTTTAATAATTAATATATCAGAAATAATTGTCAATAATATTTGAATCTAAAATACTACACAAAAAATGTTTTGCAGCAACATAAGAAAAGAGTAAATGTATTCTTCAGATTTTATGAAAATTGATTGGGGATTAGAAATATTATGTAATGAATAGTCAAAAACTGACTAAAGTCAAAATCTTAATTTTTATATCCTTTGTAATTACAAATTTGAATGATAAATTTTGTTAAATAAGCCTCGGAAATATTTGACAAATGCAAATTCATATGCACAATAAGGAGACCGTGTGAAGTGTATATATCTATAAATATAAATTTATATCTATAAATAAAATTATGATTTCAGATAAATCAATTATCTTTGGTTTATATTTGTAATTGATAAATAAAATTGAATGCAAATAACACATATAATATTTAATGTTCGAAATGCCGCAAAAAATATTTGAAATGAATCTAATTTGACACTGTTCATTTACTTTGAAATCAGGCATTGTAAAATATAATTATATAGTTATGTTACATTTTGATCAATGCACTTGCTTGCTACTATAGATTTAAATACAAACCATTTTAATTTTAGATATATTTGATATTTAAATTATAGTCAACTTTAATCATTCAAACATAATAGTGGTTAGAGTAGTAATTATAGCTACAAATAAAATCTTAAATGACACAAGTTATTAACTAATATAAATAAAAATTTTGAATTCTTTTACTCTGTCATTCTATTGACATTTTTCTTAAGATCCCTTGACTTAAAGCACAATTTGATATAGTCATTTTCTATTTGAAGTATTTAATTTTTATAATTTACTTATCACATAATATCTGAAAATTAAATTAGGAAAGAAAGTTATCGCCTACAAAAGTTAAATCTCAAGAGCGAATTATTTATATAACGACACATGTTCATAAATAATAAAATAAGCCTAAATTTTAGAAGGATTTTCTTATCTCACAATTGTTTTGAACTCAACAAGATATAATTAATATAATAATTAATATACATACTGAATAAAAACACACGACACAAAATTAAAACTTTTAAACATTGAATATGACATAATTTAAACTCTGCCTTCAATAAGATATAAGAATTACACAATTACTAAATGATATAAACATTACCATAACAGCCTAAAAAATATTTTGATAATCAAACGAAATCAGTATAGTCATATTTTAGTAGCGAAATAAAAAATATAGCATTCAAATAGTTGATTGATTCGCATAGTTAAAATATTATATCTTCCTTGTTGTGGTTCATTTTTACTTTTTACAAATGCAACCGTCGTTTGCAGGCCTTATCTGCGTCAACCATGTATGATTGAGCGCACGCGAGCATGAAATGGACGGACTTGTGAAGGTCTAGCATCATGCAATCGTTCCAAGCTTAATGGAAAGACATCTTGCTTTAGAGGATGAGATTTGTAGGACTTCACACCATTCCACAATTTTATTCACAGTCAACTGCAGTTGACGTTCAATGACACGCATGTTAAATCCTGTACATGACACGTTCGGATCGTCAACATATCGTGAAACAAATACGGAAGGTGGCAGCACGTTCAAGATTTGTGATACATGAATAATGAAGAGTATGACACTTAAAACACTGCCTTGAGGGACGCCTTCAGCCTGACTGAAGACATCAGAAAATGTAGTTCCCAACTTTTCTCGAAAATACCGCTTCGACAGAAAGTTCTTGAGAAAGATGGGTAATTTTCGACAGTCCCATGTCGTAGAGTGTCTTCAAAATTCCGTACCGCCATGTCCGATTGTAAGCCTTCTCAATATCAAAGAAGATAGAGACGAAAATGCACTTTCCAACAGTCACTTTTCCAGTCTAGTTGGAGGTTGTCTGGTTGTGCAGGATCCCTCACTTTTCTTTAATGTCGACTTCTTAGTAGAATTATCTATCTCACTTCACCAAAAAAGAGCCAGCAACAATATCTCCATTTAGAGCTCCTAATATAAACAAAATTTCAATTAACATTAATTGTAAACTAAACAATTTCAAAAGATCTCATTTTTGACATTGCATGCCTTATCTTTTAATATTATGCTTTATCTGTTTATGCTAAATTTTAGATTACAATGCTGATTAAGTTAATATTTCAGATTGCAGTGCTAATTCCATTAGACATTTTTAACATTAAGTAATATTGAAATACACAGACTGCAAATAAATAAAAGATTAAAATAAATTATTTTAAATTAAGAATAAACAGTTTATACAGTAAATTAACTAATTTATACATTTAGGGATACATTAGGGTTTAACTAATTTATACAGTAAAAACAATTTTTCAGAATAACTATTAAGTATGAAAAATAAAATTGCAAATACTACATATTTTTCAACTACTATACCAATCAATTATAAATATACTCAATATTTCAACTGGCTAATTGAAACTTAGATCAGCGCGACAATAGTAAGAAAAAATAATGGTCCACCAAAATTTTATTATTTTTGTAATTTGAAAGAGATTTCTAATAAAGGGAAGTTAATGTCTAACATAGGTATCTCTCATACTACCCACTTCTAGTTGACAACACAAAAGAATTCACAAACGCCCACATCATGAAAGCACATTACCAACCTACTTTTAGAGTGACTCCATGCAAAAATTTAAGTATGAATGATCTGAAGTAACTTTTGACCATTTTAGTTTCAGTACAATAGTTTTTAAACAGTTCAGCTCATAACTTTGTCAAAAGGTTAACATTTAAATACATTATCATGGCAAAGCATATTAAAGGTTTTAAACATAAAATTAAAATTTGAACTTTTCAGAGGCAGAACTTAGAAGTAAAAATATTGAAACATTTAAATCTGCATATACTTTTTACATTCATTAAAATCAATGAAGCATTCAGTTCCATTTTATAATTAATTTGTAACTATAATATGAAAACTTGCAAAAAGGCTTCACTAATTCAATTTATCAACAAACTGAATATCTTTATGTACACTGTATCACTTTTATGTACAAAGAAATATAATGAATTCAGGACTGCCAACTGCTATGTTTTTAGCAAAATGTGTTATTGATATTGTTAACTAAAACTTTCAGAATTCTGGGAATTTCGCAAACATCTTAAAAGCATCAATAAGGAGAAATTAAAACAAGAAAAAAAAACCTCCAGGCGAAATTAAAACAAAAACATTAAAGAACAGGACCAATTTAAAGAGTATAACTCGCAGCCATCCCAGCCAAATCTCTACTAGTCTTTCTTTTTTAAATAATAAATAAAATTTGTAAGCTTAAAATCTTTTAGGCATTTTGACAGTTGTAGCTGGTGTAATGGATCTTGACTCTGAAACATCACTAAATGTAGATTTATAAAGGATAAAATAACTATCGAATTTTTAAAAAAAATTCTATAATAGTTTGCGTGTTGAATATGTCAAGAACAAGAAAAACATACCTCTATTGAAATAAAAATAATAGGCTGTTTTCCAAATCATTTCTGAAAAAAAAAAATTTATTTAGAAATTATACAATTACAAAATATATGTACACTATTAACTAGGCAGTAATATCAAACTTTTAAGTATCAACTACTTTGTTTTTAAAATGTTATTTTAGTTTAACTGAAACTTCATGGTACCAACAGTTAATAAAATATAATTATAATTAAATGCTTTAAAATAAAATTAAACATTAAAAATAACAAAAGAATTTGAGATTAACACTTAATTATATAACGCGAAGTTTCCAAATATTATATAAAACTAAACAAACAATTTATTAATTTGTCAATAACGGTGATATTAATGAGAATTTATGTAAAAAGAGAATTATTTCAATTAAAGTTTCATTAAGAAACCCAGGAAAAAACATTAAAAATACTTTCTTCTCATGCAATGGAGTCTCAATGCAATGAACCCCATATCAAATGCACATGCAGTAATAATTCAAGAATAATATATATGTCTTGATTACTTTAAATATTACTGAAGCATACGTTTTAACATTATTGTAACTAACAAAGATGCAAATAAAAGCAAGAAATAAAGATAAAAATACACTTACTAAAATATAACGCCATTTTTCCCACGATGCTTCCATGATGTAAACAAGATTCGTTGGCTGTGAAGTTCAGACAGAGAAACGGAAAGAACTAGAAAAACTGAGCTGTATAGATCAGCTAGCGTGATATAGATTTAACGAACGAATTCATCGCTTCACGCTAGCTCGATGGATTTAACGAACGACTAAAATTCGATTCTCGTCTTTTCGTTTCTGAATTAATCGCTCTTTTTCTCTTTTATAGATTCAATTGAATTAACTATATAGTAACAAAACAAATTTATTTATTTCATTCGAAAAAAAGTTTAGTTTGTTTTATGATTTAAATTTATTAATCACAAATTTCAAAAACGGACTGAAATTTATAAATTAATGAAGGAGAGTTTTATGTTTGAAAATAAAAAGTTGAGATTTTATATCAATTTTTAATTTATGTAAACATATTTCCTTTGCTACGAAGTTGTTTTTGTTTGAAACCTGAACTAATTAATTTATTTCTCGAATTGATAAATTAGTTTCGGTTGGGAATAACATTGTTCCAGAATAAATTCAAATATAATAAATAAATAAATAAATAAAAACATTTTATAATAAAATTTAACAATTAATAATATTCTTTTATCATCATGACTTTGATTAAAATAAATTTTGTAAATCAAAAAATAAATGAGTAAATAAATGATAAACGAATAAAAACACAATCTATTATTAAATTACTTTTCTTGGAAAATTACTAACATTTAAATGACTTTAAGCAGATTTTAAAGTAATTAAAATGTGTAAAAATCTTACTCAAAAACTTCCTTTTTCTTCAAAATTATAAAATGATTTTAGTATTTTTAAATATGTATTTTTTTCAATTAATGTATATAGAAAATATATGCTTTAACCGCCCTTTATATCGTATACGTAAAGAATTCTAATAAAAATCTAAGAAATTAAGTATTTGAAATAAGTATATAATAAAAAAAATAAATAAACGAAGTTTGATAATGTCAAAACTGTTAGATTTCCAGAAAAATATGTACTTACTAAGAATGAAGCTATATTTTAAAACTACTTTAAAACTCCCAGTATGCTTGAAAACTGGTATAAAAATTTCCAGTACGATTTTATATCTCGTGTCGAAATTTCCAGTATGATCCATACAGGTTTTAAATTTCTGATATAGTGCCATACTGGTTTTACACTTTCCAGTATGGAACTATATTGGTTTTAAAATTTCCCGTATGGTGTTATACTGGTTTTAAAATTTCCCGTGTGGTGTTATACTGGTTTTAAAATTTCCCGTATGGTGTTATACTGGTTTTAAAATTTCCCGTATGGTGCTATACTGGTTTTAAAATTTCCAGTATGGTGCCATACTGGTTTCAAAATTTCCAGTATGGTTATACTGGTTCTGGTATCATTTTTACTGGTTTTTGATACTGGTTTTAAGATTTTTTTCCAATAGGGCGGTTAGCCTACGTAGGGATTGAGGGTGCTTGGTATCGGACTTCGTTAAACATTTCTACCGTCAAATGCTCGACTTCACGCGCAGGTTGTTGGTCTACCAAAGCGGAGGATCAAAATTGCGATGGCATGTCTTCGGATCATCCTCAGAGATGCTTACCTGACAACCACCAATAGCCCATTGTGCAGCTTTAGTTCGACGTGAATGAAATACCTACCTATTAGTTTATTGTTTAAATTTACAGATGGTCGTTTCTTCTCTATATAAACGTAAATCATCTTATACTGAAAATGAAATAACATGATTCCAAAGGAATTTTTTGTTGAGTTATGTAAAAATAAAAAGATTATTTTCCTTTAACCCCTTCCTTCTCGCTCCCGTGAAAATGACTGGGTGAGTTTTCGCCCTCTATTTCTCGCTCCCGTGATATTGACGGGCTGTAGTGTTCAGTAGTAACGCACCAATAAGAATAAAACTAATTAATTTCTCATTTTACACACCTGATGGCAGTACCAGGATATTTTTAAGCTAATTGTAGATAGTTAGTTTATTTTAAACTAGTTGCAGCACTAATCAAATACGTAATACAAATACAAAAGCCAAAAAATAGGCACTTTTATGACTTTTCTTGAAAATTAACCGATCGTTAAGGGGTTAAACCTACCTCCTTTACAAGTTTGTTAGGAAAAAGATTTTCCTTTAAAACGAGTACTTCTGAAATTTTTTTTTATCAAACATTTGTTAAAAAAAAATTAGCTTGGTTATAACTTATTTTCATTACTTTATGCTTTTATTAAGAAATTAATCTTCAATAATATCTAAATTAGTAATAGCATTATGATAATTAATGTGCCATTTGTAATATATATATATATATATATATATATATATATATATATATATATATATATATATATATATATTTGTTCATGAAGCGTCAATAAAATTTTAAACTTACAAAAACACGAATTATTAAAAACATATTGCATTTACTCATTTGCTGAAGCATATTTTTGGGGGTGAGAGCATTACACACGTAAAATATTTTATTTAGTAAGTTAATATTTGAATTTTATTCGTGATGATTTTATTAACTTAAAATAAATATCAATTCCTGATTTCTAATTTTGTATTAATTTAACTATCATATTAATAAAGTTAAAATAGTTCTCCGTGTTAGATTTCTGAATTTGCACTATAGCGGGCTCCTCTACCGAACATATTTCACTTCATCAATGTTTCCTAAAATAAAAAATCCCCACAAGAACAAATTTTCCGTGCCTAAACCAGTTATTTCAGTTTTTTTTTCTTTTTCTTTTAATTATTATTAAGAAACTGGAGGAATGCTTGGATTATAGATTTCCGAAACTGCAACTATTATTATTATTGAATAGTTTTAAGGTTGCTTTAAATCTGAATATGATTGCTTCGAGCATAGATGTAAACAAGTGTTATCAGTCGCTGGATACGCGGTAAAATTGCCGGATTTACGGGTAATAACCGGGTTAAGGAAAATCTAGCCGGGTGGTTTCCCGGTACATCCATAGTTATATTTCTCGTTCAATAAAAACTAAATGTAAATCGGATAGATAGTTTCCATTATATATATCTGCTGCTGAAGTTCTTGGCTGTGTTTCTTGATTGCAACGGTTGCTACAGCAACGATTCTTTATTTCTACCATCAGTCTCCACGCCATCGCCAAAGGCAAAAAAAAAAATTCTTAAATCAAGAATTAGATCGTTTGTTAGGAAGATGCGAGATATAAGCAAGTTATTAAACAAAACATAATAAATTGTAAAGGACTTCATGCCTCATTAACCTTTTTTAATAACAATTCTAAATAGCTTATAGGAACTTTCCTATCATCTACATAAATGAAATATTTCTTTTGATACAGGTAAGCACATTGAAGTAATGTCTCTTAATAATATTATTTAATTACTCAAAAGCTGAAAAACTTTACTAGTTACTTTTATAACTTTATTTAATTTTTTTTTTAAATATAAAAACCACAATTAAATCCTGTAGGACTTTTCAAAATATAACCAGAATTAAGTTTTTCAATTTTATAATTTTAGTAAACTGGGAAAGCTTAGTATAGATATAATCATCACATTAAGCACATATAGACTATAATTGATAACAATATTGCCTTGCTCTAAATTAAAATAAAGGGACAAACTTTTTAGTTGAAATTAACCGGCATTAGGGATACAAGATGAGATTAGAATTTCCTTTCTTACGGCAATCGTCTCTAATTTATGATCCTGAAACAACTAGTGAAAAGGACAATAGGAAACCAAGTTGAAATACACTATCTAAAATTCAAACAAAGTTATAAAGATTTGTTATAGCAAAATTTTTAATATATAGACGTAAGGGGTAATAAATGTTGTGTGAAACCAAATCAAGCATTTTATCCAAAAAGTGAAACAAAATTTCAATATCCGCGATATTTTTATCTATTAGCAATCTACAAGCGCAATATTATCATAGGCTAAGCTTTCATTCACTTATCACTAATTCTCATACTTCCCATGAAGCCAGAAAGCTAAGTTTTGAACCATATGTGTTCTTTATGCGACAAATAAAAAAACTAGAAAAGTTTCATTTCGATATTTTGTAAATATCCGAGTAATTAGCCTATTTGACGGTAAGGCTAATATCAAAATGATTAAAATTAAATAATAACATTTTGAGCAAACGATTCTATAATTGGGACAATCTTATAATGTTCTTTTAACTATTGACTTAAACGTTTATTTCGGAACAAAATCTTCCTGCATTTTTCTAAGGAGTATTTAATAATTTAGCTGTAAAACATTTGAAAAGTAATTTTAACTTACGAAGTACAGTATTCGGAGCAAAAACACTAATCAACTATTTTGAATAAAAACACAAGAAATTGCCTTGATTTAATGCTCTATTAACTAGTTAACAAAAATGGTTTCATTATTATAAAAATTGATTTAGTTATGGCAGAGGAGAAACCAACAGAAAAGGACCCTCTTCAAGCTGTGAAAGAAGCTGAAGCTAGAATTCTTAAATTGCAAGGAGACGTTCAACATCTAAAACAAAGAATTCAGCTATTAGGTAACTAAACTAATCTTATAACTAATTTATGCAAAAAATATTTTTACTTGTAAATATAAAGAGTTGTATATTAAGAAATGCCCGAAACGTAAAATGTTGTATAGAAAGTAATTATTTCAAGGCCTTATGATATATATTTCAGAATCAGAAGAAAGAGCCGAAATAGAAGAAAGCAATAAGAAAATTAAAGATAATGAAGAGTTAATTAAGAAACTTAGAGTACAAGTTCAAGATTTACAGATTAGACGAAACAAAGGCCTAGAAGTAATTTATTTTTTGTTTAAGTTAGTTGCAGCAATCTGCTAAGGAAGCGATTTTTTTTTTTTTACATATTTACACAATAATTAGTAATAATATTTTCGTGAACAGATGACGTTGTTGGAAATTTAAAAAATGCATTTTGTGGTATATCAGATCATTCCAACTGAAAAATTTACTCAGGCGTCTATCAATTTGGTCCTCAGTTTTCATCTGTTTTATTATTAATTATGAAACCTTGTTATATATTTTTTTCGCATTGCCAGTACTGTGTAAATAATCGTGAAACTTGATGGAAATAAATCCTCGATTCCAAAGCAGAACGCTTTTAACTTTATAATTCCTTTCGTTCTTGTTCAACAATTCATGGAGAGAATTTTCGAGACATTCGTAAAATGTTTGAAAAGGGTAGAAATTTTAAAAATGTAAGTAGTAATATATATATATATATATATATGCATACAATGTTCTCCCTAAGCGTTTTTTTTTTTTAATGCTACCTGCCCCTTTCACCCAATAGATGAGCCCTCTTTGATAAAATAAGCCGCCATCCCTACAAACACTCCTTTTTTTATACATAATCCATTTTGAAAAACACTAATTCACTGTTTAAATAATTATTACACTCTAGTAAAATTATCTGTGTTTATAAGTATCATTATGATTACTATTATACAAATATTTACTCGGTTAGGATTATTCTCAACTGGTAAAATTTTTATGAGTATCTTTTTTAGGGGACATATTAATAAATTTTTTAAAACAAATATTCGCTTTTTAAAAAAAAAAAACATATCTTTAAATGTTTATTTTTTCATGATTTTCAGTTTAAATTATAGAAAAAAGCTTTCAAGTTATTTATAAATTAATCATTTTTTGTTAGTTTTTCTTTTTGAGAAAAAAAAAAAAAAACATGCACAGAGATTGTTTTTTAGAATGCCTTTAACTATTTTTATAAACTACAAATTTTCCTCCTATTTTTATAAATAGAGAAAATTACTTTTTGAAATACTACTCACATAAAATAGTATAACATTACGCTAGACATAAAATAAATAGTACACATAAAACTTGATATAAAAACCAGAGCCTCTTTAACTCCTTATCTTTCAAAGTCTGCCTTTTATAGTAAAAAAAAGATATTTTTTATTTTTAGTATACGAAAAAGCATAACAATCAAATTTAATGTTGCTCAAATTAATTCGAACATTATTCTTTTAAAACTAACGAGGTATATATTCATTTTTTTCATTTATCTATTAAGTAAGCTTAAATTAACAATATTTTTTAGTGTTTTATGAAATTCAAGAAGTTACAATAGATCACAACTTCTTCATTGTAGTTATTTTCTCTGTTGCTTAAATACTCTAGAGCAGAACAAAATCCTAATGTTGTTTCTTTCTCTCTTTTTTTTTAAAAAAAAATTTTTTTAGGGCGATGAGGATGTCATTGCAGAATCTTTTAGGAGACATTCACGAGAAATTGGAATTCTCGCAAGAAAAACAGGTCCGGTAAGGTCTTATTCCAATATATATTGCAATAAGAGGATAGAATTAAAATGTTTTTATACACTTTATTGTTAACATTTCAAAAAAGTCCTTTTGCACAAAAATGCATAATTTATAAATAAAAAAACAAAATTTCAAGAATGGTATGATGATTTTATTTATTGGAATCATAATTGCGATTATGTAACATATAATGTTTTTCATTTCTAAAGATACATAATTAAATTATTATTGCAGCTAACTTCAACTGTGTTATCTAAAATAACCTTTATTTAAGGAAGCTGTAGAAATTCTGGACGGCAAAGTGTTGGATCTTATAAAAAAAAGTAACGCTTTAACATATGAGATAAAAATGAAGGAAAAAGAATTAGCAAAATACAAAAAAGAGGCGAGAGATATAGCTTGGAATATGTACAACGAATTTGAACTTGAACGAGCTGAATCAGAAACAGAACGAGTAAGTTGATAGTTATTTAACTGTACTTTCTAAATACGTTTTATCTTGTGTAATTCTCAAGATCGTTGTGAATTTCCGGTTTATCAATAATGTTTTTTAGTTGATTTTCCAACTAATTTATTTGTAGTCAAAAAATTTCCTTTAACATATCTCCTTTTATTGCCATTTGTGACTTAAAATATTATGTAGTGCTTTTTTTTGTTGACAATTTTCAGGTCCAGAGCTGCCTTACATTTCTTGCTTTTGAATAAACAATATACGCCAGTGTTATCCAAAAAATAATTTTGTTCCTTAATAATAAAATTTTTTTTTCAAAAAAAAAGCATTTAGTGTTGCAAATTAAAAAATATTGTTTTCTGTTTTAATCATATAGATAAATGCAAGGCATGGCTCCTGAAGGCAGCGTTTTACTCATTTCCATTCATAGAAATCATAAAAAATAAAAATAGGATATTCTTAAATATTTTTACATGGTTATTTAATTGGGTTTATCTTAAATCCCAAAATCTTTACATTTTTATACCTCATAAACATTTAACGATCATTCACTATTTGAAAATAAAATCAAAATAATAATTTAATAAATTTTATGCTATCAGTGCAAATTTAGTTCGAAGAAAGGAGAAAAAATTATTACATCGATTTTTATAAACTAGGTGAAAATCTAACGGGATTCAAATAAGTGATCCATTATCTTAAGGTTCCTACAAAAAAAATATATATATATATTCAAAGGATGTCCGGAAGAAGTCTATAGCGAAGGTTCCGCATAGGTCTAATTGATATCATGGATCCATATAAAAAGAGTAAAAATTTAGACTTTAAACAAATATGTTACAGATATTTTAGTTTATATTTTTTCCTCCCCATGAGTACACGGCGCAGCCCCTTGATGTATGTAAAATCGAGGCATGAATTACTGAGTAGTCATAAATTTGTGCCTTTTAAACTACAGTATATATGTATAGATATTTAAAATATAATTCATTTTCTTATAAGTTTTTGTTGCCATAATGCTTTTACATAATGCAATTTTAAAATAGATTGCAGTCGTTTAAAAATGTGAATAAATAATATCAAATTAGTAACAGGTTTTTCTTTTTTATATTTTATAGTAGTGCAATTTAGTAAAATTTTCTTTAAAAAAATATTTTTGTTTAAATTAATATTTGTGTAGTCCTTTATTACTTATTGTTATGATTTATTTTTTGAGAACTTCATAAACTATATCAACGTTATAGTTTACGCAGTCCTTTGACACAACGATTAAAAAAAATTTCAGTTATGGAACCCTAAGCGATCGAACTAATTTTAACGGAAACGTGACATTTAAAAAAAGTTCATCAGCAGTTGTGTACATGCTAAAAATTAAGTTGCACTAAAATAACTGTCTTAAAATTTGGTTTAATGCTCGGCAGTTAAATTTGCAAGTCTGCAGCAACGTTTAGTCTAATAGTTACTGACGTATACATAAATCAAACATAATTCTTTATATTTAAAATTGGTTACTTCATTTTAAAGTTCGATGAGAAATTAAAGAATACCATCAGTACTTCTTTTTTGAGACTTTATCATTTTAGTAATTCATTCAATTTATTCTTATTGAAAAAAAAACTATTTTTAAATTTGCTTTTTCTTTCTTACAGGCATTTTACTTAATTCACAAAATTTCATAAAAATAACATAAATATTAAAAAAAAATATTTATTGCATTTACAGGTTTCAAAAATAATAACTGATTAAAAAAAGTTGTAACTCATGGAACACCTGTGACCTACCCAAGGAACTCTTTGGTTCCATGGAACACCTTTGAGAACCACTGCTTGAAGAGGCACCCCTTGCTTAAATTTTTTGTTTTATGTTATGTCTTTGTTGATTTTTTTTTGTCAAAATGTTTGCCAAACTAATTAAATAAAAAACATTAATTTCTAGACTTCCAATTTTTAAAGAATATCAAAATTCTTTTGATTTAATCTTATTGATTTAGTTTTCTTCTTGTCCACATATAAGTCTTTACTACTATTTAAACATTTATAAATTGTCCAGTTTTAAGAAGTAATTGAATAAGCACTTTTTAAGAGATCATAAAAAAACTAAGACAAATATGTTTTATTTGTTTTAGATACATATTAATTAACTTAGATGTTGAAACATTTGTGTTAATTTTATTTTTATATTTGCAGAGAGTTCGAGAGATGGAGAATGATTATCAAAAGGTTGAAAAGAATTTAATAGAATGCCAAATTATACAGTCAAAATACAAAGCAATACGGGAGCAATTACAAAGAGTGGGTCTTCTCTAAATATTCTTGAGTAATAAAATATTTTGTTCAATTAACTAAGGAAAGTAATGCTATTTTGACTTTAACCTTTATATCATAAGTCTAATTCTCAAAAATTTATGCATAAAATAATTTGAAAATTTCATACATGAGCATGCTTAGAGAATACAGAAAATTTGTCTCAACTAAATATAGTAAAGCACAATGCAATGAATAAAACACAATTAAAAGTACGAAATTGACTTACGAATATCCATTTCTGTAATTTTATTTGTGCTTTATTCATATCGTTTTTTGCTTTATTCTATTAGTCTACATAGTGCAAAGTATGCCTTATCCATTTCTTGAAAATTCTTACATAATTATCTAAAATAAAATTAAACATTAACTGAGAGATTTGATATGAACACTGAATTAAACGTCTAAAAATTGATTACAAACCAAGCAAGGAAAAAAAAAATCAGGCAGGCATCTTAGCCTTATTTCTTGTAATGAGTGGCTTGTACTGATTTTTTTTTATTGTTATGAAAATAATTTTTATGGTTATTATTTCATAGCTGTTGTTTGAAACACTGATATAACCAAATAGTTTTTAAATTTTACTTCAGTTTCTTTTTTGCACTTAATTTGGGTCACATGTATCAACTGAAGATGTTATTGTTTTGAGGGTGTTCTCAAAAAGTCAAATGCACATTGTAAAATATTTCTAACTTTCAATGAATGAGTTTAATTTCATAAAAAAATGAACTGAAATCACCTTTTCATTTTTTTTTAATGAATTAGATTTCCTTTTTTTCATTCATAAATGACAAACAATTTTATTTTAAAATTTGTCTCCCATAGGAACTATTAGTTTACCCTACCTTACTTGAAGAACTCGAAGAAAAATCTCGAGAGCAGAAAGAGGATCTCAACAAACTCATGGCAAGTGAAGAAAAGGCTCATGAAAGACGAGAGATGGCTCGAAAAGAACTGACAAAAGCAGAAGCTGAAGCTTTAAAAGCCAGACAAGAAAAAGAACGCATAGTCAGCGAATACAGCAAAGCTTTGAAACCAAAACAAATCACCACTGAAGTAAATTTAAAATTTAATTTTCCTTTAACAACCGTTATAAAAGACAACCTATAAGTTCCGGTATATTTTGTGATACATCATTGTGATAACTATCAACTTATTTAAATTCCTTACCCCTAGTTTTTGTAATTTTTAAAAAGTGTTATATAGATCTAGAAGCTTTCCAAAAATAAAATTTCGAAAATCTTTCCTATTTTTAGTTTGAGAAAATGTTTATATGATAAAATTATGTCAGTAAATGACATATATCATATTCTAAACTTACATATATTTATTTTTGGTATATTATTTAATTTTTAATTAATTGAAAACGTTAGTTTATTATACAAACTGGGCACATTTTTTAATTTCAATTATTGTAATTTTCAGATGCAATCAATGGAACTTAGAGAATCAGAAGCTGCTGAAGAATGGCGAAAATTAAGAGCTAGTCAAGAATCTGAACTGGAAAATCTTCATAAGGCATTTGAGAAGATAAAAGAAGCCATAGGAATTTCTGATATTAATGTAGGCTGCCTTTATGACTTATTTATCAGAAGGTTTTTAGAATAAAACAACAGTATAGTAGTTATGACTTTAGCTTTAACCCTTTGATAGTAAAGCAGTAATTCTTTTAAATAACTTGTGAAAAAATCAGTCTATTGTACCAAAAAAAAATGTACACCCAGAATTGTATTTTGTTAAAGGGTTAAAAGAAATATTTTATACAAGACACATAGATATTATATTGTATATAAATACACAAATGTTCTATTATTTTTTTTTTACTTACTTCATAACTCATTTTTTATTTACTTCATTAATTTGTTGAATAAAATTAAACTTTCCAGAAACTATTGTACAACAGTGCTACTGCCTCTATAAATATCAAGCTTTTCTTCAAAAGCAATTTTTTCAACAAATAACTAATCTTTTCACTTCATAAAATAAATTATAAGAAAAATCTAAATCAATTTTCTTTCAGTTATGTGGAATTTTTTTTTAGGATGCAGAAGCAAGATTTATTTCCCAAAAAGCAACAGAAGAAGAGCTATCACAACTATTAGCAAGTGCAGAGCAGAGGTTAAATGATTTGAAAGACGAAGCTGCAGAGCTTCGAATAAAAAATGAGAGTTTACGAGGTGCAAAGTTGTCTACACCTCAAGTGTAAGTATTTAGGGAATTTTTATACGTCATATATAATTCTTGCACGTCTCATGTTTAAATGTTAAAAAGGATTCAAAATTGTTCAATTCAATTTTATATTTTCATGAAAAATAGGATAGAATTTTTTTCTAAGCAAGAATGTTCAGCAGAAAATATTTGGCTTCAATATTTTGTAAGAAGCGCATTGTTTATTCAATAGCTTAAATGCTACCTTTATGCTCATTCTTTTAAATTCATGTCAGATACATGACAGTTTGAATTTTTAACTTACTAGGGAAGTACACTTCTTAAAAATTCATATTAAAACAAAGTTGTGCTTAAATTAAAGAGTATTATTGAAAACCTTGGATAGAGTACAAATTAGCCACCAGGTTATTTACTTTTAAACTAACGAAACCTTTAAGCTGATATGTATTCGCGGTATAACAATTAGGCTGTTCCACTTTTGCCAGAGAGATCCAGGGTTTAATCTCAGCTGGTAGGACAGAATTTTGTCTTTAATTTTCTTTTCTGAAAAGTTGATAACTATTTATTTATGCAATTTCAAAATTATTATTTCTTTATTGATATATTTTTTTAAAGTAAATTTTTTGTGAAACAAAAAATTATTAAATTATTAATTTTAATTGAAGTTTATGGATAATTTTTAAAAAAAAAAATCAAAAAATTTTAATTTATATTTTTAATTAAAATTTTTTGAAATTATCCATATATTTTAATTAAAAAAATTGAATATCTATATTTTCTTTGTTTTTAAAATTTTTAAATTAAATTAAACATTAAATAGTTATCAACCTTTTAAGGAAAAAAAATTAGTTGAAATTTAATCCTCCCAGCCGGGATTAGAACCTGGATCTCTCTGGTAGAAGGTGGATGTACCATGAATACTGGAAAGTTTTTGTTAGCTTAAAAGTAAATAAACTAAAACTCATTGGGCCCTAGGGCAACTAGGGGCAGATCTGGGGCCTAATTTATACTCTATCCAAGGTTTTCAAACATGCTCTTTAATTTCAGCTTAACATTTTTTCAGTTTAACAGCTTAACATTGGAAATTTTCGGCAGGCGTAATTCCCTAGAAATAAATGCATACACAAATAGTTAGAGTAAAGACTATGTCAGTTAATAGAAGCTAACACTAGAACTTATTAGATTTTTAATTAAGTCTAATTAAACAGTTAGTGTGGCATAAGAAACAACAATAAAAACATTATAAAACAAGTTACACAACAGTATTTGAAATGGTAGCTTCATAATGCAACGACTCATATAAATAAACAGTTTCTTTTTAACGCAACATTGAAATGTACAAAATCGTCATTATGATTTGTTTTTACACGTTTGATGAATCAAATATCAATTCATATACAAGAATTATTTTGAATCTCAATCTATATTCACGCAATATATATGAATCACACATCTTTATTTAGTTTTCAAGAGATTTTGAATAACATTCAATCAGTATTATTTACGATTCTGAAAAATCACAATATACAGGTTAAAAATATTTTGAATTAATTAATTTCCTGAGATATGTTGGGTTATGCATCTGGAGAGGTATTGGAAAACCAAGAGCGTCAAATAATCAGTGTTCTACTGTCTTTCACAAACACAAAACAATGAATAATAAAATAGCTAATAAAATTCTCATACATTAATAATTTCTCCTTTTAAATTTAGAGTTTTAGAACAAAGACTAAAAGAAGCAGAATCTAAACAGGAAGAACAATTGAAGAGGAGAGAAATGGCTGAGGCTGAACTTGAGAGAATAAAAACTTTGTATGCAGATATAAAATCTGGCTTATGGCAACAGCTTCAACTCATGGAAAAGTATTTGAAAGAGGTAGTAAGTATAGTACGTTTCTTAAAGCAAAAATGTAAACAAATAAAAAAATAATAAAATAAAATGTAAAAAAATAATTGAGAAAAATATTATAAAAAGTGATGTTTTAAAAAAAATGCTAAGTTTAGTAAAATAATTAATTTAATTCTAGATAACTAAACTTAAATCAGTGGTACCCTATAATTAAATCATTTGACTCATAATCTATTAAGTATGTATTTTTATATTTCTTTTACTTATGTCAAACAAATCAGTTTAAACTAACTGCCTCCTTAATTACCAGAGTTATTTTGAATTGGCATATCATTATTGTACCTAATAAATATGTCTAATAATTGTTCCAACAATTATTATCCTAAGAAAACACCTGCATAGCAGGAATTGTCAGAATGATTTGTTTTATCTATTTGGCATAGGAAAAGAAAATATCTTAAGTTTGTCAAGTTTTGTGTAAGCATTTTTATGTTGAATGCTAAGACCAGACTGGATAAGTGTTTTGCACGTAACACTACTGATATGACATTGAAACAGGAAATGATGCAATACAGATATTTTTTTTTAAGATATTTTGAAAAAGTGGAATTTCAATTAATTCTTCTGTAAGTAGCTATATGAAAAGACAATATTTTAAATTATTTGGACCCATCCCCTCTGGAGATCATTTAAGCAAACTCAGTATAGTGAACAGTTGATCAAAATGATTCTTTTTTCGCTTGTAAAAAATTAAAAATTCAACTTAACCTCTTATGACATTTGGAAATTTCAAATTTTAGTTAAGAATAACATTTTATACTGTGAACTTAGTACATAAATAAAGAAATATATTTTAGCTTTAAGACACTTGAAGAATTATGTAGTTGATAAAAAATAAAAAAAGTATAATAGAACAGAAAAATATTACAGAATAAACAAAACAAATTATAAAATTATTTTGCATTTTCTTTTTCTCCAAAAAAAACTAATACAAAGCAGTTAAAAATACTGATATATTTATGTGAAAATATTGGTAAAATTAGAGATCATTTTTAAAGATGTTAAAGCTTTATGTTAACATCTATTAGACAAATGTTCAGTTATAGGGTAAAGAAACCACTGATTATGAATCCTATTGCAATAATTTCACAATTGTTTTATAGACATGTAAACTTTCATTTTATTTTTTGTATTAGAGGGATAAAAAATATTTATTAAGATGAAGGAATTTATTTTAACACTAATTTGCATTTAAGTTTGCTTAGATAATTGTAATAAAACACAAAATACACACAAACACTAAAAACATTACGTTATAAATACGTTTTTTGAGAAGATTAAAAAAAACATGATATCATTATAGAGTAATGAAGAGGAAACAGCTCCAGATGCAAAAGCCATAGTCATAGTTTCGAAAATTGAACAATACTTGGAGAGAATTTCTGATACATTGAAAGATCAAGATTTAGAGGAACTCAAAGCTAAATTAAAGGATGAACAAGTATATATAAATTCTTTCACTAAATTCAATTGCAGATGTTATTATGCATTTTTAAAATGATCTCAAGAAAAATAATTTGGATAAGATGGAAATTTGTTTTTGAGATTAACAACAGATATTTATTAAATCTTAACTTTTTTCAGTTATTTACATATAGTAATAAAAACTATAATTATAAAAAAGTATATCTTTTTTTAAAATATAAGTTGCTCAACAATTTTTAAGGAAAATATAATGATGTAATATCTCAAATAAAAAGATGACAAATATTTTTTAAGCAAATTCAGCAGAAAATCTATTTATGAAATTTTAGAGATTTTTCAAACAGATAAAGACTTAGTATAATGCATACTTTAATGTTTGATTTAAAATTATTTTGACCATAACATTTCTATAAAGAAAATATGTTTACAAAAGACACGATAATCATACTATAATTTTTTTTTTACATAATGCTGATATTTTAATAGTATTTGATTAGTATTACATTACTTTTTTTAATATTGTAAAAAGCAAGAATTTTGGGGTAATAGCTTTTCATTTAATAATGGTATTGATTTAAATGTTGTTTAACAATTTATATTAAAGAAACAAATATTATGAACAGTGATTACTAATCAAGTTCTTTCCTATTAGTTCCTACAAAAAATTGAGCCTCCAAAACTAGTGCCCTCTGCGGGAGCAGCTAGAAAATTGAAGGCAACAGGTAAATGATTTATTAATTTTAATCATTCAATCTAATTTTAATTATTTTTATTTATATATAAAAAAAAACAATCCTAAACATTCAAAAAAATTTTTAAATATTGTGAAGTTTGCAGTTACTTACAAATAACACACAAGCTATAAAGTGTTCATATTGTTAAAGCATGTCCTAAATATATGTGATTAACAAAAAATTACAATTCGCATAAATATTTTAAAAATCTCATAGGCTTTTCTACTTTCTTAAAAACATAAAAAAATTTATTTCCCATCCTAATTGACTTTGGATTAACTGGGGCTTTAATGTTTCAGTTTTTATAATATTGCATCAAAACAATCTTCACATGTTTCTGTTATTTAACAGTGAGTTTCAAAAACTTTACATTAATTCCTGAAAATCTCCTTTGTAAAGAAGTTGTATGTTTTATAAATATTTTATTTTTATTCCTCATTTCCTGATATTTTATGCTAGTTATTTTTTTATCATTATTTATTAGGCTGCTGTATGTGCACATTTCCAGTGGAATTAAAAATAATTCAATAAGATGTTTAAAAAAACTGCTTATTGCATTACGTTTAGATCAAAACAACTTAACTATAACTTGTGCACAATCCATAATAAACAAACTTATTACATTATTAATTTATTTTTTATGTCACAAAGAAAACAATAATGAAACTTAGTAACCTAAGTAATTTTAATAGGTAAGAATTTTATAAGTTGCTACATAATATTAACATAATTATTAGCTAGTAAATATAATAACTAATCAAATGTTTTTAAATAAATAGTTAAATTCTAATCTTTAATCTAAAATTACACAGCTAATTGCCAAAACTATGTGCATTTTTCACAGAAATTAAAATGTATTTTTTCTTTTTCTTATTGTAGAAGAAGAAGAATCTAGCGATGATGAAGATTTTGAAAAGAAAAGAACTGCCCTTAAAGAAGAAGCCCAAGTTTATGCAGAAATGAAAAAGAAGCAACAGGGACGAGGTCGAATGATGATGTTATAAAATATTACTATACATTCCTTTTACAATTAAAAAGGTATTTCAAAGAACTTTTGCAGTAACATTTATTCAAATCAAAGATTAAGAAAAAGCGGATATCAGTAAGGTTAAGTATTTTCAGTAAGGTTGAATATAAATTTGTTTGTGATTAAAAATTTTTATTTCGATGCAACAACTGTATTGTATCGAAACTTAACTTACAGAGAAAGCCTGCTTATTAAATTTATTAAATAATACAAAAAAAAATTATTACTTTTTATTGAGTTTATAATTTTTGTACTAAATGTGAAGGTAATTAAATATTGTTTTTTTTAAACTTAAATCATTATATGTATATAGTCTAAATTTGAAACCAAAAACTTATTAAAAGTAAGAAAAATTTCAAATTGCCAAAAATCATAAATAAGATACGGAAAAATAATAACACTATACACTGGACAAAAAAGTAACATAATAAAATAGAAACAACGACATTTGAAAAAAGTATCCTTTGTTTTTGTTCAAGGATAAAATATGCTTGGTAAATTATGATACGAAATGGAAAATAACTTTAAATGTTTCTTCTCGCAATATTAAATAAATTTAAGTATTTTCTGCTGGAAACCAAATAAATTGGCTGTAATTTGGCTCAAAGTAGTCATGTAACTTATTTAAAAAAAAGGGAAAAAACTGCTAGTAAAACCACTTCATTTTTAAAATTTTTAGAAGAGTGATATAAATGTGACTACCTTATTTTATTTACAGTTATAACATATGCATTAACAAGTAAAAAATTAGGTACAACAGTAAATTTTCAAAAAGTATTAAAATTTTAAAGCTTTTAATATTCTTAAATGTAAACTAACCATCACAATTACTCAATAACTGTTAATATGTTTCAGTAGTCAAAGATATTTTACTACTCCCAACACAAGCCAGAAATGTTATAATTCTTAAACCACTTTTTTTCAATCTTTTTCAATTAGATTAAAAAAGTTATGAAATTGAAAATAGCTCTATTATCCAACAAGGAATTTGGATAACTAAATGAGTAGATTAGTTCCGAATTCTATTAGAGACTTCTCTCCCCAGCATGTATAGTTGAAAGATTTAAGAGTAAAGCATTAATGAAAGGATTTAAATGTTATTTTATTATATTTAATAATATTTAAAAATTTTATAGGAAAGTATAAAAAAAAAAAAAAAAAACGATAAAAGTTTTAAGATTAGAAATCTATCAATTATAAGGAAATTAAAGTTTATTGCTTGCCAAATTGGTTTATGCTTAAAAAAATAACTTCACTGCACATATAAAATAATACTAACGCTGACAAAACAAAATTATTTAATAAAGGAATAAATCAGTACAAAAATTTAGTGTATTACTTTTTATTATCAGGTATTACTGGTTCTATATGGTACAGCATTTTATCGTCATAAGAAATTGGACAAGGGGCCCCAGACATTAGATCTTTACCATCTAATGATTTTGGAAAAGCTATTACATCAACAATAGATCTGCAACCACACATAATGGCTAATATTCTATCAATTCCTAAAAATAAAGATATAGAATAATTTGTCAACATTTAAATAAAAAAGCTTTTAATAGAGCGTGATAACATTAATTTTAGAAACATGCTTTCCAGATCAGACAGTTTCCCAGGCAGTTTTAATTTCAAATTAAGCTTTAATAAAGCCATATTATCTTCACAGATATTTTTAAACGTAAATATGCGTATTCTCATTGGTCCAAATATCAATTCAATTTCAAGATATTTAAACTTATTAAAAACTTAATTCTAAAACAATTTTTAATAAATTTGAATGATGTTGAATATTTTTTATCATCTTCCTTAGAACATATATTTTAATTTTTTAAAAGAAAATATAGCAAACCTTATAAATAGTAATCTATATTCTCACAGACTAAAATCAGTTCACCAATGGTGGCTCTGCATTAAACTTATATAAATTATGAGAGAAAATATACACACTTAAGATTGGACAAGTTAAGTTATCCTATTAAGCTGTTAACCAGCTATATCTCAACATTGAGAATATAAAATTTTTAACAATGTGGCTTTAACATAGTTTAATAAAAGTGTTAAGCAATCAAATATTAATTTGAAATACCTATCAAACATGTTGTAGAAGTGTTAAGATTGCTTTTAACTTTTCAACTGTAATTGAACTTTTCAACATCATAAGATTAATTAATTTATTTTGATTAATTATATATTATTATCTTCAACAGATTAAAACTGTGATAAAACAGTGTACTTTAGATATGTGAAAAGGGTGCAGATCAACACATGTAAATACACATGATCTCAAACAAATGTGATTTTTTATTATCCTAACCAAGTGTGTAAGCAATTATGGTGTTTTTGGTATCTATAAGTTAAGGATTTTTAGAGAACTTCACATGACATTAATCATTTTGTTGTCTTTTGTCAGTCTATGCAAACATCATCTCCAACAATAAAGTGATTTCACACAATAGATTGATTCAAAAATTTGTACATTTATTGCTATTTTAACCATAAAGATGTTACAGATTTTTTTTTAGCTGAGGGGACATTGATGGGAATGGCTACTTCTTGTTACATAATAGATTTTTGTCATCCTGCTTTAAAATATATTAAAGTTTCTTTTCAAATAGCAGTTTACTTCGATTCCACTGTATTTAGAATTTTTTTTTCATTTTGTTATGATTAATATTTTAACAGAATATTCTAACATAAAAGTATGATAATTATATATTTTTTTAAACAAAATTATTTATAGATATTTCTTGAATAGTAAGTAAAAAAACAAACAAACAAAGATAAATGAGAGGCCAACACAGGGGTTGGCGAGTGGAGCTGCTTAGTATAGTTAAACAATCAATTCGAGTTAATAATAAAATTTCTGCATTAAGTATAAAATGAAGTTACAACTATTACCTAAAGCAATACCACCATGAGGAGGGCAACCAAAACTCAAAGCATCGAGCATATGTTGCAGTTCAGCAGAATTTTCCTGACAAAATAATGGAAAAATAATGAGATTCACGAGACATAAAATAGTAAGCCATCATACAGATAACTTGCATAAAAAATGCGTTTTATTAACTAAGTCTTCAAAACACGAGCATCATTTCATATATTTATCCATATGATATGCAGGTGTTTTGCAAATCAATTCAGCATTAACAGGAATTTTTTAAATAACTATGGAATTAATCATTTTTGTTTTACAATTTAAACTATAAAAAATTATTTTCTACACAGGTTAAAAAAAATTAAATCAATTTGTTGCATATATACATCCCAATGTATTGTAGAGGTAAAAAAAAATGAGAAAAGATTATAAAAATAATGCAGTTACTGCTTATATTTAAAAAGCAATCATACTATAATAATAATAATTTAACAATGCACCCTCTTTTAAAAAATTAAGGAAAAGTACTCTTACTGACTATGTGATCACAACTCTTTATCGGTTAATGAAAGAAACTCTATTTTCGAGAGACTACAGATCTCAGATCTTAATGCGATAAAACGAACTACAATAATTTTTAATGCGAACTATGAAAGAAACGAGTTAATAAGAAACAATATTTTCAGACAGAGTCAGATGAATTTTCTAACTTTTACAATTTTGCTGGTAGTATCATCAAAAACTGTTTTTTAAACCGATAAACATATTTTGAACTAGAGTCTTATAGCTGTTGCACTAACAGAGGGATCTTGAAAAATTATGTGCAAAAAATTCATTTAAAGAATTTCTTTCTGGTTGACTCAAGAATGTCTCTTGATGGAAAAAAAAAGTTGAACATAATTGTTTTTTTCTGTTTGTCAAAACCTTAAATACTGAAACTTTTTATCACTAAATTTCTTTGAGCACATAGAAATTTGAAATTATACTGTACATTTCATTTTATAGTTAAACTGAATTAGTCTTTCCGTATCTTATTGTTCTGAAATTGACCAAATCAGTGTATAAAGATAAAAAAAGATTTATGAGTACCAAATTGCAGTAGTAATAGAAAAACGGCATAAATTATCAAGAATAAATTTTAAAAACAGTAAATAGTTTCACATGCTTGCTGAATTTAAAACTGCTGAAATTAAAAACTTACATTATGTGTTAAAATGCGGCCTAACCTTGAAAAAAAAAACAACAACTTCATAATTGTATAAATTAGTCTGTTCTTATTTTATTGTTCTGCAGCTGATTAAGTCAGCGAATAAAAATGAGAAAAAAAAATGGATTTCAGTGTAACAAATTGAAATAGTAATAGAAAACAGCATAAATTATCAAGAATAAGTCTTAAAAAAAGTTAATTGTTTTGCACGTTTTTATACCTGTAAGAAAAAAAAACTAATCAGTATTCTTAAGGATAAGTAAGGTAAAAACATTTTTAACTACAATTAATAAATGTTAATAAAAATTGAGAAAAATTTCCTTTAAATAATTTCTTTCTAAAAAGAAAAGACATATTTACTCCTAGTATATCTTCAAGTATATACTTCTGAAGTGTGGCATCATGTACACGTATAGATCCACCTCCTATTTCTTGACCATTTAGAACCAAGTCATAATGTTGACTTCGTACCTAGACCATGAGACAAAATAGGAAAATATAAGAAGCTAGATTTTAAAACAAACACAAAATTCTTTGACAAATCTTTCCTTACTTGTCAATGTTTATACCAAACACAGTAGAACACAATTTATACCTTGTACAAACCAATTAACTGTATTGGTGGTATAGGGAATTTATACTAAGGATCTCCCAGAAAATAGCTTAGCTAATAAGCATTATGATAACAGTGATAACATTTATGAGAATTTTATTTCAAACAACTTTAAAAAAACTTTGTACAATTATTCTTACATTTTAATATCACAATGAAATTATTGAACATGCATGCAAAATAGGCAATATACGGTAATAAAGTATTATATTTTATATACAACTAATGCACTGTATCATATCTTTACTAGTGCATTGTATCACACCACTAGTGCACTGTATCTAGTGCTTTGCATCATAGCATTGCATCAGCTTACTACTTAATTAAAGAAGTATAATTTTTTTTTTAAATAAATAAACATTTAAACCTAATGCCAAAAAAATTAATTTGGTAAATAAAAAATATATAAATGTTTATTTACATGTTATTATATGTACAAAAATCTCTACATCATACATTCTACATCTCAAGCTGACCAATAAAATAAACACATAGAGACTTCTTTCAATTATTAAAAAATTCAGCGTAAAAATTATTTGAGCCAACTTAATAAGTTAAATATAGAATAGTTGAATTTTTATCTTCTTTAGAATAACAAATCAAATTTAAAAATGCCTTTTTTATAAAGATTCTATCATATAAGAACAAAGATGAGAATTACTTATTAAAACATATTTGTAAAAGTACTCATAAGTATTTGTTGTTCTCAGAAAACAATTAGGAGAAAATCCCATTACTTTCTAAATAGAAATCATTAGTAATGTCATAATTTAAATAGGAATATGGAATTGAAGCTGAATTATATGGATGGTTTACCAAATAAAGCTGCGCATGAGTGGCCCTAGTGGTTAAATTTTGTAATAAAACTTCCCACTTACTATTTCTAACTTATTTTTATGTTTAAGCTTAAAAAAACACAACATCTTATGCTGTTACTGTACTTCTGCATAATATGACTTGAACTATTGACCATTTAATTTGTAAATCAATTTAACTCTAGCTGAAAACATAAAAATCTGAAGGTAACAACCTTTACAATTTATTTATGTACTGAGTTTCTCAAATTGATTTATGGCTCATGACCTACTAATTTATAATTACTAGTGGGCTGTGCCCCCTGCTCGCTAATGCTCGCCAACCCCCGAAAATTGCTTTGCAATCTAATATGGCTTGCTTCGCAAACCAAGCTCGCTTCGCTACTAACTTAAGTACATTGCAAATGCACAAAATTCTAAGAATTCAGAACAATCATTCAAATCCATATAACAACTTTTTTTTTAAAAAAAAATTTTTACATCTTTTTAGTAAATACTAAGTCATTAAAATAAATTTGAATTCAAATAAATGACATGTAATTCGTTAAACCTAAAAGAAATGTGCTATAGTATAAAATCTTAAGATAAAATTTATAAAACTGATATCTCTTTAAAAAGGTTAAAATTTTGGCTATAATTAATCGTCAAATAAATTCGTAATAAATAAATTTGTGAAAAAAAGCGCTTTCGACAAAATACTAAAATAGAGATCTATCGACAAAGACTACTCACTTCTGCGTAGCTTAATAGTATAAGATTACCGAAGCTGATAGTGTGATAGCTGACATTTGGTGAGAATGCTCTCTCTCTGGTTATTTCAGTTTCCGTTTTTAAAAGAGCTATACGTTGAGCCACCTCAGCTAGATTTGGCATGTGACATTTTTAGTGGCAATCATTGGTCGATTTTCTAGCATTGCCATTTGGGGAGTTGTAATGAAGCTTTTTTTATCGCCGTGTAAGAGAAATATATATATATATATATATATAGATATATAAATTTTAATGGTAAAATTACGCACAAACATATACACAATCTAAAAACTTATTAACTTAAAATTTATTATATCAAGCCTGGTCACACATCGTCTCTTAAACATAAAATCTGCAGAGGCATCAAAAGTTTTAAAGATTCTGTTTCTCTCTTTAATAAAACCTAATTATTTTTAAAACTGAGTTCACTATCTATACACCATAAAATTTTAAAATAACACATCACATACAGAGTCAACAAATGTAATTTGAAATGCACTATGTATAATCTTACCTTAGATGGATTAGTGTAAACTA